>NC_054826.1:98542607-98866901 GCF_018345385.1 Vulpes lagopus | reverse complement strand
GCAGGGAAATATAGCCATCCCCTTTTCCAACAGCCACCCACTAATCATGTGTAAACACCAGCTCTCTTGCACTTGGATGGGGTTATCCGGTGCATTTTCCCTAGTGCTTCCCAGAGTCCCCAGTGAAGCTCCAGTTATCCATGGGGGAGTCTGGCTTGGCACCACACCCTCTGTGGGCTGCCTTCTCTTCCCTGTCTCACTTCCCCTCTCTTTTACCAGTCCTCCCTGGGCTTCCTGAATAAACCACATGCACTTCAATCCTTGTCTCAGGGTCTGTTTCTAGGCAAAATTCAAATTAAGACCCTCATCATACGAGTAGAAGTAGTAGCAGGAGTAGCAGCAGCAGCAGCAGCAGCAGCAGCAGCAGGAGAGGTAATAATAAATAGAGTCCCATCTCATCCTCCACCTCCTCCAGGAAGCTTCCCTTGGCTGGACCCCCCACAGGGACCACCCTTTCCTACAAAGTTCCAGCAGTTGTGGCTCTAGCCTTCATTTCTCTCTTCAGCACATCCACCTTATTTTATTCCACATCTCATCAGCTGCATGTAGAAAATGCTAATTTTGTGGGCTGGCCCAGGGGGCCGACAACCGCATGCTCTGAATCTGTGATGAAGCCATCCAGCCTTTGATGGAGACAGAAGATGAAACGTGGCTGGGGCGCATCCCGGGGAGATGGGGCCCGGCATGCAATATTTAAACGGCCCTTTCATGAAAGGGAGCTACCCAAGCTCTTAACATCGGTGTTCCAGAAAGTCAGACTCGATTTTTAGCCTCAGACTCATGTTTGGGTGCACTTCGTGTCTTAAATACTCATTTCTGTGGCCTTGATATTTCAATTCATTTCCTTTCAAGTTTTACAAGCCCAAAGTGCTATCGTCATCGTCATCGGTGCTTTGTTGAGAGGCGGGCACGAGAGGTGGGGACTTTTCACATGCGACTAGGGACTGTCACTATCCCTCAGAGGTCAGTAAAGCTGACCCTTCGACACAGAGATATAATTGAACAGAACCCGAACTACTTGTGGAAAAGTGTAAAGTTGATTCAGGGCAACACGTCTGTTCTTCCTCCCTCTTTTTTCCACGTTTTTATTGAGATAGAACTTCTACAAGCACTGCTCAATGAATTCATATACATGTACCCCGTGCAACCACCAGCAGATGAGGATGTAGAACATTCCGTCAGCCCAGAGGGACCCCCATGTCCCTTCCCATTCAGCACCCCATAAGGTAATATATATATTATCTATGTTCTACATGTTATATACCTCTGCATCTGATGGTGGTTATATGAATACATAATATAATATATATTATATGTGTCTAATTTATTGACTTCACTATTGCCATGAATTCTCTGGGTTATCAGAAAGCCAGGTACAGGGTGCCTGGGTGGCTCAGTCGGTTAAGTGTCTGTCTTTGGCTCAGGTCATGATCCCAGGGTCTTGGGATCAAGTCCTGCATCGGGCTCCCTGCTCACTGGGGAGCATGCTTCTCCCTCTCCCTCCTCCTGTCACTCTCCCTACTTGTGCTCTCTCTCTCTCTCTGTTGAGTAAATAAATAAAATCTTCAAAAGAAAAGAAAAGAAAGCCAGTTATGTATTCCTATGGGGAGGAAAATTCCCTCAACCTATTATATATAGTAACTAAATTTTCTCACATGCTTGTAAATGTTAGTATTTTAAATGGTACCAATGAATGATATGTCACTCGTTTAACTAAAAAACCTAAAATAGACATGCACCTTAAAATGAGCTCAGGCATATATTTACTTTAATGATTAGAATAATTGGAATTTTTTTCAGGATAAGGAAACTCCTCCTATTTCTTCTTATGAGCAGAGAATTAATCCTTCTCTGTATATATTGAACCAACTCGCTTTAAATCATCCCATTTTTTTTCCTCCTCATCTCCAAAATCAGAGGAGAAAAATCAAACAAAATTATCCAATGCATGTATGGGTAAAGTTCACACTTAAATTTTTTTTTTATTTATTAGTTTCAGAGGTAGAATTTAGTGATTCATCAGTTGCATATAATACCACACCAAGTCATTCCATCATGTGTCCTCCTTAATGCCCATCACCTGGTTACCCCACCCACCACCCACCTCCCTTCCCTGTTTGTTTCCTAGAGTTCAGTATCTCAGACTTTTAAAAATTGTGGTAAAATACACATAAAATTTACCATCTTTACTGGTTTTAAGTATACAGTTCAATTACGTTAAGGGCATTCACTTTGTTAGGCAACTGGTCTCAAAAACTTTTTTCTCTTGTAAAACTGAAACTCTGTACCCATTTAGAATAACCTTTTATTAAAGTAAAAATCAGATATTCTCTCACTTAAAGCCCTCTGAAGATTTCCCATTTTTCCTATTATTAAATCTAGGTTCAAATGATAAAGGCCTTGCTACAGCATCGGGGCACTGGTGTTATTTTTTCTTGGCCACACGTAGGCTTCACCACCTCTAAATCCTCACATGGCTAGACCCTCATTTTTTCCATTCTGCTCATCACCGTCTGAAGTGAACATGTTCAGTGACTGATGTGTGGTCTACGATTTGCCTGACTGCAAAGGACAGGCTGCCTTCTTGATTACTAAATCCTCAGAGTCTAGCATGGGGCCTGGCGTTAGTAAGTGTTCAACCAGGGTTTGTTGAGTGAATACTCACAGGAAAACAGTGAGTGAGAAGAAAACAAAGAAGATGCTGTAGGGGAGCATACAACCCATAGAGGTAAACATGCCTCCCCATTCCTGCCCCCTGCCAAACACACACAGAAATGCCAAATGGGTAAAAATGGGAAGACACAAAAAACAAGGTTGTGGCATGTTAGGGTTATATCAGAGCAGCAGAGCTTCTAAGAGCTATATACCCAAGATTTTTACTGTAGATGCCATGGGCTGAATGGTGGCTCCCCCAACCCATTCAGATGTTGAAATTTTAACTGCCACTATCTCAGAATGTGACTGTATTTGGAAATAGAGTCTTTAAAGAAGTAGTTAAAATTAAATGAGGTCATGGAGCAGGCTCTACTCTTATAAGAAGAGATCAGGACACAGACACAGGGAGGGAAGACTATGGAAGGACACAGCAGAAAGGTGGCCATCGATAAGCTAAGGAGAGAAGCCTCGAAAGAAACCAGTGATGCCAGAACCTTGATTCTGGACTTCCAGCCCTCCACCTGGTCTGTCCAGCCTCCCTCACCTCACCTCCTGCTCATACCTGCTACCTGCTGTGCTAGAAGTCACAACCCCTGGCTGCCAAGGGACTGGGATCCATGAGGACAGGATAAGCTGTGTCTTGTGTTGCAGAATCCAGCATGTGGGGGCATGTGGCTCAAAGGTGGAGATGCTGAGAGGCTGTGGCCAGAGCTGGAGGATCACATCCACCTTCACCAAGCACGCTGGTGGCCTGCTAGCCAGACCTGGCTGGCCAGGGCCATGGAGCTCAGTTACCTAAGGGGGAGTGGAAAAGCCTGCCTGTGTAGGATGGGCCACCTGGCCACAGGGTGCCACCAATTTCCTGGACTTCTGAAGACAGGTATGGAGAGAAGCACCACAGGCAGTGCTTCTGGTGGGCCAACGGGTGCCCGGTGACCTAGGTGCACGGGTAACAGAGGTGGCAGCTGCATGGCACCACTGCCCAGTCATCAGGTCCTCGTTCCTCATGGCATTTGTTTTTTCTGTGTTTTATGTGTTGAGTCAGTTGCTCAATTGTTGGAGAATTGATCCACGGATTCTGTTTCCATTTTGTGTGCTGGCTACATCTTAATAGGAGAAACCACATCTGACAGCTACTTATCAACAGACGTGGCTGCATCTCGAAATATAAGTTACATATGTAATTTGCCACAGATCTCGTGGTTGAGAACTAAACAAGATACAGGGATTTTTAGAAAGATGCTGCCTTTAGAGCATCACAGCTTTTCCCGAGTAAGCGTAGCATACAGGACATCAACGAGCCAACCTTATATCAGAGACCAGCAAGTATGCACCCTCTGTTTGGCTGAAATGTTATTACAGTTACAAAGAAAATCCACAAAGATCTGAGCTTCTTTTTCAAATGTATTTTTAAAATCTCGAACCAAATGATATTTTAAGTAGACAGGGACTAATGTTCACATAATCCAGTGATCATCCATCTTGGTGGCTCACAGAGAAGCACTCATTAGCTGTTCCATAATATACTGGAGTCAAAACTTATCACTTACACTAAGCATTGCAAATTAAAGGAAAGGCCTGATTTCCTTTTAACAGAATACTCCATATGCCACATCAAAATTACAAAAATAATTGGGTGTCAGAAACACTGTTTCATTTCTGATGTTCTGCCAATGAAACAAATTACTTTTACTGAATTGTGTTTGGGGGACTCCAGCTGACCCTTTGACACTAGAAAGAAGGATTTCCCATAAATAAAAGCTTCAGGGCAATTTTACTTTGTGATTAGTGATTTTTTTTCCCCATGCCACCAGATTATTAATCGTTGGGATTTGTGTTTCATATCAAGGCAGGAAATTAATCACACCGTGTACAGGACTTCATGTAAAGAAATACTTCATGAGGTCCCATTTATTTCAAAAAGGAAAATGTAGTTAAGCATTTAAATTAAATAAACGGATCGATGTTACAGCAATTACTAGGGAATGATTTGCCACATGGCAAGGAGAATGCATTAAAGATATGAACAGCTGTTTCTCAGTTTAAGTTTATAGCGTTTCAAAATTCGGGAAATGACTTTTGTGTTCTGGTTGGATTCAAACTGCAACATTAACAGAACCTGCCCATAATATAGCATTCTGAATTATAAAGCCACTTAGATACTTTTACCAAAGTACAATGTTTTGGCAAAATGATCCAGTTCTCTGTAATGCAATTAAAGCAGGTTTCACGTTAGAGTTATATATTATGTTAGTGATAATTTTCACTACAAAGATATCATTTATATTCCAAATCCTAAGCACATAGCTTCATGTAGCAGTTGAAAGAAGAGCCTGAAATTGCTGAATTCAACACAGCAGGGTAATTATAGTATAAAAGGTGAGTTGCTTTATTCTGAGGTTGGTCCAAAACTAAGATCAAGAGTCTGAGGCATAACAATCTTTGAGAGTCCTCCCTCGAGAGCATTTAATAGGCTGATGACAAGTTAGATCGAGCAGACTTTTCAAATATAAAATCCTCATGTGAAGAACAAAACCCCCAATCAAGGGATTTCTCCACCAAACCCATCCCAGCTGATCTCTTTGGTTTGTACTTTTTTTTTCCCGAGGTCCTCACTAAATAACTGCTTTCTTAAGAGAGGGAATTCTGAGCATCAGTGAGAAAAATAATTGCAATGATTGAAATAACTAATGATTTTGAAAATTGGTTAACAAAGGCGGCAAGGGGCGGGGGGGGGGGGGAAACATTCATCCTGCTTTTTCTGAATTAATGTTTCCCAGACTAACCAGACAGTTAAGGGCATTTTTTTGTTTGTAGAAATCTTCCAACTAGTATGCACAGAAGAAAGTGTAGATATTGCAAACTAAGCAATGGTGTGATCTTAAAAAGATGCCATCTGACATAAAACCTGTCCCTGATGCGAGGATACACTGTCGTTCATGAGTGAATTTTTTTTTTTTTTTTTTTTTTTTTTTTTTTTTTTTGCATTTCATGAAGTGATCCTGACAAAAACTCAGCCTGAATCTGACAAGTCTTTGGATTTACGTGATTGACTTAAATACAGGAAACAGGGGAAAGGGTTATGGGACACCAGGTGGCTGCAATCAGCAAAATCCAGATGGAGGAGTCCAACAGAACCAGCAACCATGTTTCTCTGACAAATCACAAAAAAGGCAGGGGAGGAAATAAAGAGGAAGATCCAGGGGTTTCCTCCTCCTTTTCCAGAATAAAAGAGAAATAGGATGATCCAATTGCAATGTGTGGACTGCATCTGGATCCTGATCTAAACAGCCTGTAGAAAATACACAGATTTTTAAGAGAACTGGGGACATGAGAAATTTGAATGCTTCAAAATATTTGATGATGTTGGGGACTGAGAGTTAATTTTTTAGGTATGAGAATGGTACTGTGGTTGTTTTTTAAAAACCAAGTCCTTAAACAGTGTATGTTCTCATTCATTTGGGGAATATGAATAATAGTGAAAGGGAATATAAAGGAAGGGAAAAGAAATGTTGGGAAATATCAGGAAGGGAGACAGAACATAAAGACTCCTAACTCTGGGAAACGAACTAGGGGTGGTGGAAGGGGAGGAGGGCGGGTGTTGGAGGGGAATGGGTGACGGGCACTGAGGTGGACACTTGACGGGATGAGCACTGGGTGTTTTTCTGTATGTTGGTAAATTGAACACCAATAAAAATTAATTAAAAAAAAAAACCAAGTCCTTATCTGTTAGAGACATAGTACTGACATATCTACTAGTGAAAAATGATGAGCTGGAGTATACTTCAAAGCAGCCCAGGATGGAGAGGGTGGGTGCATTCTGTGGGGCAGAGATGGAACAGAAGCGGAACCAAGCTCAAGCTCTTCCTGCTCCCAGTCAGGCCAAGAGAGGCAAGATGTTGAGGCAAGAAAAGCAACTTTATTCGGAAAGCCAGCACTCAGAGGCAATGGTGGGCTCTTGTTCCAAAGAACCAACTCCTCTCACTGTGAAGTCCAAGCTTCTTTTATATCAACAGAAGGGGAACTCATGAGGAGGTTTGAGTCAGAAAGTGACTGACCTCTGTAGACATCGGAGGGGGGTCGGGTAACTTATGCATCCTTGGTCCATTGATCTTTGGGTACCGGAATCCAGCCATGCCGCCTCTGTAAATCTTAAGCATATCAGTGTCATTTCTGTACGTACTTTCTTACCTCCTTGAATGAGGTAGGTTTCGGATTTATAAAATCAGTCTTTGCCAATCTGAGCTGTAAGCAAAATTCCTTCGATGATTCCTATTCCTACATGCAGGGCTAATCAGAAGTTCCAAAGCTAGAGGTCACAGCAGCAAGGGAAATAGAAGCCACATGGAGTCAGACGTGCTACATTCCTCTGTGTTCTGAGAGGGACCATGAGGTGGTCACTTATTGAAGCTAAAAGGGGTTTCTTGACATTCACATTCTCTATTATTTGTATTTGAAATTTTCCTTAATAAAAGGGTTGGTTGTGATTTTTTTTTTAATTTAAGATGCAGTGAAGTTCCCAAGCCAGCAATGACTTTTTAACCAAGTTCAGAAGTTAATTTTTTTAATTGGCTAAAATATCTGATCAACAAATAGATTTTCTTTCTGTAGAAAAAAAAAGGGTGGGGAATCTGCCTAATATTTTATGATTATTAAATAGTAAATTAAAAAAATACATATGGCCAGCTACAGGACCTCAGTGAACCTAATCTAACATCTTACACCCTACTCTCTGATCATTTCTCTAGAATGCTACTGCCTGCTCCTGACACCTGGGGTCCCTGTGCCTGCCAAGGCAGTTTCCCGGATATCTCAACCCTCTCTTTTAAGTACCAGCCTCTCTGAACCTTCTTAGTAGCTGCCAGCATTCAACTGCCCTGTACTTCCCCTTGGGCCTCCGGTGCGTTTCTGAGGCCAACTCCGACCCTGGCCTCATTAAGGCTTTGTTCCTTAAAATTGTTCATCCCGGTTCTTGAAAGTGTGGTTTATAAATGAATCCTGAAAAGGTTCGCTTTTTGCTAAAGGCATGCCCCTCTGAGCTGAGGGGCCAGAGTTACCATGGGATGCCCAGTTCATCAAAACCACCAATTCGGATACCCAGGAATCAAGACAATTGCAGTGCATATGTTGAAAAGGTTTTCCATAGGTGTTCGAAGACATGCCCTAAAGTGGAGGTCTTACAGTGCCAGCAGCCTGGGCAATGTCTAGGAGGAGGCCCAAGGTCATGACCACCTCCTGGGATCTGAGGGGCCCTTCACTGCCAGCCTGGCCTGCATGTCTGGGGCAGCTACTGAGGGGGCAACCTGGAGCCAGAAACACCCTGCAGAGAGCAGGGAGGGAAAATCGGCCCTGACACAGCATTTCTGAACCTCACTTTTCTTGTCTGCAAAATGGGCCTAATAAGTGTACCTACGTGTATTGCTTACCTGGGGCTGCTACAACAAATGACCACAGACTTGACAGCTGAACATGAAGAAATTTATTCTCTCACCATTCTGCAGGCCAGAAGTTAGAATCCATTTCATTGGCCTAAAATTGCTGGCAGGATTGCACTCCCTCTAGAGGCTCTAGGGGAGGATTTGTTTCTTGCCTCTTGTAGCCTCCATTGGCTGCCTGCATTCCTTGGCTCATGGCTGCATCATTCCAATTACCACATCTAAGCCTCCTAATCCTCAGCTCCAAAGATTCTGATTCCTCATTCCTGGGGTGGCAGGGGCAGGAATCTGCATTTTTAAGGCAGGTCAGGTTGGACTTGGCGAAGTGCTGTTTATGACTATCCACGATCATGCATCCATGCATCCAGACTTCTCTCTGTTCACCAGAGAATGTGGCATCTGCCCCCTGCTCTACAGCTGGGCCCCCCAGCTCTGCGGTCAGACATGTTGACCAGCCTTCTGGAATACATCCATCAGGACCCACATGCCCAGGGCCTCATGTCTGCTGTCAGAGGCTGGGTTCCCCGAATAGCAGACCCTGAGTCAAAGATTCAGTGCAGGTGTAGGTATACTTAAGAGGGGTGTTCATTGCTGCGGCTGTTATAACAAATTACAAGTTTGGTGGCTTACAATCAAAATTAATTCTCTCCCAGTTCTGGAGGCCAGAAGTCAGCAATCATTATCTGTGGGCCGAAATCTCAGTGTGGGCAGAGCTGCCCTCCCCTTGAAGGTTCTCTAGGGGAGAACCCACTCCTTTCCTCTCTCGGCTCCAGGTGGCTGGTGTTTCTTGGCTGATCTTGGCTTCTGCCTTCCTGTCACCTTCTCTTCTACTTGTATCAAAGCTCCCTCCACCTCCTACTTCTGACAATACCTGTGATTATATTTAGGACCCACCCAGATATTCAGGAGAATCCCCCTACCTCAACATCCTTGATCGCAATTACAGAGACCCTTTTACCTTATAAGAGAACGTTTGTAGGTTCCAGGGATTGGGACCTGATATCTTTGGGTGGCCATCACCAGCCTGTTCTACTGCCTCATGAAATAGTAGTGAATGTTCTTGGTTTATACATGTAAAGTGTCTACAAACCGCACCCACAACTAGAAACCTGCAATCATAGGCACACCATTGTCCTCGGCAGCCAGGGAATTGGAACCTGACACCTCAGCCTCACCCCCAGAAGCCATGCTCTGATTTTACCCCGTACCTTCTTCTGTGTGCTTGTCTCATGATCCCTGGAAGCCTGACGGATGGCCAGTGGAACCTGGGCAGTGTAGGCCCCTGAAGACAGAAGGGCCATGTCCCACGCAGACACTCCATGAGCAAGTGGTGGTAGTGCTGGAGTCTACAAGCAGTCAAGGGAAGCTTGTCAACCAGTTTGTCGGAGTAAACTTTTTCTGAAGAATTGAACCTTGCCCTTTTAAATGGCTGCTTCTTTAGATCTTTTATGAAAATGTTTCTGAAGTGTGTTACATATTCCCCAGCAGTCTTGAGACTGGAGCTCAGCCTTTTGCAGCTAACTCAGTGGCAGCTGCCACATGATTTTTGCTGTACCTGCCTGTCACTGGACCAGCCTGAGAGGCAGAAAGGTGGCAAGGTGCCTGCTTCAAACTGAAAGCACGGGATACCTATAATGTCCTGGTTCTTAATTTTCCTGTCTCCTTCCACCTGCCGGAGTAGCTATAGTTTACATCTGTAGGTATTCCTCCTGCAGGCAGACACCCTCCCCTCACTTCCCCTTATTTTATTTTGACTCTTCTAGTAACTGTGGGCTGGGAGGTGATACAACTGAGGCTTGTTAGCACTTTTTGCAAAGGAAGGGTTAGTGGTTTCTCAAGGAGTTCTCTGAGGACGATCATATTTTTTTAAGATTTATTTTATTATTTATTTGCGAGAGAGAGAAAGAGCACGAGTGGGAGGGGCAGAGGAAGAGGAGAGAGAATCTCAAGCATATACCAAGATGAGCGTGGAGTCTGACAAAGGGGGGCTCAACCTCATGACCCTTGGATCATGATCTGAACCAAAACCAAGAGTTGGACACTTAACTGGCTGTGCCCCCCAGGCACCCCAACAATCATCTTTTACTATTATTATTATCTTATGTTTCTTCCTCCACCACCAAAAAGAAACACTTTGTATCCTCTCACCTATTTTTAGCTGACATCAAATTTTTTCATGAGTTGAAATGGTTGCAAAGGATAAAATGTCTCATGCATTGTAAATATTAACATTATAAAAATGACACTTATGAAATCAATCGTTTCAATGTATCCAATGAAATCTGAATGCCATAGCAGTTCAATAGCCATCATCTTTTATTTGAAGATACATGAACGAGTCTTTTTTAAATAGCCAAAAATGTTGTAACTTCCATGTCTCTCCTTGAACTCCTATTTCCATCCCATTTCGCCCACAGAATTGCATCCTAATGTAATATATTTTTATGCTTGAAAGTATTTTATTAATCATCCTATCATAACTCTCTCGACAAAAAGTATAGAAGTTAAAATTACATTTTTTAATTACCTGTGACCATAAAGCTCAAGAGTCAAAAAAATTTTTTTGTTGTACTGTTGGCTAACAGTACAATTATGAGTATCCAATTTATCAAAAAAATTTTTTTAATTGTACTGTTGGCTAACAGTACAATTATGAGTATCCAATTTATCAAAACCAATTCATTATCCATTTTTATAAATAATTATAAGCATAAAAATAAAATGTTAGAACTGCATCTCTTAATGAGATAGATGAGGCTATCTTAATTTTCTGTTAGTTCATGAATCCATAGAGGGGTATAGCTCTGGCCACAAAGATCCAGAATTTAGCCTTAATTTTTCTTCTGTTGTTTTCAACGGAAACTTAAAAAATATATACTGGTTCATAAAATAAGTAGATGGGAATGGAAGGGGTTTTGTCACAGCAGCTCTACTCAGTGGTAAGAACTCCGTCAGCATTATGGCCAAAATTCACATCATTATTTCTCATGAAAAGAATTTCCATCCACTGACAAGTTCAGTTGAGCTCCTTTTAGTTGGATCAAATGCCCAGTTTTGGAGACCCCTTGAGTCACACCAGTTCTCCCTCTGCAATAGATGAGTATGCCAGAGACAACTTGAACTTGGCCTTTGAATACCAACCAGATGAGTACTTGGGTTGATAGAGAACTGCCCTACGCATGGAGAATGTCAGCTTTGCTTGGTCTACATCCAGGGCTGTCCACCCAGACTCAGGAAGGGAAGGATTGATGCTGACTGGAGGCAAGAGGCTGGGCAGGGAGACCCACACAGCTAAAATGGTGCAATACCCAAGCTGATGATCAAGAGGAAGGAGGCCATTAGGGCTTTGACTCCGTGGTGCCAATCTTCAGCTTGACCCAATTTTTAAGGTGTTTCCAACAGAGTGGACCAGAAATTATCATCCATAGAGCTGCAACTCCTTTCATTTATCAATTTCTTATGTGTGTGTTCATTTCTTCATTCACCAAGTGTGTGGAGCCTTCCTTAGCTTTCCACCTTTTGTCTATCCAACTCTGTACTAAACATTTGGGACATACAGGTGAGTTCGGTGGGTCGCTCTTCCTCAGGGGACTTTCCATGGGGGGTGGGTGCAGGCAGATCAACAACAACCCTCACCCCTCTCTCTGGAATGGAAATCCAAGCCCTGAGTGTGGCAGGAAGAAAAGAGATTTGGGATCTGGAGGATTTTTTTTTGGGTGGCGCTTCACACTATGTGCTCTGGACAAGCATCCTGCCTTTTCCCATCTGAATATGTTGGCATGGGGTAGGGGGATGACTCAGATCTCCAAGCATTCCCCAAATGCTGACACCCACCTTCCAAACTGCCTCCTTGGTGGATGATGTCAGGAAAGTCTTGAGGTGGGGGGGACCTCAATGTGCCTGATGTCTAATGTCTCTAGATGGGTGCCCCCAGCTCCCCACCTAAACCAAAGCCTCATGCTGGATTTTGTCAGGTCACTGTACTTACCCAGTCATCCCTGTCTTCTTGTCTCTCTGTTTTTGAAACAGTGATGAGAGGGGCAGCTGGGTGGCTCAGTGGTTGAGTGTCATCTGTCTGCCTTTGGCTCAGGTCGTGATCCCAGAGTCCCGGGATGAATCCTACATCAGGCCTCCCATGGGGAGCCTGCTTCTCCCTCTGCCTTTGTCTCTGCCTCTCTCGTGAATAAGTAAATAAAATCTTTAAAAGTAAAAAAATAAAAAAAATTAAAAACCAGTGATGATTTAGAAAGTTTGTTGACTGTTGCCACTTAAGCACTGGGGGATGTGATTTTCAATCTTTTTTCTTTCTTCTCTCTCTCTTTCCCTCACCCCTTTCACCACCTTCCTTGTCCCTTTTCTCTTATCTTTTTGTGGGGTTTTTTTTTTAATTCTTTTTTTGAGATCAGATTTATTGAAGCATAATTGACATACAATAAAATTCACTTCTCTGCTTGGACATTTATATGAGTTTTCACAAATGCCTGCAATGTGTAACTACTGTAGTCAAGATATAGAGCATTTTCATTGTGCTACAAAATTGCCTCCCACCCCTTTAGAATCAACCCCTCCCCCTGCCCCCACCTCGGCAACCATGGACATGATCTCCCTCTCTAGCTGTTTGCCTTTTCCAGATTAGCGTATAAATGGAATCATACAGCTTGTTGCCTTTCAGGTCTGGCTCCTTTTCTCAGCCTAATACACACCAATTTTGCATATGTACCATGGTTTGTTTATCCACTCTCCAGTTGAGAGACACTTGGGTCGTTTCCAGTTTGGGGCAATTATGATTAGACTTGCCATGGAGATTAGAGCATAGGTCTCTGTGTGGACATAAGTTTTAATTTCTCTTGGATAAATGCCCGGGATCAAGATGGCTGGGTCAAATGCTAAGTACTTTTAACTTAGTGATTCTCAGCAGGGGATGATCTCCACCATCCGGGGACATATGGCAGTGCTGAGGCCATCATTCGTTGTCACACTGTGGGTGTAGATGACGAACCCCATGGTTGAGCACTCTCAGGCCCAAACGTCAGCAGGGCTCCAAGTAGGAAAGCCTGGCTTCCACTTTTAAGAAACTGTCCTCCAGAGTGGCTTCATGTCCTCTCCAGCATTTGATGCTGTCAATCTTTCCTTTAAAAATATATATATTTTTAATTTTAGCTGTTCTAATCGGTGTGTAATCGCATCTCCTCATGGTTTTAATTTGCATGTCCCTAATGACTAATGATGCTGAGCATCTTTGCAACTTATTGACCATCCGTGCACAGCTAACCCTTACACCATGCAGGGGCTAGGGGCGCTGACGCCCAACATCCCCCCATAGCTGAAAATCCACATATAACTTTTGACTTCCCCCAAATCTAACTACTAATAGCCTACTGCTGACCAGAAGCCTTGTGGATAGCATAAATAGTCAATTAACACCTATTTGGGATGTGGTGTGTATTATATACCATACGCTTACAATAAAGTGAGGGAAAAGCAAATGTTATTAAGGAAATCATAAGGAAGAAAAAATACAATTACACAATAGTACTGTGTTTATTTTTAAAAGATTTGCATGTAAGTGGACCTGCACAGTTCAAACCTGTGTTGTCCAAGGGTCCATTGTACTTGCTTTAGGGGTCTGCCCATATCTTTTATCCATTTTCTACTGAATTATTTGTTTTCCTTATTATACATACTTCTTTTTTTTTTTCCTATTTTAAGCCCCGTAACAGTCCTGTGAAGCAGATTTGATAACTCACATTTTATACATGAGGAAACAGACTCTGAGATGTCATAGGGCACATGGCAAAATCCGGGGTCTCTGACTCTCCCCCCACCATCCAGGCGTGTTTGGTGTTAGAGCCCGTGGTCTAAGCCAAATAGAGCATCCAACCACTTTTGTTCTTCCCTCCCTCCTTCCTTGTTCTGTTCCTCATTCTCTCCTCTCCTTTCTCCTTTGGCAGACAAGTTCTTTCTTTGAATGAACAAGATGAAAATCAAACCAATTTTTTCAAGGAAACAAATTCTGTGTACTTCTTGATGAATGCTGGCCTACTTAGCTCAGGGGAAAAATTTGAGAACAGAAAAGTCTTTGCTCCTGCAGGCCAGAACTCATGCTGAGATGGGGGGAGGGGTTATATTAGAATTTTGACAGAGTCAAGGATTGTTTGGATGAAAAACAGATCCCCATTTGAGCAGGAATGTGATCTCAGGGCAAGAACAGAGGGATGAGGTTACTGAGGGCCTTGATATACTAGACTCCAAATTAATGGCTTAGGTGCCCACTTTCTTGCAAACCTGAGACATTGGCCATGTTTCCTTGGCTGTGACTTAATAATTACAACCTGTGTTCCAAGGAAGGCTTCGTTCTTCTCTAAATGAGCAACATAAAAAGCCAGTTTCCAAATATGTGCAGCGTGAGACACATTTGGTGGAGTTAGCATCAGAATCTCATCAGCAACAAAAGAAAGAGAGTAACACTTGGGGAGGCTGCTGGTTGGATTGATTCAATAAAATTCTCTGAAAGGAGCATCAGGGTCTCCAGCTTCTGAGGCTCACAGGCCATGGTGCCCCTTCTGCCAGCACCCATGACCCCAGATGCTCCTTGGAAGAACCAGGAGGGCACAAACTTGCAGCCCCTGTGTGGGAGTGGGAGCGGGGTGGGATCACTGCACATCGGAAGCCCCCCAATCTCTGGCTGCTCCCTCATATTGGCCCCCAAATGTCTCCCTTTGTGAGCAACTGTCTGATGTCTTTTCTCTTCCTGACACTAAAAATGTGATGTCTTTTCCAACATCATCCAGTTCTCCGACTTTCCACACACCAACTAAGCGTCCTACAGTTCAGTCCTATTCTGACACTGACTCTCAGAGTTGACATGAAGCCCACATATGAAGGGCTCAGCCCTGCAAGATTGCAACACCCCCCCCCCCCACTTCAGACACCAGTGACAAGTCCCAGGAGCCACTTGCACTTCTGGCTGATTGGCTGTCAATTTGGGGGTGCCCACACTTCCTCCTCGGGTTTGATAATTCACAGAACAACTCACAAGACTCTGTAAACACTTTGCTTATATTCATGAGTTTATCATAAAGGGTGCAGCTCCAGAACAGCCAGTGGAAGAGGCGTGCAGGGCAAGGTCCGGAGGAAGGAGTGCCGAGCTTCTGGGTCTTCCCTGGCACACCAGCCTTGGAGCGGGTCAGTGCATTCACCAACCTGGGACCTGTTGCATTTTATATCCCAATCTCCAGTACCCTACCCCTTACCAGAGGCTAGGGCATGAGGCCAAAAGTTCTCCTACCACCTGATCCCATACTTAGTCTTTTGGGGGACTAGCCCCCATCCTGAAGCTACCTAGGGGCCCACCCTGAATCACCTAGTTAGTATAAATTCCGGTGTGGGGGAGAATGATTATAGCAATTAGTGATAAGGGTCCTGGGAGAGGACTGGAGGGGCAGGAGTGACTCCGGGTTGGGGTGTGGACATGAGCTGGTGGGGCCTAAAGGCGGGGGTGGCACCAAAGTTAAGGGCTGGGAGAAGGGAGATCCGGGCTGGAAAGAGGCTGGAACTGGGCAGGCAGCGAGCCAGACCAGGAGCCCCAGGCTCTACCCCAGCCAGCCACCCCGTCCCTTTGCTCGTCCCACTGTGACAGGGCCAGAAGGTTTGTGCACATCTAGGGGAGTAGGCCCCCAGCTTAGCCAAGGCCCGCAGGAGGGGTGCCACTAGGCTACAGTTCCCAGAAGACAGAAGCAAGAAAGCAGGATCAGGAGGATGTGTGGGGTCAGGAGAGTCCATGAATTGACAATTCTGTCAGTCCAGAAGCTGCCATCAGAGGCAACAGTCCAGAGGAGTTTGATCCAGACGTCCCTGCTACGTAGCCAACCCCAGGAAAGAGATCAAGCTTTAGAAACCAGCGCAGAGGGCAGATGTGAGCACCAGTCCCTCCTCGGCCAGCCTCCCCCAGGTCCTGGGACTCACAGTATTCATAGCTGCTCCCTTCCCCAGACCTGCAGCCAGGTCTGCCAGAGGCTTAGGGGCAGTGGCCCATATCCCTGAGTCATTATTCTGGGTGGGGCCTCCCGGACCTAATGCTGACCCCAACGAAGGCTGACGCCCAGTGGCATCCTGCCAGCCCGCACACCTGGGGTAACAGGTAGAACCAGGTGGTTCTTCAGGAGTCATAATGAGACTTGTTCCAAGCCCCCAACCATCGAGGTTCCCAGGGGAGCCAGAGACTGGAGATACCATGACTCATTAGCTATTATTTTTAGTTTTATGCCACAGAAGATGTGCAGCAACGAGATCAGCTTAAATGTCTTGCTATAAAAAGGATGATGGATGGGGGGCGGTGGGAAAAGAGGGAGAACAAGTCAGACATAGAGATCAAGGGGAGGAAAATAAGAAGTACACCAAGACTTTAGCAAGGGTTCCCCCTAAATGGCAAGATGAGGACCAATCCTAAAACATTTCTATAAAGAATTTATTTCTTTTAATAATAATTAAAAAATGCATGTTAGTTAAGTAAATACACAAGGCATGAGGAGCCCCAAGGAACCCCCTCAAGACTCAGCATGATGCAGGCCTCCTACCTAGTTACTGGCCTTGCTGCAAAGATTACCTCCCTCCTAAGGATTTTGAAGAATGTTCTGGAAACAACATGGACCACACGTGCACTCCTGAAACGGCTTTCTCACCTCCTGGCGTTCACACCATGTAGTCACCTCTCCATGGATGCAGGTCTAGTTCTTGTAGCCAAGAGGACATGAAATGAGGGAGCATGTGACTTCAGAGGCCAAGTCGTAAAGGACATTGTAGCTTCACCTTGTACACCTTAGACCCCCACTCTAGCTGAAGCCAGCCACTGTGTCAGACACTCGAGTGAATCGCACAGCAGATGCTCCTCCAGCACCAAACCTTCAATCACCTGAGTGCAACCACATGAGAGATCAGGAGCCAGAACCCTCCAGTTCAGCCACTCTGGAACCCCTGAGCTACAGGAACCATAGGATAATAAATGTTTTCTTCTTTCTTTTAAGCCAGTAAGTTTGAGGGAATAGATCATGAACACAAATGGTGACTTCCATTGGAAAGGCCTGGGTCACCACCTGAGCCCCAGAGCCAGGGATGTGGGCATCCTACTGAACCACAGGCTTGAGACCCACACACCCAATGGGATGAGGGTCGTGGGGGGCGAGGGAGGTGAGTGAGGGCAGTTGATGCACAGGCAATGTTGGATCCTGTTTTTATAATTTTGATATCTTGCTCATCATAGATGGTTTTTTTTTTTTGGTCTCACTTTTGATTTTTTTATTTTATTTTTTATTTTTACTATTTTTTAAAGATTTTATTTATTTCTTCATGAGAGACACATAGAGAGAGAGAGAGAGAGAGGCAGAGACACAGGCAGAGGGAGAAGCAGGCTCCATGCAGGGAGCCCAATGTGGGACTTGATCCCAGGTCTCCAGGATCAGGCCCTGGGCGGAAGGCGGTGCTAAACCGCTGAGCCACCTGGGCTGCCCCTCACTTTTGATTTTTTAAAATGTTGCATTAAATTATTGTTTACCTTAATTGCTGAGTTTTTGGCACCCATTAAACTGGGCATCTTGAGGTGAATGCCTCACATACCTGGCCTCTTCCTGGCCCTCTTCCGTGGGCAGACTCCATCCCACCTGCAAGCCTCCATTATGCTCCTCTGCCCTTGTCCGTGGGGGCTCAGGGGGAAGGAGTCACCCCTCTGCTAACTCAGAGTACCTAGTAGGGCTGAAACTCCATGCCCTGCGTGTCTGGCCTTCCTGTGTGATTACCAAGAGCGCCACAGTCAAACATGGTGGCCTTGCCACATGTGGCTACTGAGCATTTGACGAGCAGCTCATCCAAACTGTTCTGTGCTATAAGTGTACATCAGATACACCTCAGTTTCCAAAGATTTCCTACAAGAAAAATAATGTAAAAATTTCTATCCTGAAATTTTTTTATTGATTAGTGATCTCCTTTAGATATAGTTTGGATACATCTATCATATATGTGTTATATATTTTAGATATATTCCTTTTTCTTAAATGTGGTCAATATTCTATTTCCATTGGGTAGCCTTATTCTGGATCATTCTCCACTTCTTTCCCCAGGATCTTTTCCTGAGTACTCTTCAAAAGCCAGTTCTGCAAGCTGAGACTGAACCTCCCTTGGAAACCCAGCCTCAACCATCCTAATTGATCCCAAGGCTGTGTGAATACCCCTGATGTCCAGAAAAAAATTAAAAATAAAAACCCAAGAAGGTGAAGATTATAAAATATGGCCTCATATTTTTCTATCTCCCCATCACTTCCCTCTGCAGGAATGGAGACATCCACCATCCTCCAGCACTTTCTAGCCTCTCTCTCTCTCCCCTCTTGCTCTGCCCTTAGCTGGCTTCTCTTCTCACCCACTCTAGCGGCTCATATGCGTGTCCTCAGACACCAGAAATGTGTTGTGAAGATGAAGAGGGGGAGACCTCTTCATCTTCCAGGTGGAGCCAGGACCCCAGGGTAGAGGCTGCAGGACATGGGTTTCAGCTCCAAGAGAAAGAAATGTATGCCAGAGCAGGGCCACATCACCTGAGACAGGCCCCCTCAGGACACCTGTCACCTGCTGTGTCTGAACAGAGGCCAAATGACCAGTACCAGGCTCGGAGATGCTCATCTGCACCAGAATCACCCAGAAAGTGTGTCCCAAAGGCAGATTTCCAGGGATCCACACCCCTAGAGATGTTGACTCATCAGCCCTGACAAAGGGGCCTCAAAGTCTGAGTTTTTTTTTTTTAATTTTTTATTTATTTATGATAGTCACAGAGAGAGAGAGAGGCAGAGACATAGGCAGAGGGAGAAGCAGGCTCCATGCACCGGGAGCCCGACGTGGGATTCGATCCCGGGTCTCCAGGATCGCGCCCTGAGCCAAAGGCAGGCGCTAAACCGCTGCGCCACCCAGGGATCCCAAAGTCTGAGTTTTTAAAAGGAATCCTAAGAGCCACATTTTGAGAAGAAGAAATCCCTATGCTGGCTGAAGGCAACTCTTGTAGGCTACGGGGCTAGCTGCTAAGTTAGTGTTTGTTGAAAGACTAAAAGAACAAATGAAAGGTGAATGAATTTGAAGACATATTAATATTCCAACAGCCTCTTCCTGTTGGATGAGAGAGGCAGCAGCTCTTGGAAAGGAAACTTATCTCAGTAACAATCCTCAGACACCTGAAAAACTTGCTGTCTTCAACAATGTTATTTTTTTTCCCTTTGGAAATGTATTTTATTCCCTAAGAAAATATTTAGCAAAATTTTTAGAGGTTTTTTTCCTGAGTTGACAAAGAGAAGTATTCCCATTTGGAGCTGATTCGTTTAGATCTAACATCTTTATGGGACAGACAATATTTAAAGTAATACTTTAAAAAAATAAAGTAATACTTTTTAATTAGTATGCATCTAGTTGTTATATATAGAAATAGCAAGTGTTATATTTTTCTAGAAAGAATAATATACTAGAAAAAAATTTTAATTTTTTTGTATTTAGGATACTTTAAAAAAATTTTTTTCTTATCAACATTCTAATCATTTACAATGAGCCACTGTATAAGGGTATTATAAATTTTTTTAAAATTTTAAACTTAAATTCGATTAATTAACATATAGTGTATTAGTTTCAGAGGTAGAGTTCAGTGATTAATCAGTCTTTTGTTCAATTTAATTCAATTAATTAATATACAGTGTATTATTATTATTATTAGTTTCAGAAGTAGAGTTCAGTGATTCATCAGTCTTATAGAAAACCCAGTGCTCATTCCATCACATGCCTGCCTCAATGTCCATCACCCAGTTATCCCATCCTGCCACCCACCTCCCCTCCAGCAAACCTCCATTTGTTTCCTATGATTAAGAGTCTCTAAAATTAAAAAAAAAAAAAAAAGAGTCTCTTATGGTTTGTTTCCCTGTCTGATTTCATCTTGTTTCATTTTTCCTTCTCTTCCTCTATGTCCATCTGTTTTATTTTGTAAATTCCACATAAGAGTGAGATCATATGAAAATTGTCTTTCCCTGATTGACTTATTTTGCTTAGCATTGGACAATGTTATTTTAACTGTCTTGGTTTAATGTGACCTTGGGACAGAATCCTTCTGGCCTGAGCACCCTCGGCATTCTCAGATGAGACCTGGGTCTGAGTTAGTGAGAATAAACAGGCTGCTTTAAAGATCTCCATTGGTCATTTGTGTATTATTTGGCTTGGGCCGCCATAACCAGATACCAAAGACTGGGTGATTTAAACAACAGAAATTAGTTTTCTCTCGGTTCTGTTCTGGAGGCTGGAAGTCTGAGATCAAGGTGTCGGTAAGGTTGGCGCCTCCTGAGGTCTCTCTCCTTGGCATGTAGACGACTGGCTTCTCCCTGTGTCCTCAATGGTCTTCCATCATGTTTGTCTGTGTCCTAATCTCTTCTTACAAGGACACCAGTTATGTTGGGTGAGGGCCCACCCTACTGACATCATTTTACCTAAATTCCCTCTTTAAAGACCTCATCACCAAATACGGTCACATTCTGAGGTCCTAGAGGTTAGGACTTCAACATATGAATTGGGAAGGGGCCACAGTTCATCCTGTGACCATTTGCAATCAGAAATTTCTGATTTCCAGGGCACTTGGGTGACTCACTCGGTTAAGCATCTGCCTTTGGCTCAGATCATGATCCCAGCCTCCTGGAATCCAGTCCCTCATCGGACTTTGTGTTCAGTGGGGAGTCGGCTTCTCCCTCTGACTCTCCCCCTGCTTGTGCTCTCTCTCTCTCTCTCTCTCTCTCATAAATAAAATCTTTAAAAAGGAAAAAGAAATTTCTGATTTCCAAAGAGTCTTGAGTCCCCATCTATTGGAATGGAATCTATACTCCCAAACCCAGAGGTCAGGGCTCTGGGGACTCCTAGAACACACAACAAAAGTGAAACAAAGTCATTAATAAATGCTTGCAAATAGCATGATCTGGACAGTGGTGCTGGTCCTGTTGTCTAAGAGGGTGGCACATGGGCTGGTTCCCTTAGTCACCACACAGAGAGGGCCCTGTCTTCCCTGCTTGCTTGCCTCTGAGACCCTTCCCAACAAGACCCCCTCTTTGTGCACAGCCTCCTCCTCCTCCTTGAAACTTCCTCTCCCTTTTCTCACATTTGGGCTTGGGGAGGTTGAGTCACCCTGAAGGAGCTTGACAAAATGGCTCACAAAAGTGTTTTTATTTTAATAATTATCAGCCCCAGATGCTTCCCTGGTGAGACTCCTCACTTGAGTGGTGATAAACACAGCAACCGGAAAGTCACTTTATTAAACCATAAATGTTTGCCACAAATCACAACTAAATTAGCCCTTGGTGGAAGTTGCACAGAAGCCCGGCTGCTGCTTTCATTCCATGAGGAAGGGAAAGGTAACGGCATACTTTGAACACTGTCTCATTAGGCTTTAAAAATCCCCGGTGCCACTCTGTCTTGTGGGTTTGGACGTGCTTGGCATACATGTACGTGTGCATGCACGTGTGTTGAGGATGTTGAGAGTGGAAGGGGATGGAAGAGCAGTCGTCTTTGCTGCCAGCCCTGGCACAGGGATCGCCATCACAGCCCTCCTGTCCGTCCGTCCTGCAGCTGGAGCAGAGAGCAGATCTCCCTCCTCTCCTGCAATGCCTGCATTTGAGCAATGACTACATAGAGATCCAGTGCTGCAAAAACTAAGCCAGGAGCCCCTCTCCAACATGTTCTTGGGAATCCCTTCTTCTTTCTTGGACTCGATTTTTTCAGCTGCAAAAGGGAGGAAATGGGGGAAGACAGTAGTTTTCAAACCTTGTGCCATGGAACCTTAACAGAGGCACCTCAGAGTTCCCTGTGATGAACCAGGGGAAGTCGGAATGGGCATACTCCAAGCTCCCCACTTCACTTCCACCCAAACAGTTCTACCTTTACCTGTTTTGCATGTTGTGGCCCTGGAGGGGATTTTTTTTAAGGGGTCTGAAGCCAAAAACTGTTTGAAATACATTTGATTTAGTGGCCTCTAGGGAGGTTTCTGGTTCTGGGTTTCATGAAACTGTGATTCAATCATGTGATTCTGGGACCAGAACAGACTTTTGGTGGAGGAAGTTTATTCTCAAGCTGCTCTTCAGTGGATGGTCATCTCCACACCTGTCTGGCAGTAGGGTCTTGTGACTCTACCTGGTATCATAATTAACCCAGTGCTCGTTGTTTGTTACCATGTCTGATGACTCTTATGCCCCCTGGAGAGCCTGGCTATGGTAAGTCAGAGTAATAACACCAGTCTCCCCTTCCTGTGCCTGTGGCAGGCATCACTAATCAATACCCATGCTTTTCTGCTGAGCCCAGATTGGGGTCCAGCATCCTTCTCATTCCATTGTTCCAGACAGCCCCACCAACTGATAGGCAAAAGTATGCAAGATGCAACCTATTCGCCAAGATTTTCTCCTTCTCTTCTTTTTTTTCTTAAAGATTTTATTTATTTATTCATGAGAGACAGAGAGAGAGAGAGAGAGAGAGAGAGAGAGAGGCAGAGACACAGGCAGAGGGAGAAGCAGGCTCCACACAGGAAGCCCAATGTGGGACTCAATCCCAGGTCTCCAGGATCACACCCTGGGCTGAAGGTGGCGCTGAACCGCTGAGCCCCCCGGGTGGCCCTTTCCTTCCCTTCTTGATAGAAAAGTCCCTGAAGGGCAGCTTGGGTGGCTCAGCGGTTTAGTGCCTGCCTTTGGCCCCAGGGCGTGATCCTGGGGACCCGGGATCGAGTCCCACATCGGTCTCCCTGCATGGAGTCTGCATCTCCCTCTGCCTGTGTCTCTGCCTCTCTCTCTCTCTGTCTCTCATGAATAAATAAATAAAATCTTTAAAAAAAAAAAAAAGTCCCTGAAAACATGGGGACAGACCTTGTTGTGGTTTGTGCATGGTGGTCTTCAAAGCATCTCCTTTCCTGTTCATAGGGAGCTTGGGGAATATCTGTATCTATGGTGGCTCATATCCAAGATGGCACATCCTGGTGTGGTCCCCTCCCACACTGAATACTGCTGACCTGCGTAACCAGCAGGATATTGTGGAAATGACATCATGACTTCAGACACTAGACCATGTAAGGCCTTGGGGCTTCTGCCTTGTTCTTTCTTGGATTACACCCCTTGGAGGAAACCAGCCACCATGTTGTGAGGATACTCTGGGGAGAGGTCCACATGCCACCCCCAGCCAACAATTAACTTGCCAGCCACGTCATTGAGCCCCCCTGGGAGCAGATTTTTCCAGTTCCAACCAAGTTTTTGGATGACAACAGTATCAAAAGACATCCTGACTGAACCTTGTTAGTGAACCCCCAGCTAAGCCACACTCCCGTTCCTGACCCACAGACCTTGTGGGAGATGATAAATGTTTAGTGTTTTATGTTGCTAAGATTTGGGGTGATTTGTTATGCAGCCATGGGTAGCTGTTGCAATATCTGAATCTACATGTTCCAGGGAGGACTCCAGCACAAAGAAAGGCACCATGGTGATACCATAACTAATCATGGATTGTCACAGAGCTCTATAAATAGAGAATAATTTGACCCCAGGGAAGGTGAAATGTTAGTAGGGAAACCCAGTGGGAGTTTCTTGACGTGGCTCTGACTCACCCAGTTGATTCCTCACTATGGCATTGCTTTTCCTTCTACCTCTGCCCATACAAGCACATCTCTGACTGTATTTACTAGTCAAAACCAGAAGGCCTCAGGTCTCTCTCACCTTAAGAACTTATCATCTAAAATCATAATGAGGAGGCCCAAATAAAGAGAAAAGAGTGAACAAAAGGAAGAAAAACAAACATTTTGGTTTCCCACTGCCCTTTCTCTTTTTATTAAAATACTTGTCCATCATGATTTTGAATCCTGCACCCTAACGAGTCACCTGCACTGCCAGTGCTTATTGCTTTGATGGGAGATCTTTTTTATTTGTTTGGGCTAAAGCTAAGTCATAGATTTACCGCTTTGCTCATGACCGGTCTTAAAACACATGATTTAAGTTCTCAGAATGCAAATAACTCCAGATATCCTCATAAATGGAAATGCCAAGGAGGGTTTTACTGTTGGAAAGAAAATAGCAAACAAGAAATAATGCTGATAACAGTAAAATGGTCTCTGTATCTACAAAAGAAAAGAGACACAGAAAGAAGGAGGAAAAGAGGGGAAGGAGACATCATGACAGCTGGAATCGTGACAAAACTTAATTTTAAACTCTGGAGAACCAGCCTCCACTCACCTCCCTTATATTGTCATTGGTCTGTGAGGTTTAATGCCTGCTTTCCTGGTCTGCCTCTGGAATGTCTTCTCCCAACTGACCTACAAACACTTTATGTGGAAAGAGAGATAGGACCCCCATGGACTCACAATGGGTCTGATAGATGGATTCTTGGCTGCATATAGGCAACCTCCATGCCCAGCAGCCACCACAATGCCCAGGTCAGCCACACCTGCTCAACAAACGTTTGTCCAGTGACGGAGTAAATGAAGAAGGCATCCTGTGCAGTTAACTGGGCACTTATGTCACTGTGATCACCCTGAGGGCCTGCTTGAGCCTAGCAAGGGAGATATTCTCCCCATTTTACAGATGAGGTTACTGAGGTTCAAAGAGGTTTAGTAATTCCTGCTAGCAAAGGGCTGGCAAGGAAGGATAAAAAGCCAGATGTCCCTACTTTAAGTCACAATGAAGCTGGAAGAGGGAGGATGGACTTGAAAACAAGACAGGGCTGAAGTTCAGAGATTGTGGTGAAGAGAAGCAGGCCCAGTCAACCCCTCCATCAACAGATATCCTATAGCAATGCCTTCTCAGCAACACAATGAATCTTCTGGACATTGGCTGTAACTTCAGAATATTCTTTTCCCTTCCTCTGAGAGCAGCATCTTTGATGTTTGGATGCCGGGGAGGGAGGGAGAAGGCAGCGTGACCCTCTTCCAAAGGGTCACCCGGCCCCCTACTGCTTCTTGCCTCTGCCCAATGCCCCTTAGAAGAGTTGTTCTTACCCTGGCCACTCACTGGACTTACCTGGAGAGCTTTTAAAAATACTGCTGCCCTGGCCCTGTCCCAGAGAGTCTATAATTCAAAAGCACACCAGGTCTGAGAACAGCTGCCCCAGGGAGAGATGGTCACCTTTAGGAAGAATGGTCCAGCTTCATAACTCCCAGGAACTACCACAGTCTTGGTGTTGGAGGTCTTGGACTTCAGTTTTAGAATCTGGGCCTCACCCCAGCCACCTGGGAATCTGTTTGAAATGACAGATGCTGTCCTCAGCTTCCAATCCAGTAGCCTGGGTAGACTTGGGAGGCAATGCTTTTATTGAGACACACACGGCTGGAGAGATCCAGGAACTAGGCTGAGTTCAGATGCAAAAAGTGTCTCTTTTCAGCTCTTCCTTCAGCTGTATCCTCTTTAACCATGAAGGACGAGTGCTAATGGCTGCTATTTAGGATTAGTTGGTGCCAAATCACCTGCAGGCAGCCATTACTCTCTGTTAATGGCGGAAGAGCCTCCAGGGAGCTGCTGAGGCCAGGATTCCAGATGTATATAGATGTCACTTCTCAGAGTCAGGCTTGTCATCCCTGAGGTTGTGGCGTCCTCAGTGCGGGGCTGACTGCCATTCCAGAGATACTGGGATTGCCCCCACTCCCAGTAGGTGCATTTGGGTATAACCAAACCAATGGGAACTGAACCCCATTGTGTGCCAGGCACTGTGCTGGGCCAGGGAGATAAACATGAGGGACCCTGGGCCAAGGGAGTTACCAACCAGGAGTAAACCATGATGCTACATGAGGAATGGACACCTAAATGGCCAGGGAGTAGGGGTAGGGGGACTTCATGGGAGATGCAGCCTTGGTGGGGTGTCCTAGAGGATGGAAGATTTCTCAGGAAGACACCAGTGTCACACAGATAGATGGGACAGAGTGACAGTGGTTAAGGAGACAAGCCTAAAGCCACAGGGGCCTGATTACAAGGGCCTTGAAGCCAGGGAAGGAGTGTGAGCCATGATCCTAAGAGCAGCAGGGAATCTTTGAAGGTATTTAATCGCTGTTTCAGAAAAGGTGTTGGCCGGAGGGGCCTTCATCTGCCACTGGACAGATGGGACTGAAGTATAGACTCTTGAGTCCAGAGGCAGGTGTAGACTCTGGCTCTGTCACTTCCTTCAGGGACTCCCTGGGCAAGTTCCTGACTCCCCTTGGTTCATTCCTATTCCCTTTACTGTAAAATGAGGGTGAAGAGGGTACCTTTCACATGTGGGAGGGCAAGTATGAAGTCTCATAACGCTTGTGAAACATTCAGCATCATGTCTGCCCCATGACGAGCTCCCAATAACGGTCAGCTCTTATAATCATTCACCTGCAGCCCCTAACACTGTCCCACCATATCCCGATGTTTAGAATATATGATGAAATGAACAAATTAATGAATGAATGAAGTCTAACCTCATTTTATAAATATAGGACCTGAGGGGTGCTTGGGTGGCTCAAAGCGGGTAAGAGTCTGACTTTGGCTCCCGCCATAATCTCAGGATCCTAGGATTGACCCCTGTGTGTAGCCCACATCAGGCTCAGTAGGGGGTCTGCTTGTCCCTCTGCCCATCCCCCTGCTCCTGCTTTCTCTGTCTCTCAAATAAAGAAATAAAGTCTTTAAAGAAAAAAAAAAAAAAACTAATCATAGTACCTGAGAAGATCAGGTCAAAACTATGGCCCAGGGCAATATAGGTATCAAGGAACAATTTGAGACAGATTTTACATTAACCATTAAGGGCCAAAATAACAACCCAAAGCCCTCCTAGACAGTGTAGTACCTTCCTCAACTCTGTCTCAGGAGAGACACAATAAAGTGATGGTCCAAACTGGAGTTGTCTCTGAGTTTCACCATATTTCTGTCATGTTAAAGTTCTTGTATTAGTCAATATAGGAGAGGCTTTGTTCATTAACAAAATAACACCAGCATCTAAATGACTGAACATAACAGGTTTCTTTCTAGTTCACAGTATATATCTGGCACATGGAGGCAGGGCCAGGGGAGGGAGCAGAGATGTTTTCTCTATGCAGCCACTCAGGGATCCAAGCTGATGGAGACTTTCTCAATCGCCCAGCCAGAGGAAGAGGAGAGACTGGAGGATCGTGCTTCATTTTTAGCGCCTCAACTCAGAAGTGATATAGGCCACTCCTTATATATCATCGGCCAGATCTGACCTAACAGTAAGGGCGCAGCTGCCACGAGCTGGGAAGCAATGGTCAACAGGAGATTGATGGACAAGAGTAATATCCACCCCAGTTCTTAATCCCCCTTTTTTTCTAACTAGAACATTTAATCAGTGCACCTCATTCAAAGGATCCGCTGCAGCTAGCTAGGTCAGATTTACAGAAATCCAATTTGAAACTTTCTGTACCTCCTCTTTTCTTCAGGAGAGGACTGAGTTTTGCTTGAATGACTGCTTTCTTTCTGTAGCTTACAAAGTCATAGGCAGAGAGCGTTATAAATCTACTGTGGACTTTGCTATATGCTTTGATTTTATGTCCACATTCATGTTCATTATAAGGCTGTTGTTCCCTTATTTAGCCAATCTTATGGCAACAAATACAAGTTTGGATGGAGATTAGGGGGTTAAATTAATCTGACAACAGTATCTTTGCTTGCTATTACAGTGGAGCTTATAATATCAGTTGGGCTGATTTAACAAAATTTATAATGTATTCCGCAGTTGATGGCTTGAGCCTAATTGAACACAAATTTATAATACCATCCAGTGTTGTAATTAAAATGTGGTAAAATTAGCCCATCAAATATTGTATATACACACACTCTCACAAAGCCATCAACAGCTTTGTTTTGTATACGGTCAATTACGTTTTCAAAGTGGAATCCTCAGAAGAATCCATCAGACAAATCAAGATGAAAGGAAACCAATTGAGAACTTAAGCCTGCTCTAAACTGACAAGGAAACACTTGGAAAATTGTTTTCAGACAATGAGAGAAATTAATTTTCCAATGTGGTGATTTGGGGGCACAATTAGTCTCCCATGTTATTTGAATGACCACAGGATTATGGGAGCCCTGAGGCAGCTCAGATGCATGAAAAGAGAGTTGTCGGTGTATCTCTGTCTAGAGTCCAGGCCATGTAGGAAAGAGAAAACAAGATGTTCTTCCCCCAGAAAACCATGATGGCACTAAAAAGGCAGATTTGCTGCAGGGATGAATCATTAGGTGGGCTTCATTAACTACAATCGTCATTTGCTATGTGATGACTTATTCTATCATGGGGGGCATCTTCAGATCAAAATTGCATTTCGAGTCTAGAAATACTCCTTCCTTAAATATTTTAGAAGAAGAATGAAAGGAGCATCAGGACACAGTGCTAGTGACGGGGAAAATGTTCTCACCATCAAGGACTCACGTTTGCATTTTTATTAGCCTTCTGCTGAGGTACAGTGGAGGGGTGCTTTCTTCAACCAGGAAAAAGCAGAGGAAGGAATGGACTCATAAGGAAATGGCTTGGTTGCGCCTCTTATTTGGGGCATAAATACTGATCTGTTCCAGGCAGGGGCTTTTCCAGCGGAGCTAGCCCCACTCTCCCCTCACTGCCCCCTGGTAGTGTTGGGTTGAACTTAGAGTTAACGGAAGGCAAGGCTAAGACCTCAACTTCAAGTTCAGGGGTTTCCCAAAACCACTTCCAGTTTCAATAATTCACCAGAGCAACTCACAGGACTCAGGAAAGCACTATGCTTACTATTAGTGTTTTGTTAGAACAGGAGAATGTAAATTAGAACCAGCCAAAGGAAGGCTTGTGTGGTCAAAGTCTGTTAGGAGCCCAAACATGAAGCTTCTGTGGTCTCTCCCCAAGGAGTTCTGGACAGTGTTTCCCCCTCCCAGACACGGTGTGTGACAATACTCAAAATGCATATTGCCAGCTAGGGAAGCTCATGTGAGCTTCAGTGTCCAGGGTTTTTATTGGGGTTTTATTATGCAGGGATGATTGAATCCTTCATGGCTGAACCCAGTCTCCAGCCCCCTCTCCCGCCAGAGGTCAAGCTGATATCACATAGCTGAAAGCCCCAATGCCATAATCACATGGTTGGTCTTTCCACTGTGGCCAGCCTCCACCCTGAGTAATCCCCTTGACTTAAACCATCTGGGGGGTCTTCCAGAGTCACCTCATTAGCATACATGATCAGGGCTGAGAGGCACATGAATAACAAATATCCTTCTACTGCTTGGGAAATTCCCTGTGCATAGAGGTTACCTCCCAGGAGCTAGGACAAAGTCTCTCTTTAAGGGAAGCCAAATGCCATAGACACAAGGTGACATTCCCCACCCCCTCCAGGGAGGAAGGACCAACTGTACCTTGCTGTATGTGTGTATGTTTGACCTGTGGGCAGACCCAGCCAGAGCCCAGGTTTATCTGCCCAGGACACCTGAATTGTCCAAATCACACACACATCAGATCATGTCCCTCTAGCCTCACACCTGGAGCTGCACCTGCCTCTCACTATGCCCTCTTTTATTTTTCCAGAGACAACTGAATTAACTTTATATGCCCTCTTTTTAAAAAGATTTTATTTATCTATTTTGGGAGAGGGAAGGGCAGAGCAGGAGAATCTCAAGCAGACTCCCTGCTGAGCATAGGGAGCCCAAGTAGGGGCTCAATCCCATGACCCTGAGATCATGACCTGAGCCTAAATCAAGAGCCAGATGCTTAGGGCAGCCCTGGTGGCTCAGTGGTTTAGCGCTGTCTGCAGCCCGGGGTGTGATCCTGGAGACCCGGGATCGAGTCCCACATCAGGCTCCCTGCATGGAGTCTGTTTCTCCCTCTGCCTATGTCTCTGCTTCTCTCTCTCTCCTCTCTGTGTATTCTCATGAATAAATAAATAAAATATTTTTTTAAAAAAAACTAAAAAAAAAGAGTCAGATGCTTAACCAACTGAGCCCCCCAGGTGCCTCTCACTGTGCCTTATGGCACCAGTCATATTGGATTAGAATTCATCCTAATGACCTCATCTTGATTACATCAGCAAAGAGCCTATTTACAAATAAGATTGCATTTACAGGTAGCAGGTTAGGACTTTAACACATCCTTTGCGGGGGTAGGGGATGCAATACAATTTGTAAGGCAAAGGGAGATTCCTGGCATTTCTGTCTTGCTTATATCCTGTCCTGGATCCTGCTTCTCCACCATCCCCATGACACTCTCTCCCAGTGCATCTCAGATTTCCGCCTGGTGCACCCAGCATGTGAGCATTGGCTCCAGTTGCTTTAATAGAGCACCTCAGACTGAGTGGCTTCAACCAGAAAAATGTATCGCACAGTTCTGAAGCCCAGAAGTCCTAATTCAAGGCAGCAATAGGGTTGGGTTCTTAGGACTGTGAGCAACAGTCCTATTCCAAGTTTCTCTCTAAGCTTCTGGAAATTCCCTGACTTGTGACAGCATAACTCCACTCTCCACAAGGTGCTGTATGTGTGTGTGTGTGTGTGTGTGTGTGTGTGTGTGTGCCTGCGTCCCCCAGGCACATTTCCTCCTTTCTAAGAGGACTCCAGTCATATTGGATTAGGGCCTACCCTGACGACCTCATTTTAACTCTGTAAAGACCCTATCTCTAAATAAGGTCATATTCTGGCCTACTGGGGTTTAGGATTTCAACATAGGGCCTTGGTGGGAGACACAACTGAAGCCATAACACAGCAGTACCCAGCCTGCATCATAGTCTCACCTGGTGGCAGCCAGAGCCCTTCTCCTGTGATATTGCCTCTCCTGTTGGGACCCTGTGTCCCTTCAAAGCAGTTCCATCAGACACTGGGACCAGGGCTTTCATCCAGGATATTGTTACAGATGGTGCCTCTAAAAGCTATGTTTTAATGCCTTCTCAGCTGCCACCCCCCATTCCCCACATGTCCCCAAACAGAAGCCTCATGTAATCATGGGACCTACCAGCTGTTATGGGGGGGGGGAACATCTGTAATCATCTGAACTCCTGGGAATGGGGGGCAGTTATTTGGGTAGCACATTGGCAAAGCAGGGGGGAGGTGCCAGGTGGCCAGCCCACAGCGGAGCTTGGACATGCCTGGAGGCACAGCAGCAAGGCATTGAGATTCAACCAGAAATCAGGGCTTTGCCCTCAGCAATATGGTTCTTCCTTTCTCGGCCTTTCCTAGAGATGATTTAGAAGCTTCTGGTGGATATGTCCTGTGGGCACATCCCAGGGGTGTGGTCCCACCCAGAGTCCTTCTCAATATGCAAAATACACATGCAGCCGACCCTCACTTCTGCAGATGACAGCTTGGAATGGCCAAGAATTGCCGATCGGTTCCCAATACAGCCTTGAAGAGCACTTAATTGTGATCCTTCAACACCCCACATTCATTTATCTCATATCTAAATTAAAATAAACTAAACATCTTATTTTTCATTCACAGGAGGTGTATGCACCTTGTACCTTTGAGTCAGCCTTCTTGAGAGCATCTGAAAGGCTCTGTCAAGGTCATAGGGCCTGAGGAACTGCCATGATAATGAAACAAGTCACCCAGCACATCCCCCAATCCGACAGGTATGGGGATCAAGCTGAAAAACTCTGTTACAGGGTGGAGGGGTGGTAAGCAATTGGCAGTGCTAGCATTTCAGTGCTAGGTCAAGGCCATCCTTGGGCCTCAGGGGAGCCATCCCAGCAGCTGTTCTGCATTTGGGTTAGGGAGGGGTGCAGAGGATGAACAATTAGAGTGCAATGGTGCTTGAGGACCCTGTAGTTAACATAATAATCATCATAACTTATTTGAGGTGAGCTTGCACCAGGCTGAGCACTCTGTGTCCATTATCTTTGATCTCTTGGTCTTCTTCCTCCTCCAGGACCCCCAAGACCAAGGGCTCACAGTCTCATAGTGTTTGTGGAATGTACACCCCTGACTCCATTGATTGGGATGTTTCTTAGTGAGGCCAAAGTGTGGCATTGAATCAGACAGACCAGAAATCTGATCCCAGCTCTTCCGTCATCCCTCACTGTGCAGCTGGGATGGCGCTAGCTCTCCTCCTCCACCTTCAAGTTCCTCATATGAGTGGTTATCCTTTATCCCCTCAACTACCCTAGAGGACAAGACAGATGGCTAATTAGCAGATGGCTAATAACAGGTGTTGCTCCATGTGGAGCAATTGGAACCCTCCTCAACATGGCTGGTGGGAATATACGATGGTGCAGCCACTTTGTTTGTTTTCTTTTTCTTTTTAAGATTTTATTTATTTATTCATGAGAGACACACAGAGAGAGAGAGGCAGAGACACAGGCAGAGGGAGAAGCAGGCTCCATGCAGGGAGCCTGATGTGGGACTCGATCCCGGGTCTCTAGGATGACGCCCGGGGCTGAAGGCGGTGCTAAACCGCTGAGCCACCAGGGCTGCGCGGTGCAGCCACTTTGGAAAGCAGTGGCGGTTCCTCAGAAAGTTAAACATAGAGTCAGCATACGACACAGCAATTCCCCTCCTAGGCATCTACCCAAAAGAAACAAAAGTATACGTGCATAGGAAAACTTGTAGATGAATGTTTATAGCAGCATGCTTTATAATAGCCAAATCGTGAAAGCAAGCTAAATGTCTATCAATAGATGAATCGATTAACAAATTGTGGTATATCCATACAACGGAATATTATTCAGCAATGACAAGGAACACCCCACAATATAGAGGAACCTGGAAAACATATATGGTTTAAATGTGTGGCCAGATACAGGGGGTCACACACTATATGGTGCCATTTATATGAAATGTCCAGAAAAAGCAGATCCACAGAGACAGGAAGTAGATTAGTGGCTGCCAGGAACTGGGGAGGATGGGGAATGATTACTAACGGCTGTGGGATTTCTTCTATGGGTGATGAAAATGTTCTGGAATTCGAGAGTGGTGACGTTTGCACAATTTTACAACTATACTGAAAACCACTGACCTGCACACCTTAAAAACAGTGAATTTTTTGGTGCCTAAATTATGTCTCAGAATTTTTCTCAAAAGGAAAGGGACATAAGGCTTCTCAGGAAACTATAAAATATTATTAGTGAGAAACACTGAAAATCAAATAAGGAGAGAAATACTCTATGTTTAGATGGGAAGAATCAATAGTGTGAAGATGTCAATTGTCTTCAAACTGATGCTCAGATTTGGTGCCTCCCCAGTCAAAATCTGGTCCCAGTATTTCCTCAGTTCTCGCCAAGGGTCCCACAATGAAGTGTAGGAACCCCTGCTGTAAATGAGCCTTTGCCAGCATTCTGATGAGGATGAGGGGGATGCTGTGCAAAGAACCCCTTTGAGGCCTCCCTCTTCACAGCTCCAGCTAGGGCACACAAGGAAGCCAGGCTCTGAAGCCTTCCCAGTCCCCTCTAGAATGGACCCGGAGTGCAGCAGCAGCATCCACCTGCGGCAAATGTCCTGCTTTTTGTGCAGCAGCCTTGAGATATGCCATTCCTTTCAGAGCAAGGGATTCCAGACTTCCTCCCAGCAATCTCTGCATAACTCCATTTCCTAACCTGCTCCCCCAACTCCTCTTCCAATGCCCAGCAGGCCCTGCTTTGCCAGCTGATAACATGCTGTTGGAGCCTCCCCAGTTCCTGGCAGCCACTAATCTACTTCCTGTCTCTGTGGATCTGCTTTTTCTGGACATTTCATATAAATGGCACCATATAGTGTGTGGCCCCCTGTATCTGGCCACACATTTAAACCATAAATGGATTAGGAGCCAGAGAAATTATAGAGGGCTAAATTCAGGAGAAACAGGCAGAGCCCAAAAGACATCTGTGCTGTGCCAGATGCTGTGCTGATCCCCAGGGACACAAGCTCCACTGCAAGTCCAAAAAAGGCTGAAGCCATGAATGGAGGAGGAGCCTTGAGCATTCCAAGCCATTGGCTCACTCTCCTCTCCCTTGATCTCCCATGGAGGCAATGTGAATATTTGGGATTTGCACATGGCAGTCATAGCCCTATCTTCTGGTGGCAGTGCCCAGATTTTTCTTGGGGAGTCCCCTCTTTTCATTGGACATGGATTGGCAGGCCTGTTAATCAGGGTCTCCTGCCTGCCCAGGCCAGAAACCAGACACATGTCTGCAGCAGGCCAGGTCAGCCAGAAGCTAAAGCAGGCAGCACAAAGCCTGAAGACATTTAAGTCCATCTGGCCAACAGCAGCATGCAACCTCATTGGCTCCTGGCACTGGGTCCCTGGATCAGACACAGTCCTATCCTTTCTGGTGCCCAGCTCTTCCTCTTGTCCTTGGGTTTGGGAGTCACCATGTCTTTCCAATACATCCCTTTTTGGGTCAAATTTAGCCAAGAGTTGGAGTTTTGTGATGGCTTCTCCGATCTCCACCATAAACTCCCCCATTGGGTGATAACTATGGTGATTGTGGAGGTTTGGCCCTACCCTGGGTCTAGAAATAGACTCTGATTAGCCTAAACCAAATCATATCATCCCATTCCCCTTGCCACAGTGACTGATTTAAAGGCAGATAGAAGGCTCCAATTGGTCTAAGAGCCCAGGATTTTTGTTTTGTGATGTGAAGGTCTCACTGTTTTATCATATGCAAATGAGGAAATGTGCAGCAATCCTGCAAGCAGCAGGGGTGCATTTCCAAGATGAAGCCAGAAGCGTGGAAATAGAGAGAGAAAGAAACAGTTTTGATTGGCATCTTTGAGCTACTGGATCAACCTTCACCTGCTACCCACCTACCTTTAAACTTGTCCCATAAACTAATGAATCTCCTTAATTGTTTAAGCCATCTGAGTCAGGCTTTCACATGCAACTAAACCTTCCTAACACAGTTGGTTCCCTCTTGCCAATAGAGAAAGAAAGAGGCTGTCACTATTCTCATTTTCTGGCTGAAAAACTCAAGCCCGAGGAAAAGATGACAGTGAGGATTTTAACCCAGACATCCTGATTCTACCCATTGCTTCCTGGTTCACCACACTGCCCTGAAGCCTCTTGCTCGCATGAAGAGAGAGGGGACTCCAGGCAGAAAATACTAGAATGACAGACTGTGTGTGGTGCCTGAGGCTAGGAGGAAGGAGAGGTTGAGGTCCTTGGGGCTGGTGCCCAGGGCCTGATTCGGAAAGGTGGCTGAGAGGAAGCTGGACAACTCTGTCTGTTTTGATTACAGTAAGGAGTGTGAACTTTACTCCACAGGTAATGGAGAGCCAGGGAAGGTCTGTGGCCAGACCATGAGGAAGGAGATGGTAATGAGAAAGGGTGGAGGGTCATGGGGTGACATGACCTGCAGGACACCTGCAGGATGGGAAGACAGCCCAAAGCTGGCTCCGAGGGCACACAGGGAGGGGACATCCAGGCCCCGGGCAAGGTATATCATAGGTACAGCTGAGGCTGGGGCGGCAGTTTGCCATCCAGACACTTGTCAGTTCTCCCGGGAGAAGCCAGATTCTGCTTGGGGAATGTGTGTCAGAGACTTGGGGAGACACTCAGCCAATCAGGAGGGCTCTGATCCATCTGCAAACCCAGCCTTTCCCAACACTTGGCAAAATACTGACCTGGAGGGCCAGAGCAGTGGGCAGGGCCCAAGACTTCATTCTCAGAGTTGGTTCTGTTGATCTTGAGCTGTGGCTCTTCAGAAAAGAGGATATTTAAGGACACCTGGGTGCCTCAGTGGTTGAGCGTCTGCCTTTGGCTCAGGGCATCATCCCAGAGTCCCAGGATCGAGTCCCACATCAGGCTCCCCTCAAGGAGCCTGCTTCTCCCTCTGCCTATGTCTCTGCCTCTCTGTGTCTCTCATGAATAAATAAATAAAATCTGGAGGAGAAGAAGAAGAAGAAGAAGAAGAAGAAGAAGAAGAAGAAGAAGAAGGAGGAGGAGGAGGAGGAGGAGGAGGAGGAGAGGAGGAGGAGGAGGGGAGGAGGAGGAGGGGAGGAGGAGTAAGGGAGGAGGAGGAAGGAGGGGGAAGGTGGGGGAGGGGAAAGGAGGGGGAGGGGGAGGAGAAGGAGGAGAGAGGATATTCCTTACAAAGCCTGGTAGCAGACAGAGTGTGGATCGAGATGCCCCCGACGTCCCCCCACATGCACAGCCAGGCCTGGAATTTGGGTCCTTGGGCTGGTGTGGTCCAAGCGCAGCCCTCAACTGGGTGGATGCCGCTCAGGGCCAACTCGGTTTCATGAGATCAGCACCACCTCCAGGCCTTGCAGCCCTTGGCTCCCTTTTACCTGTGTTCTGCTCTACTCAGCCATCCCAGGGCTGCCAGCTGCCTCCCACCTTGGACCTCCTCAGCCAGGACGCCCTTTCAGTGGGCCTGGCTCTCCTCCTTTGTAGGACCCACCATGACTGCAGGTGGGTGCATCCTGTGAGGCTGTGGGTTTTGTGTGCACAGACAGACAGCTAAGGGTAGAAGCTGCTTCACACGATGAGGCCACCACCAGCTGTGCCCCAGAATTTCGTCCCATCTTGCTGGACCTCATCTCCCTGCTCTGGGCCTGCTTGGGACCTGCACCACCATCCAGAGGAAGCCAGGAATGCAGCAAGGAGGGTCCTGCCCCTCACTCCCCTCCCACTGGGGACACGACCCCATCCCTTCCAGTGGCCAAGCCAGTAGCTCCTCTCACACTACTCAGCATCGAGGCCTCCTCACTGGTGCCTCAACACATCCAGGGTGTTTTCATCCCAACGACTCCTCTTGGATCACTTGCCCTGGGCCCTCGGCCTGGGTGCCTCGTTTCCCGGCTTCCCTCAGAGACCCCTGTGTCAGCTAGCTGGGGCGGCCGTGACAGAGCACCACAGGCTGGGGAGCTTCAGCAGGAACTTCTGGTCTCCTAGAAGCCTGACACCAAGGTGTCGGCGGGGTTGGTTCCTTCTGAGGTCTTCTTCTGTAACTTGCAGGCTGCCATGTCCTCCTCTGGTCATCTCTGTATGTGTGTCTGTGTCCTTATCTCTTTATTATTATTATTATTTAAGATTTTATTTATTTATTCATGAGACACAGAGAAAGGCAGAGACACAGGCAGGGGGAGAAGCAGGGTCCCTGTGAGGATCCTGATGTGGGACCGGATCCCAGGATCCCGGGATCATGACCCGAGCCAAAGGCACACATTCAACCACTGAGCCACCCAGGTACCCCCTTATCTCTTCTTATAAGGATACCAGTCCCAGGGATCACACCCATACAACCTTGGTCAACTTCCATCACGAGCCCTCTCTCCAGTTACATATGGGGGTTGGGGTGAGGACCCCCACATATAAAGTTGCAGGAGACATGATTCAGCCCAGAATGGCGTCCTCCTCAGAAGGAACTTCTCTGACCAGCCCTGACACTGGTCACCTGCGCTGTCGCATCCCTCTTGGTAGCACTCAGCGGCCCGACAGGCCTTGAGCTCTCCCCCGGCCCTGCCAACCTCGAGGACGGAGGCCCCTCAGGAGCAAGGCCCTGTTTCTCTCCACCGTCTGCAGCTTCTAGGACAGCACCAGGATTGCAGTAAGCTCTCCATGTTTGCTGAATCCCCAAGGTAGCCCCGAGGCAGGCCCAGCTCTGGGGTATGGTCTGATGGGACAGCTGTACAATGTGCAGAGACGGACAGACATCCAGAGGTAGTGGAGGTAGTGGTGACAGGGCAGGGCAGCGGTCAGAGCTTCAGCAGAGGGGCCGAGGTAGAACAGAGCAGGGAAATCTTCAGGCTGAGGGAGAAGGGTCCCCGAGGTGGTGCCAGCTGAGGCACGCCCAGGGTGCTTGGGTTGAGGGGGTGGCTCCCATGTGGGATGTCTCTGCCCCATTCAGGCTCTGGAAACAAGCCCTTCCGGTCCAGGGAAGGAGAGCCTGGCATCCTCTGGAAACTTCTCCATTGCATGCCTGTGGTTTGGGGGAAGGAGGGGCTGTCCCATCATTTCTGGAAAAAGAATTTAATGGGGTGGGTGAAAAATAACAACCTGTCAGCTCCACTGCGCCTGCCTGCATCCTGGCGGGCACTGGCAGCTGTCTCCTCTCTGTCCCAAACCCACAAGGGGTGGGCCATCAGGGCAGCCCAAGCTCCCCTTGCCCCCTGCGCATACCCAGGGCCCCAGCATGCCAAGGTCTCTGCTCCAAAGGGCGACGCTTCCCAAACTCACTGCCTAATTAGTTTTCTCCCACTGACCCCTGACAGGCAGGTGATCACAATGGTGCAGGAGACCCTTTCTGTGGCAGATGTCATGCAGCTCCCCAGCACATCCCGGGCAGGAGCCCAGCACCTGTGCGCCTTAATTAAGCAAGTTAATTACTTGCCAACATCAGGGCCTGATCAGGCCTTTTGCACGGAAGGCCTCTGGGTCTGCTTTGCATCCTCGCAGCCCCAGGGCCTCCCTGACTCCCACGCAGGACCCAGCTTGGTGCTCTCGGAACGTCCCTGAGTCCCTGTTAATCATTTAGCCAAGAAATGCGGCCACAGACTCATGGGCAGAATGAGTGGGGATATTCCCAAGGCCCAAGGCACTGGGGAGGGAATGAGAATGTTAGGAAAGTGTTTTCAGCAGCAAAAGCGCCTCATTTGCCGGGGAAAGAGCTCTTTTCATCTGCTTTTATACCTACTGTGTGCAGGCAGGGCATGTAGGCGGGGGGTGCTGAGGTGTTTGCATAGCAACAAGGGTGCTCGTTGACCTGGCTTTGGCTCAGGACCCAGACAAGCCCTCTGTTCATTCTTTAACCTCACCTCCCCCACAGCAGGCTCAGTCCTGGCTCCGTGGTCCAGCCCCCAGAGGTTCCTTCCATTATAAGGAAGTGCATGGTCCCTACCCACAATAGCTACTCAGCATCTCACAATTTACAAACTGTTTCACATACGAGGTTATTGGAATCCTCTCTGAGAGATCTCGTGTCTACTTTACATACAGGTGAATAAGCTCAAGTGTAGAAAGCATAATTCTATTAGAACTTTTCTAGTATCAAATAACAGAAATTGTTCAATTCAATTAGATTATGAAGTAGGGGGTGGGGAAATTCCATAACCTCTTGGGTCATACAACTGAAGATGTAGAAGGTAAATGGCTTCAGGCACAGTTGGATCCAAGTGTCAGAATGGGTCTTCAGTAATCTGTCTATTGTCAGTTCTTCTGGGCTGGCTTTATTCTCAGGCCAACTCTGTCCTTATAGTGCAAAAGGACCAGCAGCCACTCTAGACTCCTGTCTCACCAATGTATCACCACACTGAGCAGGTGAAAGTGAGGCAGGTACTGACATATACCTCCTGCCCTTGATACCTTACTCAGGAATTCAGAGACCCTCCCACCCACCCACCCCTCCTCCCTGGGCTGGCTGAGCTTGCTGGCCCAGGCTCCTTTGGACCACCTTGCCCGATGGGGCAAGACATCAGACTCTCTGCTTCTCCAGAATCCCTCCACCCCACTGCCCACTCTGTCCATACCATCAGCACCCTCTCTCCGTGGCCCAGCCACTGCGCCCTGCTCAAGTCATGCACAGTTACCCTTCCTGACCTTGTGGCCAAGGCCTGTCTCCTTCTCAGTGATGTGAAAACAGGTATCACATGGTCCCACCATCCTGTATGCATGTGTCTCATCCTGCCTCCCCCGCCAGGCCCCAGGAAACTTCTAGAACAGGGCTATTTTCAGCTCAGCTTCCCCACGCCCAACAAAGGGCCCAGCAAACAGAGTATTGAATGAAGGAGCGAATGGTTGACGAGGGTGCCCACTGAGGCAGCTGTCTACACAAACTTGAAGCCATGGCCAGCGGGGGCGCTTCAAGGGAAGGGAGAGGGAGGACCTTCCACCTCATGGGGTGTGCTCAACAAGCACCTCCATCTGCAACAGCTCCCCGAACCCACCAGCCAGGACCCCTGTAGTGAATGGCAAGTGTTGGTCCACAGAATGGCCACTCAGCATGGAGCTCCATCCACAATGCAGAGTGAACGAGCAGCCTCAGTAATAGGGCGGGGAGTCATTAGGAGATGATTATGCTGCACTCAGAAGTGGGGACAATCCCACCTGCAGGCCAATCACAATCACAAGTTTAATGAGCTGGGCCCAAAGTCAGCCACCCCCCACCCCCGCCCCCAGGGCTGCAAGATCTAGCAGAGAGTAGCTGACACAACTTCTGGAACTCCACTGCATTTGTCGATCCCCCCCCTACCCCCCCCCACCCCCCCCACCCCCCCCCAACCCCCCCCCCCCCCCCCCCCCCCCCCCCCCCCCCCCGCACTGCCCAGAAGTTGAGGACTCCAAGCTACACTTGCAGCAGAAACTCAACAGATGTTTGTGGAAGCTAAAATGCTTCTCATCTGTCTGCCTTGCTCCATCTGTAACACTCACGTCTTCTTCCCTCTTGCAATTTTCTGAGGGATCACCCCTTACCATGGGGAGGTCTGTGGCTATAGCATGGGAGGGATGGCTGCCATGGCGCAGGAAGCAGGATGTGCTTGGGTTGTTCACCTTATTTCAGTTTTTTCATCAATAATATGGAAATATTTGTAGTCCTCTTCCCAGTGCAAGTAAAAGAAACCCAAGTTCAAAAATTCTTTTTTTTTTTTCAAGTTCAAAAATTCTTAAGGAAAAGGAGGAATTTAAGGAATCATGTTACTAAAACATTCAGTGAGGACTTCAGGGACACAAGGGGAACAAGCATGGCTCAAGGCTCATTCTCTTGGCTACTCTAGCCTCTAAACTGGTTTCATGTGGATGGGCTCCTTCTGTGCCTGCGTTTGAAGTTGCACTCACCCCAACCCATGCAGATCCTGAGACAAATATTTGAGTGAAATCATTTATTTGGGAGGTTTGGGAGCTAGGAAGTGAGACAGGGAAGGGAAGCAGCCAACATGGTGTGCATTGAGAAGCAAATTACCCCTCTGGGCACCTGGAGCTGAATGCTACGGGGGAAGTCTAGGAGAACAGTGAGAACATGCCTAAGGGGTGAGGAAGCTGGTTTATTTACCTACCAACGCTTATCCAGCCATTCGGTTCACTCCTGGCACCTGCTGAGCTCACCCCTGCAGCCAGGGAAAGCTCTTAGGCAGAGTCACAGGGACCTATAGGCAGCAGTGTCTGGGGTTTCCTCTGAACCAATAGATTCATGTTCTCACCTGAATCCCAGTCAATCACACTCCAGCCAGGGGTGCGGGAGGCGCTGATTGGCTGAGAGGGTCACATGTCCCAGCCTCTGTGGATGATGCTAAATGGTTGTGCTTGGGGCACATGCTCACCCCTAGAACTTGACACACACTCACTGAGCCTGTGTCACATGCTTACCTGGCCCCTGGTGATAGGAGCCCCCTGGCGCCCCAAACTCTATGGCCAGAGATTGGGAGAGGGATGGCTCTCCAAAAGGGGTACTGGGAGCTGGGGAGGCAGAAACCACAGCTGTCACCCCCAGAACCCTGTCACGTCATTTGGGAATTAAGGACAGTAGGATGCGGAGTGTGGGGCACGAACCTCGGCACCTGCCAGGCACCTGGGGCACGTGTGTGGAACCCAGCAACCCCACACGCCCCACAGCATCAGTGGATGCACCACCCCAAGCTTGCTGCCTGTCTCTCCCTTTTTCAAGCTTTCATTTTTCTCCACCAGGTTTTTGCATTTTTTCTGGGATCTCAGACTTTGTTTTCTTTAATACAGAAAAGAAAGATTTTTTTAAAGCTTCAAGTTGGATGCTGTCTTCTGAGGAGCTCTTTCTTGTGTGCCTGCTGCTCTCACCAACCCTGCAGCGGTGTGCACCAGTGCGCTTGCTTCCTGAGCAGATGAGGCAGCTGTGGGGTCAGGGACCAGGCCTTGGCCGCGGCAGGGGAGACAGTGGTCGCCCACGGCCCCATTAACTGGGCTAAAGCCTCCCCGATGTGGGCGAGCGAGCCCTCTGATTTGGCCCTTGTAGAGAACTGTATATGCAGCCAACTAAATTCTACAACTTCTGGTTCAAACACAGCCTCGCCGTGGGTTCTCCCAAAGTCTAGCCAAGGCTTCATGGCATTATTTTGTCATTCAGGACATGCTTATTGACCCCCTACTATCTGCCAGGCACTGTCCTAGGCATGGGGGCAAGAACAGTGAGCAGAGAGGCAAAATTCCCTGGCTTTGTGGAGCTTACATTCCAGTCAGGGTAACTAATAGTAAATAATGATTAGGTAAGGTGCACAGTATGTTGGAAGAGAGTAAATGCTATTAAGAGCTAGGTGAAGGAAACAGATGCATGGAGTGTGGGAGGGGGGGTTGAGGTTTGTTTTCTGTTTGTTTGTTTTTGAGGAGGGTAGGGGCAGAGGGAGAGGGAGACAGAGCATCCTAAGCAAACCCCACACTCAGCACAGAGCTCCACGCGGGACGCGATCTCACTACCCTGAGATCATGACCTGAGCCGAAATCAAGAGTTAGACGCTTAACCGACTGAGCCACCCAGGTGCCCCGGGAGCGGCGCTGAGTTTTAAGTAGGCCAGCCAGAGTGGGACTCCTTGAGAAGGTGACAGATGAGCAGAGATTTGAAGGAGGTAAGAAATGAGCTGCAGGCGTCGAGGAGACCCATGTCCACCAGCGAGGACAGTCAGTGCAGAGGCCCTGGGGTCAAGCATGCCTCTTGTGCTCCAGCCTCAAGGAGACCAGTCACAGAAGGGGCTTAGGTAAAGAGGACAGAGGTTGGAAGTGGGTCCTGCTGGCCCTTGTAAGGACTTTGCTTTGTGACAGGAGCCTTCAGGGGGTTTGTATTTTGTACAAGGACACACTTTGTGCTGTCCCCCTGGCTGCCCGCTGAGATTAGGTTGCAAGGTCAGCAGTGGACTCGGGAAATGCTAATGCAGCCCACCTAGGGTACCAAGGAGCACGGCTGGGACCGGGTGGGAGCAGACTGGGGGGTGGATTCTGGATCCATTGGGCAGGAGAAGGACCTAGGGATGCATTAGGCAGGGGGTGTGAAAGGAAAGGAATTCAGGCAGGTGGTGGGGAGGGCCTGAGCAGCGGAGATGCTGGAGCAGAGCCGTCCTGCATCCCCACAGCAGGGCTGGGGTGATGCAGGGAGCTCCTGGGAATTCAGCGTGGGGGCTGGGAAGTTTCAGACATCCAAGTGAAGAAGTCAAAAAGGCAATTGCACGCGTGAGTCTGCAGCGTAAGAGGAACACACTCAGGGGTCGTTGACCGCCGATGGTCTTGAAGCTCACCAGGAGAGGGGTGCAGTCAGGGGGAGAGGGCCAAAGTCTGAGCCCTGGGGCCCAGCTAGGACTTGAGGGAGGGCCGAGGGGAGAGACAGAGGAACCCGCCTGTGGGGTGGGAAGCAAGCGGGACATGTGGACCAGGAAACCAGGGAAGAGGGTTCTCCCAGGGGACGGGACTGAGCTCCCAGAGCTTCAGGAGCATCCCAAGGAGGCTCGTGGGCGAGTTTGCGAGAGGCAGGGAGGAGAGGCAAGAGCCCGGGAGGGTCGTGTTGCAAAGCTGAGGAGGCAGATGGGCCGCTGGAGCAGGGGGTGGGGTGGGGAGAGCTTTCTCTGCTGCAGCAGCACAAGCACCTCCCTGCGTCGACACCACACCGTGGAGTAGAAAGACAGGACGTGGTCCTGATGCGAAGTCGTGCCTTCACCACTCACATCCCTGGGGGCTTTTACCAAATTCAGAAGGAATCCAGGCGGCCCACAAGCTACCAACGGCCACCCCCGGACAGATGTCACCACTCTCCCGCCCGTGACTCCTTCAGGCTGATGCAGGGCCTGGCAACCCATTCCTGCCCCCTCCCTCCCCCTCCCTGGCTGAATAATTTAGGCACTATTCTAAGTTCAAACTAAATAAAGCAATTTAGAGTGACTAATTCTTTGTGAATTTTATGTTCCCCAAGTGTATCTGCTGGTACCAATGCCGGGGACCATTTATCCCCCTGATTTCAGCTGCGTGGATTCTGGAAGGAGATCCCAGGCTGAGGTGGCCTCATTTCTAGCAGCAGGCAACCACAGCCGAGCCTCTCCGTCAGCTTTCTTCCCACCTGAGACAGGGCTTCAGGAGGGACTCCGAGATCTGTAGTTTATAGGGGCAGGTATGTGAGAGATGTCATCAGCCATGTGGCCATTCACAAGGCCACCTCAGGACTTCACAGTTGGAGAGGATGGAGGGAGGGGGCTGGGCTGGGCTGGGCCAGAGGCCTCTTCTCAGAGAAGATGGGACATGAGCAGGCCCCCAAGGCCCAGGGGCTTTGGAAAGGTAATGAGAAGCCGTGGGCACACCTGCCGAAGGACTTGGAGACGGCAGACACGTGGAGGAGGAGAACATGAGTGGGGGGAGGGACGGGAGGGAAGGACTCTTCTCCACCCAGGCCCCATCTCTGCCTGTTCAAACCTGCTCCTGCTGCCCAGGTAGAGCCCCTGCACCCTCTCTGGGCTCCCAGCCCTTCATCCTTCCCTGACCCTAGCCTTGTCCCCATCTGGACTGGGAACATTTATGTTCAGACTGGCATTCCCCTAGCCTGGACCCTCCTGGCTGTGTTGGAGTCTGGGAAAAGGGGGCATCCAAGAGAGGGAATGGCCAGTGAAGGACTGAGGTCCAGTGTGCCTCCACGTCCTCAAACAGCAAGGAGGCCAGTAGCCAGAGAAGCAGCACCCTGGGTCCGGTCCATAAGCTGGCACAGAGTAGGAGCCTTAGGGATGACAGGTGAATGAATGGGGGGAGGGAAGGATAGAGAGATATGCACATGGGGGGTGGACAACCTCTGTCTAGGTTTTACTGTGGCTATATTATGCTCTGGCCCTGAAATGTCCTTGCTGCAGTGAGCTGTGAGCACGGGGGTGGCCGTGGAGTCCTGCCCCTGTCTTGCTGGGTCCCATGTGAAGCTGTTGGGAGCTGGATATCAGGATCCTGTGATGAACCCAGGATGGTGGCACCTGCCTGCCTGGCACACAGGCGCCCCCCCCCCCCCCCCCGCCACACACACACATATACCAGCATGGTAGCCTGCCTTCGTGTAAGATGGGGAGGTTGGGTGGGGTGTCTGAAGTAGACACAGGAGGACAGGTCTCAGAGAACCTCTTGTAAATAGCCCTGTGAGGTTGCTGGATTTCCTTCTGGATGAAACTGGGGATGGCAGGAATGTTCCTGATGACCCCACAAAGTTCTTTTTAAAAATATTTTATTGGGATCCCTGGGTGGCACAGCGGTTTGGCGCCTGCGTTTGGCCCAGGGTGCGATCCTGGAGACCCGGGATCGAATCCCATGTCGGGCTCCCGGTGCATGGGGCCTGCTTCTCCCTCTGCCTATGTCTCTGCCTGTCTCTCTCTCTGTGTGTGACTATCATAAATTAAAAAAATAAATAAATAAATAAATAAATAAATAAATAAATAAATAAAATAAAAATATTTTATTTATTTATTCATGAGAGACACAGAGAAAGAGGCAGAAACATAGGCAGAGGAAGAGGCAGGCTCCTGGTGGGGAGTCCAATGCAGGACTTGATCTCAGGACCCCTTCAACCTGAGCTGAAGGCAGATGCTCAACTGGTGAACCACCCAGGTGTCCTGACCCCACAAAGTTCTGAGTCACCTTTGGGAAGGCGCCAGAGGCAGGGACAGGGGCCCAGGAGCCCTGTGAACCTCAGCATCAGGCTTTGAGTTGGGGCAAAAAGCTGGACATGACTCCCCTCCATCCTGTGGGAGGAGTGAGAGCTACAGGTGAGCACCCTGGAGGCTTCCACTCAACTGACTCACAGTCCTGCTTTATTTCCTCCAGAAGAAAACAAGTCCCAGGGCCAATTCAGAGAGGAGGCCTTGATTCGATTCCTGGGGGACCATCTTAGTAAACATGTGTTAAGCATCTATTATGCTTAGACCCCACAGGTCTATTCTAATTCTCACAACGCTGGAGACAACAATCCATTTCCATCTTGAAAAATGGGAACAAAGCCCAAAGACGTTGTGTGACTAGCCACAGGTCACACAGCATATGAATGACTGAGTTGAGATTCAAACCAAGATCTACCTGGCTCCCAGAGGATGCTACCTACACACTGCTACCTACACATCAGCTCCTGAATCCTGGTCTCAAGGAATGGAAGTTTTGAGGTTGGAGAAAGCATTCGATTTTCACCTTGAAGGGATGATCCTCCCATCCCCAGAGTTCAAAGGGGCCTCAGTTATTCTTCCTACTGTCAGATTTCCCAGGATGAATCAAAGGCACTAAATTTATTGTGTTAACGCGACTTCTCAAGCATCCCAATAACGACTCTGATTTATAACCAACACATTGTTTTAACCACATTACAAATGATAAAAATCAGTCCCACAAACTCACCTCAAGAGAAACTGTATTACAGGAAGAAAAGAGGCGGTGAGATTAGATGTTGCATTAAAAGATAGAGTGATGGATTAAGGCCCAAAGCGTAAATTTAGTGAGACTTGCCAGAAAAAGTTGGAGGGGTAGTAAATCCAAAGTGACAGTCTGTGTACGGTGTACCAATATTTGTCACTTTTATTATAGTTTGTTCAGAAGTTGTAGATGGCTCATTATTTAAAAAAAGAAAAAAAGCAAAACAAAATTCAATAAAGCTTAGAAATGAAAGCTTCTTTGGCTAAGGATATAGGTCGAAGCCTCAAATCCAGCCCACTGTGTCAGATCAGAGTACATACAGATCATTACATACTGGAAGTTTCTTCCTATCATATCCAGAAAATGTCCCAAACCCAGAAAATGTGGGGAAGGCTCTTGGAGGATCGCAGATCATGCCCTGGAAGGCAGGGAAAGATAGAGCCCACACCTCCACCAGGGCAGGCACTCTCAATAATAACAATGACAATATCCAAGGGTCTGACGTTTCTCCTGGGCACTCATTCAAGGGGCTTCTGAGAGCAAAGGGGGCTAGACCCCAAGGCCCGCTGCCTCTCTTCCTGTCCTAATCAAAGATCCTGGAGTAGACTAGATCCCTCCCTGCGACGGGATGACGTATCCATGCTCTCTGCTCTGTGATTTGTAGCACTTCTCACTATTGTGCATGTTCCTGCCCATCTGCATTGGCCTTGGCCATGCAAGAATTTTCAACAGATACAATATGAACAGAGGTTTGAAACATGCCTATGTTTCCAGAATAGTGAAGGCACGAGGAGCCACCCTGTGCTACTGACCTGAACCCAACCCACACTGTGGAACCAGGCCTGGCTGAGCTGAGGGGAGCCCAGACACAACCCAGCTGACCTGCAGAACCATGCACAAGATTTTTTGCTGTACGCCATTGGGATTTTTAAGACAACTTTTACACAGCATTTTTGTAGTCAAAACTGACTGATAGGGATGTGGGCATGGCTCTGTGGTTGAGCGTCTGACTTTGGCTTAAGTCATGATCCTGAGGTCCTGGGATCGAATCTCACATTGGGCTCCCTGCATGGAGCCTGCTTCTCCCTCTGCCTGTGTCTCTGCCTCTGTGTGTGTGTGTGTGTCTCTCTCTCTCTCATGAATAAATAAATAAAACCTTTTTTTTTTTTTTAAGAGGCTGACTGACAGACCTCAGCTAGGCCTAATGGGCTGGGTGAATCCACCTGTCCTCCATGATACCCCCTGAGTTCCCTGCCCCATCTATTTGTCCTTCCTGGTCCAAATAGACACGTCATCAACCAAAGTGGGAGTGGTCAGTCCTCGTAGCACCAGGTGGCTTTCTAGATGCTCACAGTAGATTCCTGCTCAAAGCCTCTATTCCAATGGCTCCCTAGTGCCTGCTGCACTTTTCCCCTGGACATCTGCTTCACTTCTGTCCCCATCTCCTCACACCTTTTAGAAACCTCACTGTCTCTATGAAGTCCACTCTGGCCACTGTTTTTTATCTTGTTTTTTAAAAATTTTATTTAGTTATTCATGAGAGACACAGAGAGAGGCAGAGACACAGGCAGAGGGAGAAGCAGGCTCCCTGTGGGAAGCCTGATGCGGGACTCGATCCCAGGACCCCAGGATCATGCCCTGAGCTGAAGGCAGTTGCTCAACCATTGAGCCACCAAGGTACCCCTGGCCATCGTTTTTTAAATGCCCTGTTTATTGAGGTGTAATCTGCATACAGTAAGAGGCACAGAGCTTAAGTGTGTATGTAGTTCAATGAGTTTTGAACAAACACATCCAGGTAAACACCACTCAGACCCAGATATGGAAAACTGACCATTCTTCTTTAAATTCAAATTGATTCTCCTTCCACCTCCCCACTGCTCAATTTTTTTTCTTTTTTTCTTCACCTCTTAATTCACTTATTGATTTTTATGTGTATTCATTTACTTGTCTAGTCTATGTTTACACATTTATAATATTGTGTATGATCTTTTTTGCCAAAATAATGTAAGGTCCACGAGGATAGAAATAATTATCTCTCTTGTTCACAGATGTATCCCAAGAGCCTGGAATAGGACCTTGCACATAGTCAGTGCTCGGTAAATATATTTTTAATGAATAAATGAGTCCCCACTTTATAGATGCGGACAGTGAGTAAATTGCTCAAGGGAACACCATGAGTTAGTAAAGAAGAAATTGAACTCAGGTGGTCTGGCTCCAGAGTACTGTGTCTGGGCAGTATCTCATGCTGCCTCTCAAGAATGAAAAGATCCGGGATCCCTGGGTGGCGCAGCGGTTTGGCGCCTGCCTTTGGCCCAGGGCGCGATCCTGGAGACCGAGGATCGAATCCCACGTCGGGCTCCCGGTGCATGGAGCCTGCTTCTCCCTCTGCCTGTGTCTCTGGCTCTGTCTCTGCCTGTGTCTTTGGCTCTGTCTCTCCTTCTATCTCTCAAGAATGAATAAATAAATAAAATCTTTAAAAAAAAAAAAAGAATGAAAAGATCCACCTGGCTATCCTGGTCCCAGGCCTCCTCAAGAGTTCGGCCTTTCCCGGGGCTTCCAGCCACCATCTTGCTTCATCCTATACTCATGAGACTCCTGTTCTCTCTAACCAGCAACTCAGGCAAAACTTTCTGAAGGTCAGCAGAGAGTCATCAAAGGGTCCTCACGGCTGTCTGCATAAAGGGTACCTATGGTCTCTCCCTCCTTTCCTTGGCCTCTCAAGGGGACAGCAGGCAGGGTGGTTGGGGAGGATGTTTTCCCAGGATGTCTCTCTCAGGAATGGGATCTCTTGTGCACGAACCAGAGAGTTGTTTGAATCCCACCTTTTCTAGAGTCCCTCACCTTGCCTAATTACAAGCAGAAAACATCTTGCAGACAAATTCATGTTCATCTATCTGCTTTCCATCCTTCCCTTTGGTGGATTTTCCTGTTGGCAGAGGGATGCCATCAGGGTATCGCAGAGTGAGGTTCTATGTAGACCTGCCCATGAGGATGGCCCCCTCCCTCTCAATCAGGCATTTTCATACATTGCTGGTGGGAGTACGAAATAGTACAACCCTCCCATGGAGGGAAAATTGATTATAGCTAACAAAATATCATGTATTTATTTCCCCCAGCTGTGTGATCCCACTTCCTGAAATCAACCCTGAAGAAACACTTCTAATGATACTACATAGATACACGGGCAAGTTACTGCAGCATTATCTGTAATAAACACTCATATATCAGAGAGTGGTTGAAAAGCCTGTGGTACATTCACATAATGGATGCTATGCACTTGTGTAAAAAAAAAAAAAACAAAAAACGATGATCTCTATATCCTGATACGGAGCGGTTTCCAGGATACATTAAGTGGAAAAAGCAAGGTATGAAAAAGTATTTACTGTGGGGTTGTTTTCTGTATAAGAAAGAAAGGGGAAGAAAATGCATATACATACATATTGGCTAATTTTTGCAAACAGAAACATCAGATGGTAACCTCAAAATTAACGAAATTGGCTACCCCCAGGCAGTGAAGGTGGATGGGGTGCTTCTCTGACTATACCTTTTTTTAAAGATTTTAGTTATTTATTCATGAGAAACACAGAGAGAGAGGCAGAGACATAGGCAGAGGGAGAAGCAGAGACACAGGTAGAGGGAGAAGCAGGATCCCTGTGGGGAGCCTGATGCAGGGACTCTATCCCAGGACCCTGGGGTCACGCCCTGAGCCGAAGGCAGACCTCAACTGCTGAGTCACCCAGGTGCCCCGACTATACCTTTTTATACAGTTGTTGCTTTGGCATCAAAAACTAACTCAATGATGTTGAGGAGGAAATGCCCCCAAATGATTGAGAACATAAATAAATAGAACATACTATATATTACACTGATGACATAACAATTAGAGAACTTTTTTAAAGAGTTAATCCAAGTTTATTTTTAAATCCTCTGAAGCTTCCTTAATTCGCAAGCCTAGTCCACAGTAGGCACTCAATAAATGCTTTGTGAAGTGAGCAAGAGAATGAATGAGTGGATGAACGTATGGATGAATCAAGAACTAAGGTGGGAAGCTTTGTCCAGCAGGACTACTATAAGGATTCATTATTAATACATATAAAGCATCAACAACAGTGTGGGGGGACATAGCCAGTACATGATTGTTTTTTTATTAGTAGTAGTACTATTATTAAATACTGAGTCATGCTCTCCACTCTCATGAATACCCTAAGTACTCACCATTGAGCTGATGCCATGCCAGTGGGGCACCTGTCGCCAGTCATTTCCTACCCTACTCTCAATCATAGTCGCTTGCCAGGTTCACTAGCTCCAAGGCCCCAAGTGACAGATCTGGTGCCATGTCTTCAGGCTCAGAAGACACCCATACCATTCACCAAAAAATGTGAAACCAAGAAAGAAAAGTCCCAATGCCACAAGGGCAAAGCCTATTTCACGTTTCAGATGCCAGCAGCCTCGACACTCTGCTGTAGGTACAATCATAAAAGTTTCAACTCTCCAGCGCCTCCTCATAATATTCAGAACTGTACACAGGATTTAGCATGAAGAAGATGCCCAGAGAACAGGCACGCATGCTGAGTTGGCAGATTATCAGGTCCTAAGGATTGGGGAGGAGGGTTGGCACGGCCCACGTCGCCCTGAGGTCTGCCCAGGACAGCCTAGGAGGAAGGCTGGGGAGGAAGGTCCCCTTTTAGCACCTGCACCACACAGACTCGTGGCCACTCTTACAGGGCACTCAGGTTAGCGTCCAGCTGGCTCTGCCCAGAGATATGTGCCCTGGTTCCATAGTTCTCAGGGTTTAGGAACCTAGACTACCTCTCCTCTTTCCTCATCAAATACAAAGCAATTATGTCAAAGGGATGCTGAAACAGGCTGCCGCCCTCGGGGATGGGGAGGGGAGCTAGGTGGGGCCGCAGCTCTGGGCTCAGTTCAAGGTACAGGGTTCCACGCTGCCAGATGACAGAACGCATTTGTGCATGAAAAGAGAAGCCTCAGAACAAAAGGCAAAGAACAACACACGTCCCACTCTTGGCCTTGGTGATGCTTGACATTTCTGGGAAATGAATTTAGCGCAAAAACCAACAATTCAAAACCGTGTGCCAAACAACCGATGCGAATAGAACCAGTGGGGGTAGAAAGCAACGTGAAGATGAAGCAGGTCCTAAAATAGCCCTCGTTTACTGCTGTGTCCACGCGAGCAGAGGGAGGCAGGTTGTCAAGGGAGCTTTGTGAAAGCAGGAAAAGAGGTGGGAGCGAGGGCCTGGCTATTGAGGGAGTGTGCATGTATGGGCGGTGGGGCTGGGTGGGGGGGACGTTCCGCGTTATTCAGATTCTTGGTCTGTAAACTCCCAGCAAACTGTCTAAACCTGACTTCCGATTCCCCCGAGGGCCTAACCACCCTTCAGCTGTGCCAATGGTGTCCCAAGGCCCTTCCTACTCAACATGTCCCAAACGGACTTTTCTTTCATTGCTCCCTCCCCTCCCCCAACACACACCCCAAACTCACTCCTCCCCACCATTCCCCATCTTGGGGTGGGGGCAAGAGGGTAGTCTTCCCCCTTGACTTCGCCCCATCCATCCTGTGGCCTCTATGGGGAGGCAGCCTTGGTCTGTGTGAATAGGTACAGGCTCTGGAGCCAGGTGGCCAGGGTTCTGGGTTCAAATCCCACTCTCCCACTTACTAGCTACATGACCCTGTGCAGGTTTGTTTCTCTGAACCTTGGCATCCTCCTCTGTAAAATGGAAGTGAGAGCACTACCTGTTTGCTACAGCACATAGAATTCATGACTTAAAACTGTAACAGTGATGAGCTGTGCCTGGTCCACATGAAATACTAGAAAGATGTTGACAATTATGATTGCTGTTTTAGTATTTCTTCACTTTCAAATATGTCCCATTTCCCTGTCCTCGCTGTCCCTTCAGCAGATCTGCTCAGCCCACCCGTGATCATTCTTCACCCTGCCTTCCCTCTCCCTCTGGCCAGGGCAGCCAGGGTGAAGGGCAGCCAGGAGGGCCGGGGTGGGGGTGGGGGGGTGCCCACCCTACTCCCTATCTTAGAGGTTCGAGGGACAGCCCCTTCCCTTCCCTTAAGACCACTTCGGTCATGCCTGGCCTGAGGGACTCTTACCTTGGAGGGTGTAGTGTTGAATAGCGTGCCCTCCAAATTCAGGTCCACCCAGCACCTTGGTTAGTGTGATCTTACTTGGAAATAGGGTCTTTGCAGATGTCTTCAAATTAAGTTGATGTCACACTACATTGGGGTGGTCCCTTAATCCGATGACTGGGGTCCTTATAAGAAGAGGAACAACACACACAAAAATACATATAGATGGCAACCATGCAAGACACAGGCAGAGATCAACCTGAGTGAAGCAGTGACCAGCCAAATATGCCCAGGATGGCTGGCAATGACCAGAAGCTGGGAGAAGCAAGGAGGGAGCCTTCCCTAGAGACCGCAGGGAGAGAGGCCATGCTGACATCTTGATTTTGGAACTCTGACCTCCAGAACTGGGAAAGAATGAATTTCTATTGTTTTAAGCACTTGGTTTGTGGTGATTTGTGACGACAGCCCCAGGGAAACTCAGAGCCCATTGCACCTCACCCTCCACACCTTCGAATACCCCTGGGGTCCTCCTTAAATACCACTTACAACCAGCAACACGGGAGTCAAACCGCCCACCAGTAGCCATGATGTGACATTTTGTAGATGTGTAATTAAACTTGTATTGATTACGATTTTGCAATTTCTTTTCCTTCTTGCACAGCCTCTGATAGCTTTTTCCCATTCCAAATGTTCTCTTAGCCTTTGAAAAGCTTGCAGCGCAGAGGCCCTGTGCCCCCACCTTTCATGCCTCCTCTCGGACTCGAAGACACCCCTGGGGAAGATGCAAGCCCTGCCAAGAGGCCACACACTGCCTGCCCTTGGTCAGAGAAAGCCGGCCCACTCCTGCATGACCAGGGCCCAGCCTCTCCTGCTTGGGCTGTGATGGGGGGCAGATATCCACTCTCACCCCACTCCCTGGGGTTCAGCCAATCAGACCCCCCGCAGAGCCAGGTAGAGGTTTGGCTGAGGGGCGGAGGGTTGCAGGTCAGTGGAGACCCTCCCTAGCCTTCCTGGCCTCCTCCAAGCCTCTGAACTATCTTGGAATTGAGGTATCAAGAGAGACAAGGTCAAAGCCCCCCTCCTGCCCTGCCCTACTCTTCGTGGATCACCGCCCACTCTTGGCTTCTGGCGGCTCCCTCTCTGCAGGTCTCCTATGTGCCCCAGCTTATGCCTGTCCCCCACCTGGAGGGCGCCTTCTGCCTTTCACACCACCCAATGCTGGCTGTGTTCACGAGATTCTCGTAATACCTAGAGCCACACCCCTCCCTGAGCCTCAGTTTCACATGTGAGGATTTGAGCACATGCCTGTCTCACACATCCCTGGGCGGCCAGGCGGTGCCATAGGACAGAGTGAGACACACACATGGTCAAGGTTAAAGGCAGTAAGTGTCACCCAGGGAAGAGACCAGAGCCTGATGGAGACGAGAACAGCCGAGAACAGATGACATACACACGCTGGGCTCAAGTGGCTGCAGTGTTGACTTGCAGCAGGTTGGAGAGGGGAGGATGCATGAGCGCCAGCCCTGTGCAGTGCATCCATCCCCCGTGGATCTACTTCACAGCCCCTTCATGGCCGCAAGCACCCCACTTCCTGCTGCAGTGGAAGGGACCCACTTCCCACTTCCCTCAGGAACAAAGGGGCACTGGGTGTGAAAGAGCTACAGGGAATAAGGGAATAAGCCCTGCAGGGCTGTGTGGGCTCCTCACTTCCTGAGAAAAAAGTGCTCCAGGCCAAAGTCTATCCCCTTACGTGACCAAGCAGGGACCAACCAAATGACTGCCTTTCCCAACAGATCTCCATAAGTAGCACCTAGAGTCACTGTTACTTTACATCCAATCTTCCTCCTTGTTGTCTCCTGGGGCCGTACCTCCTCTACTAAACATTCTTTCACAGCCGGTGTCTCCCCGACAAGGCCCACTTACCCATACATACACTAAGGGGGTAGCCTGTCCTGTAGAGCAGAGGTGAGAGCGAGGAGTCCTCCCCAAAGGGCCACCTGGGTTTGCCTTTTCCACATTTGTCTCCTCCTCCTCGTGTCTGATCAGTTTTCATATCCTACCCACCCCCACCCCCACCTCCTTCTTTGTCCATCCAGTCACCTTCGCCATAGGTCCTAGAGCCTCTCAGATCACCCCCACCATACCTCGCAAGGGACAGAGCCAAGGTAGATCTGTCTGTCAACGAGCAATGAACACGTTGGGTCTTCACAGGATGAGGGCCAAGGGAAACCACACCGTGGAATTCGGTTTGCTTTCACCATCGCTGACTTGGAGACATCACTGGCGACCTGTCACCTCTCATGGGGAGGCACAAGACCCCAGTTCCCTCCCACCTTGGGACACTTAACCTTGTGGTATCTCAGGGCATCCACCTGCCAGGTGGGGCTACCACACAGCCAACTCAGCCCCTGCCCCATTTGTGGGAGGTACACTCACTCTTCCCACAGTGGCTGCCCCCCGCCAGCCTGTACCATTTTATTGGATCATTGTGAAAATAGAGATGTAGCAGCAAGACACCCCGTCACAAAGCTCCAAGATCTTAATGTCTACAATGTATAACTTTTAACTTCTTTTTAAGTAAGAATTAGCTCAGAGGTAATTGCTTAAATCACACTGATGAAAATCAATACGGAGTAAATTAAATGTAAAGCAAAATTTATCCTGAACGTGTTCCTTGTCGCCTTTGAATAATGCGATGACAAAGCAACTATTTTACCTCCCAGGCTTAGAGTTTTTGTTGTTGGACATCTCAAAAGGAGATGTAATTATAGGGCCCATTTATCAAAAAGATTAAGGAAATTGGGGAATGGGAATTGGTTTGCAACAGTTGCGGAAATTAGATCAACGTGAGCCTTAGGTCTGCATTTTTCACACTGTGTCCAGAAAGTTTCTCAAATCACACTGTTTGCTGGCCTCCCTCCCAGCCCCACAAATCAACAGCCACATACAAGGTTGATCCAGAGGGAATGTGGGAACAGGAGACAAAAAAGAGGCCCTGAGTCCTGTCCCAAGATGGAAGCCTGGGCCTCTCCACACTGACTGAAGGGAGGAGGACTTGTTTTTCTCGAACCATGTTGCCAAGGATACGGCATCCAGTCCTCCGGATCTGAATGAAAGAGACTGGTTTCCGGGGTTTTTTGTGCATTTCATAATTTAGAATGTGTTTGGCTTTCATTTGCAACCCAGCCTGCCAGCCCATCCTCCCCACAGCTCTGCAAAGCTAACCTGTAATGAACATGAATAAATCAAACCTTCTCCACTCCCGCTGCCTCATGGGGAGGAATTTGGGGTGTTGGGAGGATCAGAGAAATCTCCTGGTTGGGGGTTCTCAAGACTCACCCTGGGAGTGTCACCCAGGGTGTACAAAATGCACACTAATGATCCCCACACACAGGGTGAGGCCTGGGTTGGTCTCGCAGAAGTTCCCCGATCATTCTGGTGCACACCTCACTTAAGAACCTACATTCCAGCACCCTGCTTTCTGGTCTCCAGGAGCAGCTCTGAAGGTCATTACCAGGAGCGCCAGGCCTAACACCCCTGGTAGTGCCATGGAGATGTGAACAGAGGTCCCATTCCTGGCTCTGCCACTTGCCAGCTGTGTGACCTTGGGCAAGTGACTTGATGTCTCTGTGGTCAACTTCCTTAGCTATAAAATGAGGACAGTAACAGCTCATCCTCTTGCTGGGTTATGGTAAGGCTTACAAGAGATCATGCACATACACTCTGACATGTAATGGGACCCCTACCAGTGTCCACTCTTAACTTCAGCATGTGTGTTTGTTGGTCCTACCTCATAATGATGAAAGTGGGGTCTTGGAGATGCCTTCTGCCTCAGCAGGCTACTCCAGATGTTTCCAGGGATAGTTATTTCCTAGCCCAACCTGCCCTCTGGGGAGCACTGAGCCATACAGGGGACCCCAAGGGCGCTGGACACACAGGCTTCCCTGCCTACTGGTTTCTGAGCCTGGACACGTGCATACAGATCCCCCTCTTTGGCTGTGTCATCTGTGCACCCAAAGCCCATTCTTGAAAGCCTCTGGAAACCCTATTAAATTGTTCCCATCTTGGAGGCTATATGATTTCCTGTGGCTGCCGTAACAAATTGTCAAAAACTGGTGACTTATAAAAACAGAAACTTACCCTCTCATACTTCTAGAGACTAGAAGTCCAAAGTCAAGGTGTCAGCAGGGTTTGTTCTTTCTGGAAGCGCTAAGGGAGAATCCATTCCCTGTCTCTCTCTCCTGGCTTCTGGAGGTTGGCGGCAATCCTTGGTATTTCTTGGCTAGTAGGAGCATCATTTCAATCTCTGCATCTTTCCCCCTGTGTGCCTGTGTCTTCTCTTCTGTTTCTTTCAAGGATACTTGTCATTGCCTTTAGGGTTCACTCTGTTAATCCAGGATGATCTCATCCCAAGATCCTTCACTTAATTACATCTGCAAAGATCCATTTTCCAACTAAGGTCATATTCTCAGGTTATGGGGGGTTAAAACGTGGATATATCTTGGGGGGGGGCACAATCCATTCCACTACTGGAGGGGTTTTCAATCTCTGTGTTTCCTCGGTTCTAAGACTCCATATTTTAATGTTCCTGAAATCTGCATGTATCTCACAACCAACGATAACTTCTCATGTAGTATTTCTGCCTCCCCCGAGCTGTTATTAAGTCAGTGGTGATTGTGTCTTCTTGTCTATGATGACTTGACAAGGAGGAGGTGGGGAGTTCAAGGCTCTGGTCAAAGGACCCCACTGGGCCTCCAGGCTGTGGACTCTTCTTGCTGGAGGCCAGGCCTGTCCCACCAGCTAACATGGGGTACCCTGGTTGCACCTCAAAGAGCAGATCTCCCCTGTAGGAAGGACCAGCCTAGCTTTCTCACCACCACTGGAGGGCTGTTGGTTCTGTGGCCTACACCCCACAAACTGTAGCTCTCTAGGCCCAGAGAGGAGAGAACCAGTCTCTCCTTTGTTCATATCCCCTCTTCCTCCCCCTCTGGGGCTCACTCCTAACCCTTTGAATGTCAGCTATAAGTGTTACCTCTTCAGAGAGGACCACCCTGTCCCAGGCAGTGTCTCTTTCCTCTCCCCTTCTCATCCCCCCAGGCACACACACAGTTAATCCCTCTTGATCATGACAGCGGTAATCATTTTATTAGTTTTTTGTTTTATTTTTGTCAGTCCCCACCAGGCTCTAGCTCCATGATGGCAGTGTCCACAACCTGCTCATTCACTCCAATATCCACCTTTCCAACTGGCCACAGAAAGTGCCCAGCAAGTGAGTGAATGAACATATGAAGAGTGAATGAGTTAGTGACTTCCAACCACACCACACCCTTGGAGAGACTTTTACAAAGACACTGAGTTCAACAAATCATGTCTGATGTGGGCACTACAGAGACAATAAGTGGGGCTCCCAAGTCCTTTCTTAGCAACAGATAAGTGTCATTAGATAAAATCTGTGGTCAAGTTGGAGCTGGCCCCTGGCCCACAGAGGGTCCCCATCAGGACCAGCTCAGGCTGGTGCCCTGACACTCTGGTCTTCCAGGTCCAGCCTGGGGATCCTGCTCAGGGAGGGCTGAGACCCCCAGTGTGAGAGTCTCCTCCAGACCTCCCCCCTCCAGAGAGCAGGACTGACCCAGGGATCCCACGGCTGTGCTCTGGGACCCACAGCTCCCAGCTGGTGACTGAGGGTGACAGGGTGGGAGATGGGGGCTCCACGCCTCCCCAGCAGCCCTGCTCAGCCTCCCTTAGCCTACATAGCATCTAAGATGCTCCATGCCACATCCTCTCCCCGACTCTTGACTTGCCTCAGGGTCTGCCTTGCATGTGGACTTAGGTGCCCCGCAGCTTTCCCGGAATTCTTCCCCATTGTTTTCCCCACAAGCGTTTCTCCTAATAAAATTCGACCATGGATCATAATATCCATTCTTGGGGATGCAGAGGAAGTCCTATCTGCTTGTGAGGGGACTTGTAGGGATGCAGCTCCCAAAAAGTCATTCTCAGGGGGGGGGGAGCAAAGATAGGGTGCTTCAGGGGCACCCCATGAGGCTGGCAATGTGCTGGCAACTGCACCTGCTGGGGCGGGGGTGCTGACAGGCACAAGCTTGCAAACTAGAGCATTTTCAATTGCCAGCATCCCAACTCAAACCGGCAGAAGTGAAAAACGAAAGGCTCATGTAGGAACCGAACAGTCCTGGAGGGCCTCACTCCCAACCCAACTGGGGCCTCACTCCCCCAGCCTGGGGCTGGACTCTCTCAAAGACTCACCATCCTTGGGGAAGCTCGACAAACGCCAACTTCCGGCTCAGCCAGTCGGTGGAAAAGCCCATGTGAAAGGCCGTTTCTGATTGGCTTGGCTGAGGTCACATGCTGACCGCTGGCCAATCACTTTGGCCAGAGAGGTCAAGCGTTCTGATTGGCCAGGCCTGAAGCACGTGGCAGTTCCGCGTGGGAAAGTCTGCGTGCCACTGCGCCAGAGTCCTGTTCAGAGAGGGGAGCTGGAGGGTGACCCCCGAAGGCAATGCTTCCAGCCGTGGAGGGTGGGTGCTGGAGGAAGGTGCTATACTCGTGGAAAGCAGGGCAGAGGGGAAGCCCAGGGCCCACGGGGACATCCATTGTGCAGAGCCCGGGCTCAGACAGAGACAGGACCCGAGACATGCCCATGCATCCCAGAACTTCCCAGCACCTCTTCTGTCTTCGCTCCAAGGTCAGTGGGAACACTGAATGTGAGGAGGGTCGGGGTGGGGCAGACAGCGGCAGAAACGAGCTTGGGCTTGAGGAAACGGGACAGATGTGTGGAGGCAGCTTTAAGAAGGAAAGGGGGGGATCCCTGGGTGGCACAGTGGTTTGGCGCCTGCCTTTGGCCCAGGGCGCGATCCTGGAGACTGGGGATCGAATCCCACGTCAGGCTCCCGGTGCATGGAGCCTGCTTCTCCCTCTGCCTATGTCTCTGCCTCTCTCTCTCTCTTTGTGCGACTATCATAAATAAATAAAAATTAAAAAAAAAAAAAAAAAAGGGATCCCTGGGTGGCGCAGCGGTTTAGCGCCTGCCTTTGGCCCAGGGCGCGATCCTGGAGACCCGGGATCGAATCCCACGTCGGGCTCCCGGTGCATGGAGCCTGCTTCTCCCTCTGCCTATGTCTCTGCCTCTCTTTCTCTCTGTCTCTCTGTGTGACTATCATAAATAAATAAATAAAAATTAAAAAAAAAAAAAAAAAGAAGGAAAGGGAAGGGCAGCCCGGGTGGCTCAGTGGTTTAACACCGCCTTCAGCCCAGGGCATGATCCTGGAGACCCGGGATCGAGTCCCACGTCGGGCTCCCTGCATGGAGCCTGCTTCTCCCTCTGCCTCTGCCTCTGTCTCTGCCTCTCTCTCTCTCTCTCATGAATAAATAAATAAAATCTTAAAAAAAAAAAAAAAAAAAGGAATGGGAAGAGGCCAGAGTCCTGAGGCTGGCAGAGCAAGGAAGGTAGGCGGAGGGGTGGATAGGAGCTTGAGCCCAGAAGCTCCCCAGTGCATACTTTATACATAAATGTCCACTGAAACGACCATCCTCTGAAGCAAGTAAATAACTAAACAAGGAACAGAACTCTGACCAGCCAGGTTAATCTTGATAAATAGGTCAATACCTGCAGCCCCTCATCCTCTCAGAATCCACAGCCACCTCTGATGCCTTTCACAGCTGGGCCCCAATATTTCCTGGTTTGGGACAATAGGGCATTTGGATTTTTTTTAATGGCAGAATCTGGAAGCTAATTAGGCCATTACTCTTCAAAGATTTAATTTGCTTTGATGGGCCCATCTATAATCATATTTCCAAACAGCTTCTATTTAATTACTGCACAAAATGAATGAGGTCCTTGAGCAATTTGTGTCTGATAAACTCACCTCCTGTTTTAGTTCCCGAGACAAAGAAAGACACTGGGGTGCAGGTGGGGGGTGGAGACCAGATGGAGGAGGTGGGGATAGGAGCTGACATCTCAGGTGGCCACTGTCCCCCCAGGAGAAGTGTTGTAGGGAATCTTGTCTCTGAGCACTGAAACCACAGCAGGAAGGAGCCCACTGGGAAAGGTGAAGCCCCACTTCCCTCTGGAAGGAGATCATCAGGGGTTTGGGGCAGGGATTTTATCAGGCCTTTTTTTACTGCTGTAGCTCAAGTGCCTGACCAGAACTGGGCAGAGCTCCAGGTGCTCAGTAAATGCCCGCTGAGTGGGTGCCCCGAGTGGACTTGCCTGAAGTCTGCGTTCTTACAGCCTGAAGTGTGGGAGAAAGGTGTTGATTGACACCGTGGTCCTCCACCATCTGAGCACCTGATCAGCTAAGGGATCTCTTGTAGCCACCAGGGCAGCTGGTGTCCAGCCACCCAGCATTCAGTCTCCCTTCTTCTGGGGATGGCACCCTCACTTTGTTATGAAGGTCCCCTTGCTCCCTGTACTCTGTCTTGGTGGGTTTTATAAGTTGAATTGTTTCCCCTTTCTCAAATTGGTGTGTTGAAGTCCTCATCCCCAGTACTTGAGCATGCGACCTCATTTAGAAATAGGGTCACTGCAGACATCATTAGTTATGATGAGGTCATACTGGAGTAGCTGGGCCCCTAATCTTATAGGGCTAGTGTCCCTATAAAAGTGGGAGATTCAAGCAGAGACACACACAGAAGGCTGGAGTGATATAACCACAAGGCAAGAACTACCAGAAGCTGTGAGAGGCCTGGAGTGGGCCTCCCCCAGTGCTTGCAAAGGGAAGATGGCCCTGTCGATGCTTGATCTTGGACTTCAGTCTCCAGAACTGTGAGACAATACATTTCTGATGTTTACTGATGTCACTTAGTTTGTGTACTTTTTTTTTAAGTAAGTGCTATATATACCAAATGTGGAACTCAAACTAATAACCCTGAGATCAAGAGTCCCATGCTCTATGGACTGAACTGGCCAGCACCCGTGTGTGGGATTTTTAATGGCAGCTTTAACGGCTTAATACCCTGGGAGTGGCTGTCACAATGCCCCCACCTGCTCTGGCTAAGGTGCTGATTGGATGCCCCATCCCTGAAATTTGAATCCCAAGGTTGTCAGTGAGCCCTGACATAGTCTGTCAGCTGGGTGATTTTCCTGTAGGGAATTTGCTTCCTCTTCAACTCTGAGCTTCCTTTCAAGCCTCCTAATAAGAAGGGCATCTTACCATATTCAGAATTTTTTTTCTGTTGCTGGCAATCAGATGTTCCTAACTGACGCCAGAACCAGAGAGCTGCCCCCTGTAAGGCAGGTCCCTAGGCAGGGGAGGAAACATCAGTGCTGCTCAGCATGGAATCATCTGCTCCTTCCTGTCCCGACCACACACATTATTCAGCCAATCTAGATCATATGTTTGCTTCAGGGATGCTGCAGTGAATAAGGCAGCAGAAAGAGAGATGATTAAATAAACAATTTCAATACAGCAAGGTGGGCGTTATGACAGGAGGTATGGGGCCATGTGGGTGCACAGATGAGAGGCACCTAACTCGCTGTGGGTAGGGTGGCTGGTCGTTAATGAGAAGGGAGCAGGGCTGCCAAGAGCTGAAGAGAATGGAGCTAGGGTGACCAGCTGTCTTGGTTTGCTGGGACTGTCCCAGTTTTCGCATTGAAAGTTCTGAGCCTTGGGAAGCTCCATGGCACCAGGTAACCTGGAGTGTTGGTCTCCCCAAAACATGACACCCAGGGGATTGAGAAGGGGCAGGATCATCAGGAGCCTGCTGTCCTTGGAGGAAGGTTGGGATCTTAGCTAAGAGAAAGGGAAATCTTGGGGGCATCTTATGCCAGAGTGGGACACGCCGAGACCTGTGACTTTTCCGAGGGCTCCTCCGGCTGCTGTTTGAAGAATGGACTATAGGGGCTCATGGGGGCAGGCGGGCCACTCACACAGGTGTGCTGTGGGTGAGGCCCCGGGTGGCCATGGAGGTGATTCAAGCAGTGATTCTGAGTCTTTTTGGGGAGAGTGGTGGTGACAGACCCACTAAGAACCTGATGAGGGCCATGGACACTCTCTTCCCATAGATGCACATAGTTACAGGCATCCATGTGCTCTTTCTTGTGCACACACACACTGTTGCACGTGGTTTCAGGGGTTTTACAGACCCCTAAGATCCATCATGGAGCCAAGATTCTGAACCCTCCTTTAGAGTTCTAGGCGGTCACATACCGTGTTGGCATTTGCCATTTCTTTGGTGATCTGCGTCACACCTCCCCTACCTGTCCCCGCCTCTAGAGCCAAAGGCGCTAGACCCCCCAGCTCTCTTCTCCAGGTCAGCAGGGTCAGAAGAAGACCACCAGTCCTGTCCATCTGGCTCTAACTCCCGGGTCTCATCAGCCTTGAGCTGTGGGATGGTGCCTTATCTTGGTCCTCAGTAGTGACCAGCCTTTTCCCAGGCTGTCACAATGGTCCCTGCTTCTTGGGTCCTGCTGAGCTCTCTGCCTCCTGCCCATTTCCATCCTGGCTTTTCTAATCACCTGTCACCTCCAGTTTACCTCCGGTAAATCCTCCTTCACTTAAGCTAATTGTCAGGTCAGTTTTGTTCAAGTCAGGTTATGCATATAACAAGTAGGTGGTGGGGCCCAGGGTTCAAACTTGGCTAGACTTGATGCCCAACACATTGCTTTTTAAAATATCTCAATGCCTGCGACACATGCGTGTGTGTGTGTGTGTGTCTGCATGTGATGTGTTTGTGTGTACACATGCGCATGTGAGAGAGAGAGAGCAAAGGGGATGTCCAACAGTCTCCTCTTAAAAAGATTTTATTTATTTGAGAGAGAGAGAGAAAGAAAGAAAGAGAGAGCATGAGCAGGGGGCAGAAACTGACTCCCCGCTGAGCAGGGAGCCCACTGTGGGGCTCCATCCCAGGACCCCGGGATCATGACCCGAGCCGAAGGCAGAGATGCTTCACCCACTGAGCCATGCAGGCACCCCAACACTCTCTTTTTTATTTGAAGATAATATTACAAATGAAGGAAGAGCCTGCCCTTGACTGAAATACAAATATGTAAGCAATTTAATTCTAGTCCAAACTCCACAGAGGAAATTGTGCCTGATGTGTTATGACAGATTCTTGGGGCAACACAGTGGATGTACTCTTTCTTCTCGGAGGCGAAGGCGCCATCTTTGACTTTCCCACCCAGCATGCAGGCCCAGGAAAGTGCATATCACACACATGTGATAATGCTGTCTCCACGAAGCAGAGGGGGAGAAACTAGGAAAACAACTAATAAATAACACACCCAAGAAGAGAGAGGAATTCCCTGCCTTCTCTTTTTTTATTTTTTAACATTTTATTTATTATTCATATATCGTGTTGGCATTTGCCATTTCTTTGGTGATCTGCATCACAGAGACAGAGATAGAGGGGGAGAGAGAGAGAGAGGCGCAGAGACACAGACAGAGGGAGAAGCAGGCTCCATGCAGGGAGCCCAGAGTGGGACTCGATCCCGGGACTCCGTGATCACGCCCTGATCCAAAGGCAGATGCTCAACCGCTGAGCCACCCAGGCATCCCGTCCCTGCCTTCTCTTTAATGCCTGAGAACACATCAATTACTGATGGGGTTTTAAGGTCTCTGGAAAGGAGACACACTGTTTAGAGCTCCTGGGGTAGTAGGTATCGTAGGGATGCTGGCACAGGCTGAAGGTGCCAGATGCCTGTCAGCGGTGATTGCTGGGAGGTCCAGAAACAAACGTAAACTATAAATTCCACCAGTGGAGACATCCTATGGTAGAACCTGAAAGCACTTGGAATTGTCCCAGCAAGCAGCCGGAGGCCTGGCCGTTCCCAGCAAAGGGCACAGTATGGACCGCTGATGGGCACTACCTGGGCTGTACCAGCCTCCAGTGGGTGCAGACCCCCACGCTGAGATGAGACATGGCTCTTCTGGCCCCCTCCCCTAGCCTTCGAGCCATGCCATGGCTGCCATCCAGTGCCTAGGACGCTCCGGGACCCTCTGGCTGCTGCTTCCCTGGCCTAAGTGCTGTTGGCTCAGACGTGGGTCTGAGCCTGGCTGATCTGCTATCCTTCTTGCTTCCTGCAGTTCACAAATTGGGAAGCAGCAAAGACATCGATCTAGCCCACATGGTCACTGTGGACACAGACAGTGCTTTGGGGCATAGCGGGAGGGGAAACTGAACCTCATCCACAGCTGGGGGGTGGTAAGGAGACCCCAGCCAATCCAGCTGCTGCCCATTCAGCCTAGAACAATCCCAGGAAACAAACTGACTCTGCTGGAGCCTGCAGGGAGGGGACAGTAGCCACTGGCTTCAGGGGCACTGCCATGCTGTTCCAACCTCACCAAACCTCTTCCTCCCACCTCCCTGGGCTGTTATAATGGTTAAAAGATTTATTCTTTCGCTTGGTAATGAAGTAACCACAGACAGAGGCTTGAACAACAGAAATGTATTCTCTTACAGTCTGGAGGCTGAGATGGAGGTTACAACCTTGACATATGAATTTGAGGGGAGGAGGGGGATGTAATTCAGTCCATATCAAATGAAATGCTGCATAGAGACCACCGGACACATTGAAGGTGGTTGGTAAACAGTAGTGAGTACAAGTCTTTTCTTTAGGGCAGCTGAGAAGGTAAGCAGAGACAGAGTATAGGAAACGCTGCAGTTCTGGTGTCTTTCCTCATTCAGCCCTTCTCTCTACCAGGAAGCCATCCTGGGCTTCATTGTCGATTGTTCCAGAGAGGAAGTAATTCAATTCCTAGCCTTATGCAAGCCTGGATCTCCCTAGAGCTTCCAAAGATGAGCTAATGGGGCCCTGAGGCAGGAATCCCAGGCCTGTTGCCCCAGCTAATCATGGAATGTCAGTAGAACCTCCAGCCCATGGCAGGGCCACGGTGTCACTGCCCTGAGTCTGTGCTCCTTCCCATGGTTGAGTCCCCTGGGTCAAGGGGCAGGGAGGCAATCAATTTCTGCCCCTCTGACTTTCTTTTTCTGACCTTAACCTGTTGGTAAGATTTCCTCCAGGATACCCCCAGAGGCCCTCAGGACTGTTTACCCAAGAAGGGCACTGCCCCCAAAGCAGGAGGCAAGCTCCTGAGCTCAATTCAGGACTCAGCAGACTGAAAGAAGGATCAGAAGGGAGAGGTTTCTTGGTGAACCGGGTTCATTGCAAAGCAAGATTCAGAGCAGCTCCCGGCCATTTTCCTGGTGGTCTCCCATCCTCTGCACAGATTTTTAAATCTGCCCAAACCCAAAACAAGCTCTTCAGTGCTGGTTGTGTCAAAAGTGCGGTGTTCTTGGCCCTCATCGGCCCTTCTTCCCATCACACAATGGCTGTCCTCGTCTTCCCTTTAAAAAAAAAAAAAAAAGATTTTATTTATCTATTCATGAGAGAGAGAGAGAGAGAGAGAGAGAGAGATAAGCAGGGAGCCTGAGTGACTCAATCCTGGGACTCCAGGATCAGGATCACGCCCTGGGCCAAAGGCAGGTGCTAAACCACTGAGCCACCCAGGGATCCCCTGTCCTTGTCTTCCCTGAAACTTAATGCATTGTATCAATGGGAAGATATTTTCAAAACTGTCAGCAAATTGGTGATAATCTACCCCTAAAACATGACAAAGGCTTTTTTTTTTAACATTTAAAAGTTAGATTGCAAAAAAAAAAGTTAGATTGCAATGGACTGCCCACTCCCCATGAGGCCTATGTGTATGAAAACAGTTATTTTGAGTCCAGACAGTTTGATTTGGTGCAATTGCTGGGGTGCTGCCCCTGCCTCACCACATGTGTTAATGATGTGCAGAACTGGGTTCTTGCCCCCACTAAGCTACACTTTGAATAATGGAATTATAACTTTTTCCCATCCTGCCTTGGTAGATCTCAAAAACTGCAAACCAGCATTTTTGGGGTGAAGCTTCAGGACCTGGATTGTACAGAATAGAGCAAAGGCAATCCCCCTCTGACTCTCTCCTTCCTCCAAATCATGAGATTTATCCAGAGGAGGCTTTGTGTCATGTTGCCTACCCATCAAAGCTCCTTTTCTTCTTTCCTTTGGAAATTTGATGAGATCAAAGTGTCAGCTTTCACCAGCAATGCCTGAAGAAAGTGAGAAGGCAGATGGGCCTCGCCCACCTCCACGGCCCAGAGCCATACTGCCAACGCCTTTTGAAGGAAATGCTAGACTCTTCCCGCATGCACCTGGCTCCCCTGCAAATTCATAAATGGCAATGCATGCAAGAAGTAGATGAGTTCCTCAAAAAATTAAAAATAGAACCACCATATGATCCAGTAATTCCACTTCTGGGTATTTACCCAAAACACTTGAAAGCAGGGTCTCAAAGAGGTATTTGTACACCCATGTTCATAACAGCATTATTCACAAGAGCCAAAAGGTGGAAGCAACCCACATGTCCCATCAACAGATGAGTGGATAAACAAAATGTGGTCCATCCATACAATGGAATATTATTTGGCCTTAAAGAGGAAGGAAATCCTGGCACATGCCACATTATAGATGAACCTTGAGGATATCGTGCTAAGTGAAATAAGCCGGGCACAGAGAGGCGGATTCTGTACAATTCCACTTACATGAGGTTTCTAGAGTAGTCATATAGAAAGTAGAAGCCAGTGGTTTATCCTCCAGCTCCCAACTGTTACTTACTGGCCACAGGGCTGTTCTGTTGGCCCCCAGCATCTGTGGATGTCCTGCTCCATATGTGGATCAAGAGCACACCTTTGGCAGAGCTGGAGGTGCTCAGGCCAGGCTGCCTCCCACGTGACATGCACTAGTGACATGAGGATTCAAGGGGCCCTGACTGCTGCACTGGCTCCCACTTTAGGCCAGTGTACACTCAATGTTATGTGTGCAGGGGAGATTCGTAGGTAGCAAGCATGGGATGGTCAGAGGTCAGAGGGGACAGGAACCCTGTGAAGATCAAAGACCCCCACATGGCTAAGTGTGAAAGGGGGATCAGGGCCTTGAAACCAGCAAGCCTAGGTTTGCATCCAGTAGGACCAGGATGCATCAGGGCATAGCTTGGAGCCTTATCTCAAGATAATAAATCCTACCTGATGGGGAGTGTGGTGGGCAGCCTATGAGATTTTACCCTTGTGAAATCCCCTCTGCTGGTGTATGGGCTGGACCTGGTGACTCACTTCTTAAAAAAATAATGGCAAAAGTTATGAGCTGTCACTTCCAAGATGAGGATATAAAAAGATTCCATCTTGCTTGTCAACTTTTGTCCCTCCCTTAATCCAAACTGCCATCTTGTAAACCACCCATGGAGGGACCACATGGTGAGGAATAGAGGGCAGCTTCTGATCAACAGCCAGGAAAGAACTGAGGCCCTTAGAGAATGGAATCCTGCCAATAACCAAGTCACTGAATGTGGAAGTGAACCCACCCCAGTTGAACCTTTAGATGGGACACCAGCCCTGGCCCACACCTTGATCACAGTGAGAGCCTTGATCACAAGTAAGCTGAACATCTGGGCTAGGCTGTGCTCAGAATCCTGACCCACAGAAAAATATGAGACAATGAATGTGTATTGTTTTAAACCACTACTCTTGGGGTAATTTGTTACAAAGCAATAGACCACCAATAGAGGGGATGCAGTGTTTGACATGCAGTATTACTTACCGATGTTGGTTCTTTTCTCCTTTCCTGCCACAACCTCTGTCTTGTAGATCTACCAGCCTTCAGTGCTTATGCACCCAGAGGAAGATCAGCACCACCCCATCAGAAGTAGTAGCATGCTGAGTGACCCTGAGTCATAGGAGCAGGTCACATTGTGCCAGCCTGTGGAAGTGGGTGAGTAATGCCATTGTGAAAGTTCTCCATGAAAAAGAAGTGAAGTCATACTAAACATAATAATCATTAAAAGTCAAGTCATTTAGTCAAAGAGAAGGAGCTAGGATGCATCACAGAGACCTGGAGTCCACCTTTTCACCTTACAAGCAGGGAAACTGAGGCTAGAGAGTTTGTGTGAATAGCAGATTTGTGTAAATAGCAAAACGAGTTCGCAGAACCAGATAGTTAATCGTGGCAAAGAAACACCTAACCAGGTGCGTCTTGGTGAGCAGAGAACAGATTCCCTGTAATTGGGCCAAACTCAAGTCGTGATTTCTGGGAAAACAAAGCCGGGCTTCAGGCGGTCCTCAGGAGTGCCTGAGATGAGAGGGTCCTTGGGAGGGAGAAAGGGGCACCATTGCTTGAACTCAGGAGGACGGCAGGTATGAGTGGATGGTGGGCTGGAGGGGACCCAAGTGAAGAAAGGACTCCTGTGTTTGGAAAGCCAGAGGCTGCTGGACTCCTGCAGACACCTGCCAGAAGGAGGTGCAGCTGTGGCAGGGAAGTGTCCAGGGCTGAGAGGAGAAGACCACCAGAGGTGCTTCCTACGGCCTGGCTGGCCCTCAACACACCGGTCGAACTCTTGGACCGTCTCCGTCTCTCAGGAGGCCCAGCCACCCATGTGCGCAGGGTGCGGAGGTCCCAACCAGCCAGGGAGACCTCCCACAGGATGACAGATGACAGGAACCAGCATGCACCCTGGGGGCTCCAGAGACGGCTGCAGGGTGAAGCCACTTGGGAGAAGGGTGGGAGTAGTAGGGATGAGGTCTGGGTGCCAGAAGCTCCCTGGTACCTCCAGATGATGCCCGTGCTCCCCACCTCCGATTCCACTTGCCACTTGCCCCTCGCCACTGTCACAGGCAGTGGTCCTCCCACTGTGTAAAACAGAATGGCCCTCTACTCAAGATGTAAACATGGAATTACCTCGTGATCCGGCACTTCCACCTCTAGATATGTACCCAGAAAGCATGGAAACAAGGACTTGAAGGAATGTTTGCTTATAGCACTGTTACTCACAGGATCCAAGAGGAGGAAGCAACCCAGATGTCCATCAACAGACCAACGGATAAACAAAATGGGATCTATCCCTATAACGGAACGATATCCCACCTTGAAAGGGAAGGAAATTTGAACATGTGCTATAGCGTGGATGAACCTTGAGGACACGATTTTAGGTAGAACAGGCCAGTCGTAGAAAGAGGATTCTTGTACAGTCGCATCTGTATGAAGTCCCCAGAGTTGTCAAATACAGACAGATGGTAGAACGGTGCTTGCTCAGGGCTGGAGCTGAGGGGAGTAGGGGGTGGTCAGTGTTTAATGGGTGCAGAGTCTCATTTGGGGGAAGATGAAAACCTTCTGGAGATGGATGGTGGTGATGGTAGCACAACAGTGTGAATGTGCTTAATGCCACTGAACAGTACACCTAAAAATGGTCAAAACAGTAACTTTTATAAACAAAAATGAATCAGTAAAGCAACTCACTAGTGGTTAAGGGGCTTTTCTGTCTCCAGGTTGGGCAAGATGGTCCACTGGGCGCCATCTTTGTGTCTTGGGCAATCCCAGAACCGGTTGTCCCAGGTGTCCTCATGCTGAGGCAGTCCATGCTGGGGTCTGCCTCAATAAACCACCAGGCAGAGAGAGCCCTGGGCACCGGTCACACGAGGTTATGTTGAGAACTAAGGGCTCTAGAGAGGCATCAAGGCCAATGCCACACACAGAAGCCAAATTGCTGAATCCATTCTTTGTGTCCCGTTGTGTCAGAGGCTGGTAGAGGGTATGAGCAGTACAGACCAGTCACAGGACATGTAGAGACAGGGCGGTGTGGGGCGGGGACACTGGGTCTGGGTCAAGGACCATGAAGGAAGGACCAGGCAGCTCTGTGCCAATGGAGCCTGTTTGAGGCCATGAGCTATGGCTGGAGCCTGGCCTGCCTGTTCCTCAATTTTCTCTGGAGTGTAGATTGATCCTTAAGAGCTATCCCAGGATAGTGCCAGTCTGCAATTCTGTTTGAGGGATAAATGTGTCCTAAAGCAGGAGTAGTGTAGCAGACACCTGCTCTGCCACCTGGCCAGTGGCTCCTAGAGACCTGGAGAGCTTATGAAGTTAGAAATGCCCCACCCTGCCCCACAAAAGTCATCTTTGGGAGCCTTGTGGGAGGCCTTCCTCCTGTCTTCACTCAAACACTCTTCAAGGATTGGGATATACCACCCCAATGCTTATGAGCCCTGGGGTGGCCCCCACCGCTCACTTTGCAGATGAGACCCAGAAAAGATGAATATGGCACCAGAAAGATTTTCTAAAAACGACCAATCTGGAGAGGACAGGTCTCATTCCTTTTATTTCTTGGGATCCAGCTGGGCAAGGCCAGGCAGGAAGTAGGAGAGTGGACCATGGCAGGGACCAGTCCAAGAGCCATCTTCCTCTGTAGTATCTTCATTGCCATGACAAGAGTAGCCGTGGAGTGTTCACTCCTCTGGAGTGTTCAGGTGCTGATGCTTTACATGAGATTTCTAATCCTGTAAGACAGTCTTTCAAGGAAGTTGCTACTGTCCCCACTATATGGATGACACAATCAAGGCTCAGAGTGGTTGCGAGACTGGCTCAGGGTTACATAATAGAGAGGAGGTAGGGCCAGGATTTGAACCTGCCCTGGTCCCCCCATAAGCATGTGGCCCCTGAGGTCCCAAAATCAAGGGACACCTGGAGCATGCAAGTGATGCTGAGGAGCACCCCCCACCCCCATCCCCTGTAAGTGTGGCAGGTCCCCATGGGCAGAGTCTCAGCACTGGACTTGGGAGATGCTGCTGGCTTGAAAGCCCAGGAGCTGCCCCTGCCCCAGAAGCAGGCTACAGTGGAACACACCCACCAGCAACCCCGCGCTACAGCGTCAGCCAGCTGGACAGCAGGCTGGCAGCCAGCACGTCGTCTGTATAGTGAATGCCAGCAGCAGCTCCCAAGGGCCTGAGCAGTGGGCGTGTTCCCTCGGCTGCCCCTGCACATCTGCACCCCCTGTTCCCCGCCAGCCGTGGTCTGCTCAACACCCCCCGAGGCTCAGTTCTACCCACAAGTGTCGGCCCAGTTTCCAACCCTCTCAGGGAGGTGCTGAAAGCTCTCAGCAGGCACGGGCTCAGTTTGAATTAGGTTGCTGTTGATGTTATTATTTGGGGAGAAATGCTCATTTTCAGCCCCCACACTGCACAGACCAGGGCTCACATCCAGGATTGAATGCCAACTGATTCCAGGGAGATGGCGGGAATTAACTCCATTTCTGTGCTAGAGTCAGGGGTCAGGCTTGAACCTGATGGGAAACTCAGGGACTTTGGTATGTGTGGCGGGTTGTGGGGAGCTGTGTGGTGTGGGGTTGGGGGTGCTCAGAGAAGGAGGTGGACAGGCAGGCTTGCCCAGGGACAAGGTTTGGAAACTACAACAGCTGGCCTGGGGTCCAGGTTTGCCTCTGTGAGCTCCACAGGGCAGCAGGCCAGGAAGTGCCAGCCTTGAAAGGGAAGACCGGCATGCAAATTCAGCTTTCTCTGAGCACCAGCCACAGGCTCCCAGGAAGGGGCCACTAGTGAGAAAGGGCAGGGTCTTCTCCTATGCTTCCTGCAAGGATTGCTTCTCCCCTCCAGCCCTCTCTGGGACTTACCTTTGGCCCTCCCCCACGTCTATCCACATCTACGTTTTGGTATGCAGAGATCTGTGTGCGTGCATCAGTGGTCCTGGGAGTGGAGACTGTTTCTTGTGTGCCTCTGGGACACATAGCTGGACTGCACTTCCCAGCCCCCCTCCCAGGCAAGTCTGGCCCATCAAATCCTCCTCGACCCTCCCTCCTTCCACAGATCCCAGGGCCCCACAGGAAAGTGGAGCCACTCCATGGAAGGAGCCTGGACCCCTGTCTGACTGTGTGAAGCAAGCACCCACTCAGCCCACATCAGGCTCAGGCGTGAGAGAGAAGGAGACCTCTTCTGTGGGAAGTTGCTGAGGCGTGCTGTGGGTTGTTAAGCTGCTAGAGCTCCAGGGCCAGGAGGAGGCAGCTGGAAAGAAGGCCACCCAAAGTAGTGGCGGCTTCCCGTGGCTTCACAAGCAGCAGAAGCCTCAGCCAAAGGAGAGGAAAGAGAAAGATGGCATCCGAGGACCCCTGGAACTACCAGGGGCCTTAGTGGGTAGGGGAATGGGTCCCATGGTACAAGTGAGGCAAGAGGCCTACACAGAGCAGCAGCCGTGGCCAGGGGTCTCTGTGAGCAAACAGCCATAGTCCAGGAGACTGGGAGGCCAGTGGGACCCAAGGCAGCACATCCAGTTACATTCCCTACCCCCACAGCCGTCACCCCCAACCCTGCCCTTTTCTCTGAGTGCTATGGCAAACGCTGCCACTGGGTGCTCAGAGTTCTCCTTGGACATATGGCAGAGACTTGTGTTGGAAGCCTAAGCAATCTGGATTTGAATCCCTGCTGCACAACCAGCTCACCCCAGACATTAGCTCTTGACCTGCATGGCTTTACTCAGCATGTGTCGTCTTTTCTCTTATAAGGATACTATTCATTGAATCAAGGGTTAAATCACAAAAGTTGCCTGCACCCAATTCTCCCATCCATGGGTCAGGGGCAATGGGACAGGCTCCTGAGATGACCCCGATGGACCACGGCCTCCTGGTGTTCATGTTCTCATGTGGTCCTTCCCCCCCTGGAGCCAACCCTGTGACAAGAATGTGGCAGAGTCATGCCAGTTCCAGGTCTGGCCTGTCAGAGGGCTGCCAGCTTCAGCTGCTTCCCTCCTGGATCCTGCACCTTGGGGAGCTCTGTGCCCCATCTACAAAGTCCAGGTCTCAGGAGGATGACCCAGAGAGGTGGACTCTCCTACCACATGCAGCAGAGAGAAGTCCAGCTGTCTCAGGGTCCAGTCAAGCCCACAGATGACACCAGCCCAGCCACTCTCTGGAGGCTTTCAGTGGGATCAGAAGAAGAACTGCACTGCTAAGTCCAGCCAGCCCACAGGACTGGGAGACATTTTAGGATGGCTGTTTGGGGGTAGTCTGTTAGTTGGTAGTGGAGAAATGAAATTGTAGGGTTTACACTCCACCTCCTTTGGGGCTGAAATCTGCAGAGAACCCGTTGTGAAACATCAGTGGGAGATGGCCCCAAGAAGCATGTGTTCACGTGGCCACTGCAAGCAAGGCTCTGATGTAGGAGGCTTTTGGGGAGGCACCTTTTCCCAACCACCTCTATCTACTCTGCTGTCCTTTCTTCAGTATTTAGAACTAAGAATTGTGGAATTGTCAGAAACAGCAGAACTCAAAGAGATTGCAACCTTAGGGGCCCTGGCATGACCCCATGGGTGGCCCTTAATGGGGGGCTACAGGGAGACCAGGCTGTGTCAGGATAATAAGCCTTCTTCAAGGAGGGCTAGCTCCCCCTGTGAGCCATGGTGTCACAGAGAGGCCACTTAGCCCAATCACCCAAGTCCAGGGAGTGTGACCAGGACTTCGGATGAGAAAAGGCTTCAGGTAGGGGCATGGCTCACACTGGCACTGAGGGGAAGTGGGCCCTCCATACCAAGCAGGCATATCCTCCCAGGAGATTCAGATGGCCCTGCAACTGGGTGGTCTTGCCCAGCCCTCGTGTGGATGGGGCCCCAAGAGAACAGATCCTGCCCAGGTTTGCACACCAAGGTAGTGGCATGGTCTGGCCTGCTTATAGGTCCTGTCCCCATGCCAGGGTCCTCCTAAGCCTCCATATCCCTGCTGAGACTGTCCAGGCCAGAAGAGTAGCTTCCTGGGGCTCAGCACTCCAGGCTGAACCCTGGCTGGGCAGAGAGAGGGATGGGAGAGCTGCCCCTCACTCAGTGTCCTGTCCCCTCTGGCTGCAAGCACAGCTGGATGCGGGCTGACTGGCTGTCACAATTGTCATCTGCCCTGGCAATAAGCCAAGGCTGTTACCAAGAGTGCCATTGCCATGGAAACCATGAGTCAGGGCTGTACTTAGCAGAGCCACACTTGCCAGGGGCTCTCAGGGCCTCTCGTCTGCCAACGCAAAAGGCGACACCAGCACATAGCATCTCCTTGGGACTCGTTAGCAGGGTGGAGTGGGGGTGACAGGGAAGGGGCAGGTAGGGAGAAAGGGAGGGGGAGAGGGGTAGGCAGGATGGGAGTAAGTAAAGAAACCACGTAGCCACAGGACTGGCTTAGGGGCTGCCGAGCCCAGACCACAGAGGCCAAGGGGTCCTTCCCAAGCAGCCAAATCTGCAACTTACCAAACCCAAGAGGCCAAACTCCCAGAGATCAGAGCTTAGGGCTGGGCCCCACAGATGCAGATTTAGCAGCGATGGGGAATTGGAGTGCCTCTGGATCTCAGGGTTCAGCCAGAGAGGCCATCCAGCACAGCTGCTCATTTCCAGGGGTGCAGGGAGGTTTAAGGAGTTGCCCAGGTGGGGCCAGGAAGGCAAGAGGAAAAGAGCCCGTCTCTGTCCACACCGACCTCTTCCAGCTCCCCATAGTCCAGGGGTCAGGTGGATGCAGGCCTGCCAGCTCCGGAGGAGGCTGTGTCCACACAGGAGTCCGCAGCGTGGCCTGGGCCCAGCAGGAAACAGCCCCAGCCCCCAGATCTGCCCTGGGCACCCTGATTGTATTGGTGAGTCAACTGCCAAGTTCCCAGGCTAGCTCACACAAACCTCATTTGCCACATCCCCTCTGCCCCATTGCAGAGTCTGGCCCTTGCAGAGAATCGGGCAGACGCCACCCCAGGGAGGCCCTAGCTGTCTGCAGATGCACAAGGCCCTAGGAGAGCTGTAAGTGAGGACTGCCATTACCTGCCCACCCTGAGTGACTCTCCTCTCACATCTTTACTGACAACTCCCACAGAGCTCGAAAGCCTCAAGACCTGAAGACTTGGTGATTGCAGAACAGCATCGTGGCCACTCTGTCACTGAGCACAGCCCAGGTGGCTGAGCCATCCGTGGGAAGCCCCGATGTCCACCCTCACACATGTGATCCCAAGGAGGCCGCAGGGCTGGGGGCAACCCGACTCTTGGCCATGTGGCTCCTGAGTTCCAGGGTGCGGAGGGACCAGGGCAGAGGGCTGACCTCCAACGGGGATGCAGCCACTCAGCTGTGGGGGGAGGGGGGGAGGTGCTCTATAGCCCTTTCTGCCAGTTTGCTGAGTAAGCAACAGAAAGTTAGATGAAACGTTCCAATTGCCGGGAAAGGAAGTCAAGCATCATGTGCTGGCTCCCAGAAGACAGTCATTACTGCTGCTCCTCTAATAGCAGAAACAAGAATTAAGGGACATTGGAGAGCTGCCTGGAGGAGGACCAACACCTAACCTGCCCACCCTTGTGGCACGAGACTGTTGCCTTCGACTGAGGAATGAATAGCTCAGGGACACATCTCTCGAGTACCCCATGGCTCTTCAGTTCTGTAACCACAGGGGCTCCTGCCCAGGTAACACACCCATTCCAGTGTTGGGGGGGGCCTGGATCCAAAAGCCCCCTCCTCCCTTCTGTAACAGACATCTCGTCCAGCAGGCTTGGCCCCTAACCCTCGCTTGTCTCCCAAGTCAGGTAAGTGTGATTGGTGCGGAGCTATGAATGGGCACGGATGTGAGCTGGTGTCATACAGTCTCCCTCATGTCCAGCGTTTCTCACCTTTTTTTCCATTATCACCTTCCTGAGGAGCCTTTTTAGACATTTTTAAAGAATAATTGGCCCATCCCCCATGAAACTAAATACTAGGGAATATGATTTTGTCAGGTAGCGATGAGCTTTGGATGGACACATACCACTGTAATAGCTAAGACTTCTTTGGACTCTCCTCCTAGAACTAATTTTAACCCCTTGGGAGTGCCGTCGCCCCATTGAGAACGTTGGATCTAATCCGTGCATTGGTGGTGCACGTTGGGGGATGGCCACCACTCGTTTGCCCATTTGGGGTTCTGTGGCAGGTCCCTGGACCGGACACCAAGACTGGAGTCTCCTTACATTCAGTCCTTGCCCAGAGGTACTCATTCCAGTAGAAGCAACACACTGGGGAGGGGTAATTAGCCGACAGGCTGCTCTTACCTGCAAGGGGAGCAGCGAAGCATCTTCCAGCGAGTAGGCAGTCTGGTCCCCAGAGCATGATGTGAACCCTGGGAACCATCAGGGTGCAAACAGGACCCTGTGTCTCAGAAGCCTACTTGCAGGAGGAAGACAGAAATCATTCCCAGACTGCTTGCTGATGTCACACTCATGTTCTCCATGCAGGACCCTTTCCCAGCACAGCCCTTAGATGAGGCAGGGGGAGCTATGCTGGAAGGGGAGAGGTGAGTCATCCCGCCTGGCATGCTGGACCAGCCTCTCAGCAGAGAACAGTTTTATGGTGATCAAGCCACAGACAGGGCAGGACGGGGCCAGACATGTGCCCCTGGCTCCTGTCTCTCTGAAGCCCCAGCCCTGTGACTGCACACTTGTCCTTCCTGCAGACAGTACTTCCCACAAGGTCCAGTGGCTGATGCTGCATGCCGGCCAACGGGCTTCCACCTGCTAGCCTCTGTGTCTCGTGGCCCGAGGACTTTCCCTTGGACACACAGCTGGCCGGAAATCTCCAGAGCCAGTCCTCAACTGGTTATAGCTGAGAGCATTGGTGCATCAGTACCCTGGTACCCTGGTTCCCTGCCACCCCCACCCCTAGGGTGGGTAACCCCAAAATGTGTGCTCTGTACTGTCTCCCACGACTTCCAGAAGCTTCAGGTTGTACCTGTAGTGTGACCTTGCTTGATACTTCACCTTGCATTGGCCACCTCACAAATGCCCCTTGGGTACTTCCCACATATGTCACTTGCATTCAACTCCTTGTCCCAGAGTCTGTTTCTGGAGGAGCCCAGGCTGAGATGGGCTTCCATCCTGCCCATGCTGTGACTTTGCTTGGATGCCAACAGTTGCTGCTTTGTGGATCACACCCTCAGGGCCAGGGCTGATTTTTGGTCAGCATCTGCAGAGGGCTGGACAGAGCTCAGGGGTGACAGAGAATGGAGTTAGAGGAGGCACTTGGCAGAGGAGGGGCCACTTGAGCAAGGTCTTGAAGGGTAAATAGGAGTTTGCCTGTGGAGAAAAAAACACAGGAGTACCTCCACCTCGCCCATCTTAACCCTGAGCTATTTGCAGAAAGTACCTGGACAGTGATACCCATCACTTAGCTATGGGATTCTGGAATGTGAACTTGTATAGCTCTGACTGGTCACTCCTCAGCTCTGAAACCTGCAGTGGCTCCCCATGGCCTGCAGTGGATCCAAGCTCTTTGGCTTATAGTTTGAAGCCCTCTGCAAACTGGCTCTATCCTACTTTCATGCTGTCACTCATGTCATTGCTGCTGCCGGCTGCCCAGTGAGCCCAGCCTGGCAAAATTCTGTCTCTCCTGTGCCATCCAAACACCCTCTCCCCCAGGAAGCCACCCAGTGGTGGCTCAAAATAACGGCTCTCAATCCTGTGCCCATAGAGCACCATGGACAGACTCTAAGGCACCTTCCAGCTCCAGACTAGGGTGAGTCACTAATCTGGGTCAACCAGAAGCTCCTCAAGGTTAAGACCCATCACGTGGACTCCCTGTATCCCCGTATCCTAGCAGTAATGACAATGACCTGATGCTTCTGGGACATTTCACAACTCCTTTATATCTCTCCTTCGGCCTTATATAGAGAACACATCTCCACCAACACAGCTGGTTCAGATGGCCTGTAGGGGCACCTGTGCAGCCCCAGGGCTGGATTTATGGTTTAATTTATGATTTATAAGAGGAAGGATGGAGCTCATCAGGAACGCTTCAGCCATCCCACATGCTTCTTAATTAAGTGAAAGATGAGGGTCCCACTGTCTTAGGAACCCCTCTTTCCTCCCCTCCCCCAGTGTCACATTGTCAGAGGCAGGGTCTGGGAAGAATATGCTCAGAGTGGGCACAGTCTAGGTAGCCCAGGATAGAGCCGATTCCCCTTGTGGATGAACCTGACACCCAAATCAGAAGTTTGAACGTATTCCTTAATTAGAGCTCAACTTTGTTCTCAGCTGCCCACTGGAGTGGGCCCCCGATAAGACCAGGCAGTATTGTTGTCTTTATGCTTATGAGGTGAATCCACTGGAAGAGCACATTCTAAATGAGATTACATCTTATACATGTTTAATGTACTGTTTTCACCATTTAAAATGCGGCTGTATTAAAATAGCAGGGAGGGAAAATTGACTCTCTGAGCTGGGTGTGGAGAGAATAGATCACTAGTGAAATGAATAATATATTAACAGAATAATGATGTTGCTTCTCATATTAATCGTATAAATCACAAGATTCTCAAGCTGTCAGCAGAAGTTTAAAAAAAAAAAAAAAAAGCCAAATTCCGGTTTTCCAGAGGGAGAATCCTGAGGCCTTGGGGGGATGGGGGGCCGAGCTGGTTGCTGGGGGTCACACTGGTTATGACACAGAGGTGTTCAGGGCCTGCTGAGGAGGCTGCCAAGGACCTGTGACTTGCCCTGGAGGCGGCAGTGATGTTGCAGGAAGGCCTCCACTCGGGTCCAGCCCGCATCCCTTGCTGAGGCCAACCATTTAGCGAGGATATGAGAAACATGAATGAGATGTGGTCCCCGGGCCACAGGCAAGCCTGAGGGACAGTAAGGTGCATAGAGGGCTCCGACCACATGATACGAGGCAGGACAGAGACTGGGACAGCTTTGGGGTCAGAGCCCGATGCCCGCCTCCGGGGCCTGTCAACAGCAAGCGTCCAGCCCTGTTTGGAGATCTGCAGCTGCAGTCTTAAGTTGAATGAGCCTCTAGTGACAGGCCGGGTGTGGGGGTGCTCTGGGGGCCATAAGGAGTGATTGTAGAGTTGCAGTTCTCGAGATGGATGCCACATGTGTGTAAATATCTGCACGCTGGCTGCACGTAGCTCCACCATGGAGTGGGGGTAAATAAAGACAAAGAACTGCCCTCGGAGGGGGGGGTGGTGAATCAGAAATTGGGGCTGGAAGCATCCTAGGAAGATTCCTCCCATCCCCCTCAGTACTGCTTGTCATCAGGACTGGTCCCCTCATTGCCCCACTGCAGGCCCGTGTGGACCAGCAGGGCCTGAGCTGGTGTTGCTGATGCCTCATTGTATGGAACATGGAGAAGAAAGTTCCCCCCACCCCCACCTCCACTCAGCTGGAGAGCAAAACTGGGATTCATGGGCAGCCTCAGCCCTGCCAGCCTTGACATGGGCCGTGGGAATCAGCCACTCTCACCTCCTGTGCGCACTGAGCTGGAACCCCCCAGGCCTTATCTTGGCGCATGCTCACAACCAGCACATGTTGTGCATGGTTTCCTACTTCACAGGGGAAGGAAAGGAGGATCCCAGTAAGAGTATGTGCCCGCCACTGCCCAGCTGCTGAGTGGCAGGATCATTTGGGTTACTGGGCACATTTTATACTCCCCCACCCACTGGTATTGGACTTAACTAGGTGACCCAGCCAATGGGATATAAGCAGATGCTAGAGGAGCAAAGACAAAATGTGCCGGCCCTCTCCCACTTCGACCATTACCTCGAGGAGTGCTTCCCCCAGGGAGCTTTGGCCCCTTTGGCCTGAGCCCCAAAATGAACACACAGGGCAGAAGTAAGCCCCACCTGCATCCCAAAGCAGAGCTGCCCTGCAGAGCCCCACCAGGTTCTGGAGCCCACAGCTGATCCTCAGGCCACAAGTATGAGCATAAGCACTTAATCCTGTAAGTCACTGAGTTACGGGCTGGTTTATTACACAGCATTGCTGTGGTCATTCCTGGCTGATCCAGAGGCAAAGCCCAGGCTCACCTTTAGGCTAAACCACCTCCCACAGGGTTGAAACGGGGCAGTGGAGGCTCACACAAACCCAGCAACTCTTTCGAGCTTGGATCCCACTGACAATCTGAGGAATTATTTTCCTGCACAAAACCCCTCTCCTGCCCTGGCCACGGCTAGTGCAGGGTCCTTCCATGGACATCTGAGTCAAGTCTCAGATCTAGGCCCCCTTCCCCACTGGACCTTTGGGGCCCTAGTAGCCACATGCACCCACCAACGCAGGAGTACTACTAATCCTTAGAACGAACATTTCTGAGCTCTGATAGCGTCCACCCCTTTGCTATACCATCTCTTACTATCGCCATTATCCATGAAGTAAGCTCCATCACCACCAGCTCCAGTCTTTGGAGGAGGAAAGTGAGGCTCAGCAGTCAAGCAACCTGCCCAGTGTCACACAGTTGATAAATGCAAGAGCCATTTCTCCAACAGAAACGGGCCTTACTCCCTACGGTGTTCCCACGCCCTGTACCAGGAGGTTCAGTCCAACATCCACTCCTCCACTCTGGGCCCTGGAGGTGGGCCACTGGGTCCTACCCAGCAGTCAGCCTCATTTGTCCCACCTGGGAGGTCAGCCCAGGCTCATGGCACTATCTGGGTATGTTGAGTCCGGCCTGGCCGGTTGGACCACAGATAAAGCTGACTCAGGCACAGACAGGTGAGAATGCTGGGGCCTCACCAGGTCTAGGGCACAGAGGTACCTGTGATCACCTTCACTGCCCCTTGCCTCACTCTTTCAAGGCTGAGGGCTCAGAGGTGGGCAAACCCCAGCCTCTGTTTCCTCACACACCCATTCTACCTCTAGGACTGCCTCTCACCTGAGAAATCATTGGCAGGGCATCACTATTCAGTCACTGAACATGCTCAGGGATGGTGTCCAGGTGTCCACAGCGGTGGCCAGCCCCGGGCTGGTGGCCGCAGCCTTGCCCTCCAGTGGCACCTGCCTCCCTGGGTGGAAGGGGGAGCACAAGGGGTGCTCTGCTCCCGCAAACCTCCAAAGTTCATGGAGGTGCTCACAGAGAGCCTGGCAGGTGAGCACTCAGCATATGTGACTCACTACAACGGTTGCCATTGGTGCAAAGCTGGACTGCCTGCTGTGCTGCTGGCCCACCCCATTTCCCTGAGGGACCACATCTGAGCAGGGAACTCTACCCAGCAGGACCAGTCTGGTCCAGGCAGATGCGGGAGGGGCATACCCCGGGCTCAGCTGGCTGAGAGATAAAAACTTCTCCATGGCAACCCAGCCTGCCCCCTAGAGGGGGTCATTGGCTTGGTTTTCCAGGCCACGGGAGGGCAGGCCAAACCCCCCAAGCTGGAGAAACTGGGGCACAGACCAAAGGCTCTCACTGCACCAGATCACAAGCTCCCCAGGCCCCTGGGCAGCAGTGGAGCTGAGCAAGCTGGGAAAGTAGGCCAGAGCCCGGAAGCCCCATCTCCCCCTTCCTCACACGCTGGGGAGGCTCTTGAAGACTGGTACCCTGACGATGTTTGAGGCTTCGGTGGAGGCGGCTCTGAGCTATGACGTGGAAGGGAAGCTAGTGGCAGGCTGTGGGAGCAGGGAGGGCTCCCACAGAGTCGTCAGAGAATGCCATCTCCCTCTCTGGTGGAGGAAGGAAAGAAACCCTTGCCTCCTTGGTGGCTTTTCCTCGCAAAGTCTTGAAGGCCCACTTCTGGTAGCCAAAGGGGATTAACCATCAGTGTCCCGGACGGCGTAAAACAGATGGTTGTGCATGTGGTTCTGCCTCCGTGTAGAGAAAGCTGACAAGGACACCAAGTGGCCTCAGTGTCACCCAGCAAGGTAGGGGCAGTGCTGGAAGCAGACCCCAGCTGTCCTGACTTCCAGACCAGTTAGTGAAATCATCTAGGGAGATGTTTTAAATTCCAATGCCCAGGTCCTACCTCGGGGCCAATGAAACCAGAGTCCCTTGGTGACAGCAGCCCTGGGCTTTTTGTCAGAATCCAGGTCCCATCACTGCTCAGTCACCTGCCTGCTCCCCAGCTGACTTCATCCATCAGCTTCAAAGTCCTCCACGGGGCTTCAAACACTCTTTCTAAAGCAACTTAACAACGTTCTCTCTGCAGTCTTGTCTACATTGTTCACTTGCTTGACCACCTCTTCATAGATGGTTCCAAGGTCAAATTTAAAAGATCAACAGTTCTCTTGGCGTGTCTAGGTAGCTCGTTTGGTTGAGTGTCTGACTCTTTATTTTGGCTCAGGTCATGATCTCAGGGTCACCAGATCGAGTTTCATGTTGGGTTCCACGCTTGGTGCAGAGTCGGCTTGAGATTCCTTCCTTCTCCCTCTGTCCCTCCCCCCACTAGAGCGCGCTCTCTTTCTCTCTCTCTCTAAAAATAAATAAAATCTTTCAAAATAACGAAAAGTTCTCAAAAGTGAGGAACATTCAGCTTCCCCTCCTCCACACAGCCTCTGCTGAGTTACCACCCACTTACACCCAGAGCCCTTCCCGGTGGTTCAGTCTCTCCCCTCTGCACCACTCTCAGGGCTCCTCTTGGCTGTCCTTCCCATGCTGGGCACTGCTTCCCATGCATCCACATCACCTCCCCCTGCCCCCACCCTCAGCATGGACTCCACATCTAACTCACCCCACCCTACCCCCCACCCCCACTCCCGGCCCCTGGCATGTGGTTCCGGCCAAACAGGTGAATACTGAGGTGTGCCTGTCATGATAACGACCATCAGATGACCTTGAAAAATGAACATGAGAGCTGGAACATCCCCACTGACAGCTTTGATCTATTCTGACCTGCCTATCTTGAAGTGATGTTGTCTAAGAAAGCAACTCCTACAGGGAGCCTCTATTCTAACTTAACTAAATGTGCTTTGTGGGTACTACAGATTGAATATTTGTGTCCCCAACAACTCCACATTCATATGTTAAAATCCTAATACTCAATATGATGGTATTTGCGGGGAGGGCCTTTAGGATGTGATTATGTGGTGAGGGCTGGGACCCTCTGAATGGGATTAGCATTCTTATAAAAGAGGCCCCAGCAGGCTCCCTTGTCCCTTGGGCCTGTGAAGATGCAGGGAGGAGATGCTGTCCATAACCCAGGATGCAGGTTCTCACGGGACACCAAATCTGCTGAAGCCTTGCTCTTGGATTTTCAAGCCTCAGAATCATGAGCAATAAATTTCCATTGTTTATAAGCCCCCCAGTCTATGGTGGTTTGTTCTAGCAGCCCAAACGGACTAATAGTGAATCTACAAAAGATAGCAAACAACTGCAATGCCCCCAAGCCCCCAGATCCTATGTCAAGCACTCCATAGATGTATAAATAGTATTTAGTAGCAGAGGATCCGGTAATCCAAGGAAGCCTGCAAGGCGAGCAGCCACGAGGTCAGATGGGAAAACTGATAGGCCCAAGTCCTGATTTTGGCTGGGCAGCTTCCCGGCTCCAAGGGCCTGGGCACTGCCTCCGTACGCTCACAGATGCACACACTCATCCTGGGGCCTTCTGGGATCGGGGGTGGGGTGGGGGGAGGGCAGGGTCTCCATGCACAGTGGCTCCACGCGCTGCTGGAGGCTCCTCGCAGACCAACAGCTCCCAAAGGCGAGCCCATGGTGGTGCATGAGGCTCCACCAACCAGGACATTTGCAAACACCATGCACTATGCACAGAAAGCCCAGCCTGCTTTCTGTGGAAGAAAGAGAAGTGGAGGAGGAAAGGTCCAGCATCAGGGGCCCAGTTGCAATTGGGAAAGCCCAGCTGGGATCCAGGCAGCAGTGGAGGGTGGTCTGAAGGCAGACTTGCATATGGGAGAGGGGGGCTTCTTCCTGGACCCGTCAGTGGTGCCTCTGAAGTCCACAGCCATGTTCTCACCTCACCGTGCCTGTCAGGCCTACACCTTCCTTTCTTGGACAGTTTCTCCAAGTGCCCAACAGGGAGCATGTGGCCCAGCCGGGGCCATGATGGAGACTCAGAACAAGTCTGTGGAACAGAATCAGCTCTCACCGATGCAGACTTGCTTTGTCCTTTGCACTCAGCGGGCCCCCACGTCCCTTCTAGTTCGGGCATCAGCAGAGGATGCTGTGAGTGCACAGCCAGATCACTGTTCAGCCCAGGATGGGCAAATCAGAGGCAGACTGAGAATCCTGGCCCCCTCACCCCATTTGGTCAAAAGGAGGTGAAAGATCAGAGGATTGGAATAGGTTAATGGAACATTCTAGGTCTCAGCTATGAGAACCTTTGCTCCAGGGTAGAATTGAAGGAATGAAGAAGGACGGGGAATTTTATCCTGGTCTCATAAAAAGGCAGTGTGAATGATCCTCAGCTGCTACTGGACCCATTAAAGGCCTAATTTCCATTCACCTATAACTTTATTAGGCTCATCCGAGCTATTCATCAGACAAGGCTGTCTTGAAAAGGGTGGATAGTGGCTTTTATTAAAATGTCTTCCTGGCGGCAAATGCATTAGGTTTTATGATCCTACACACGCATCTGCCTTCAACAACGGGAAAGAGCTGCCTCGCCATCGCTGGGGCCACCAAAGATTACAGGTAAGACCTAGGAGACCAGATGTCCCAGACACCCAGCCCTGTGCCTGGGCCTTAGTGTCTGGAGTGGGTCCTTGCCCCACCTCTGGAAGTTTGGGTAAAATGTTCCATCTCAGAGAGCTACCAGATGCCTCTTGCACAGCACCAGCCCCCACCAATTCCCAGCTGCCCTGCCCTTCAGCCACGTGCTGGAGCCAATGTATATTTTTGGAAACTGGTCCCAGAGTAGAGCCTGAAGAGTCTGGATAAGGGGTGGCCATCCTGCTGGAAAACTGTGACAGGCAGCCCTGGGGGCCCTAGGGTTTGGCAGGTTTTGAAAAACGTGGAGGGGAAGTGGCTGGATGGACAGAGCCACTCAGCAGTGCAGAGTTAGGGAGAGGAGCCCCCAGCACTGGGGGAGGGAGAGCCTTCCCTGATTTACCTGTGAGGTTCCAGGTCTCCTCTGCCTTGGATACAAATCCCTCGTGGAGACAAGTAGGGAGGGAGAGCGGAGTGAGTCCCCCAGGATCAGGCCAGCTCTGCAGCTTTGCCACCATGTGGCGTGGAGCATGTTATTGGCCTCTCTGAGCCTTGATTGCCTCATCTGTAAAATGGAGCTCGCATGCCCCACGATGCTGAATTGTTGGCAGGATTAAAGCAGACAGATCTCACAAAGCATTTAGCAGTGGGCCTGGCACATAGTGAGCCCAGAACTCACACCAGCTGTTATTATTATAGTCGCAATAGTGCCCCCATGATGAGCAAGAGTTGAGGGTGGCAGAGCTGCCAGTTGTCCCACTCCATGGCCAACTGGAGTGAAGGGGGTGGGATATGAACTCTTCCAGTTTATTCCTAAGCCAAGCAGCTCTTGAGCTGGAGCCCAGCTGTGTAGGGCTTCACATTTGTCTGCCTGCCCCAGGAAGAATTTCTAAATAATTAGTTGTTGTTGACAATACTTGCAATGTTACTAAAGAGAATATAACGAAAGCCTACACATCTGGAGATAATAGTACTAACCTGTCTCATGGGCTGTTGTGTGGATTAAATGAATCAAATCGCGTAAAGAACTCAGAGCCAAGTACTGTGTATGTGCATGCGCGTGCATATTTAGAAAGTTTTCTCTGGGATTCTGGCTGCCATCAAGAAACAAAATGGCAGCCAGCATATTTCCCACGGGCAGATCTCTGCTTACTCGTGGGGGTGTTCCCTGCATTTCCAGAGGTTGTAAAGATGGGGAAGACCCTAGATGGAGCCAGCTCAGCTCTTGAGCCCAGGTCCTACTCCAGTGCCTGATTATAGGAAGGGTGTTTCCAATATGAGAGGACCTGAACGTTTTTTTTGTTTTGTTTTGTTTTTGTTTTTGTTTTTTTTTATGAAAGTCACAGAGAGAGAGAGAGAGGCAGAGACACAGGCGGAGGGAGAAGCAGGCTCCATGCACCGGGAGCCTGATGTGGGATTCGATCCCGGGTCTCCAGGATCGCGCCCTGGGCCAAAGGCAGGCGCCAAACCGCTGCGCCACCCAGGGATCCCTGAACGTTTCTTCCCATACCCTTGACCCCCTGCTGCCCACGCATCCCCTTGCTGCAGTATAGGTAGTCCAGAGAGAGCAGACCAGGGACCCTGAGGGAGACTGGGAGACTTTTGGGGGGAGGGGTGGTTAGGGCAAGGCTGACGCATAATCCACCTAGGTTTTATTTATTTTTTAAAGATTTTACTTATTTATTCGTGAGAGACAGAGAGACGGACAGAGAGAGGCAGAGACACAGGCAGAGGGAGAAGCAGGCTCCGTTCAGGGAGCCCAACGTGGGACTCCTGGGACTCCATCCGGGGTCTCCACTCTCACGCCCTGGGCTGAAGGCAGCGCTAAACCGCTGAGCCACCCAGGCTGCTCTCCACCTAGGTTTTAATGGACTGAGACCAGACCACGAGGGGATAGGACAGAAGGTAGGGCAATAATCTAGGCAAGAGATGGTCAGGATTTGGACCAGGCTAGGAGAGTAGAAATGGAAAGAAATGAGTAGATTCTAGATAAATTGTGAATGGGATATGTCGTCAAATAAACGAGCTACTTGAAGAAAAAAGAGAGATCCAGAGCAAGCCAAGTGTTGGCCTGAGACATCGGAAGGGTGAAGTTGCCATCAACTGAAGGGGAAGGCTGTGAGGAGCAAGACAGAGGTAAATCAAAGCTGGGAAGGGCTAAGGGGCTCCCCCCAGGCCCACTGGGAGCCTGTTTCAGGAGACAGGAAGAGGAGGGACGGGCAGGGAAGTGGAAGATCCAGGGCCCCCACCAGCCATCTGCCTTCTGAGTGTTTGTCTCCAGGAGGGCTGCCCAGAGGAGCCCTCCCCAGGTAGCCAGGCCTCCTGCTCCTACAAAGGCTCATGCCTGTCTGGAGGGAGAGCGAAAAAAAACCCCTTGAGGGAGGTACACATCCTTGTTGCCAACAGATAACACAGCCCCAAACTTCTAACAGAGCAAAAAATCCCCTAAAAGGAGCAGTTGACACCTGACCCTGCTGCTACCTCCATGAAGGGCCTCCAGTCTCCAGGCCCGGGCGCCTCTCAGCCCTGAGCCTGCCTGGATATCCTGCACACAGGTGCAACTCTCGGTAAAAAAACAGAATTCCTCTCGCTTCAGAAATAAAACGTAGGCATCTGCCAGTGGTCTTAATATCTCTTCTTTTCCATTCTCAGCATGAGGCTAGGGCTCTTTATAATTCATCAAAAAGGCCACACATAATGAGCTCAGCTCTAGTTCTGCAGCCAGGGCTGTCAGCTCACCTTTTAAGGGCCACACACACACACTGGCTGGGGACCCTTAGATCTTGTTGTCCTGAGGCTGGGGATGAATCACCTATGAGTCAGGCATCAGGCTGAGCCATCACTGCCCTCTTCCTGAGGACCAGCTGTGTTACAGGGTGGGGGACCAGGCTGGGGGCTTCCACAGATGCCACCTCACATCATCCTCCTCACAGTGCTAGAAGGAAGGCACCTACCTACATACCCATTTTGCAGATGTGAACACTGAGGTACCATGAGGTCTAACATCTTATCTGAAGTCCCCTGGCAAATGTCTAGTAAAGAATCAACTTGATCCAAAAAGAGGTCTGGTCTTTGTCCTCAGTTCCCAGGAGGTGATCTCTTAGCCCTTGGAAATGGCCTGCCTGATAAGAGGGGTTTTGTTTACTTGGGGGCTTTGGGCCATGCCAGACAGCTAACAATGTGATTTAGAGTGGGGGCTTTGAGTCATACAGGGTGAACTTGACCTCTGGAGGGGCTGGACATGGAAGTCAGCCACACTGTAAGTCCACCATGCCTATATGAGTGAACCCCAATGAGCATTCTGGACACAAGACTCGGGTGAGCCTCCCTGGTGGGCAGCGCTTCATGTACTTTGTCACATGTTGCTCCTAGACATCGTGTGCACCGTCCTTGACTCCACTGGAAGCTCTGCATCTGGTGCCATCCTGGACCCTGCCCCCTGACCCTCTTCCCTCGAGTGATCTTAATCTTGATCCTTTGCTGTAATAAACCATAGCCATGAGTACCCCAGCTCTCGAGTTCAGGAGTCTTTCCAGTGAATTACAGAGCCTGAGGGTGGTCTCGGGGACCCCTGAAATTTGCAACTGGTGTCAGAAATGAGAGTGGTCTTGGAGATCCCTGAACTCTGCCACTGGATGTGAAGTGAGGACCTGTGACCTGTCCCCTATTTGGTCTCCCGGACTAGGAGAGAACGTCTTTCTGTTGTTTTAAGCCCACAGAAGCTTAGGACAAGGATCTCAGCTCCTCTGCAGCTCACCAGCTGTGAGTTCGTGGAGATTTTATGGTGGCCCTAGGCAACAAATACAAGCCATCCCTTCCAGAGGCTTCTGCTACAGCAGCTTCTCTGGCTTCAGCTGCTCGAGAAAGACCTCTGCTCCAACAGGATCTCTCTCAGGCCAATAGCAACTTCCCTTCACTGTCCATTCGTTCCCTGGACCACCGTGGTGGCCGTGGGAAAGTGCCCCGTAGCCCCCACAGTTGCATTTGCTCCTGAGGCCACCCACCCCACGGGCTGCTCCCAGCCACAATGGCCCGCAACAGACCCCTTCCTGGGGCACTCAGGACCCCACAGCCAGGGATTCCCAAGAGCCTCAAGCCTCCCAGAGGCTGCACATCAGCTGAGCACATCTCCCTGCAAACCTCTCCCTCTCTCCTTCACCCTGCGTCCAGCTGCTCCAGCCTTTCCTAGTCCTCCCTCCCCCTTCCGGCTGTATTAGTGTCCGGGGCTATCACAGCAAATCATCACAAACTAGGGGGAGCTTGAACAGCAGAAATGTATTTTCTTGCAGTTTATGAGACCAGAGTCCGAGACCAAGTTATCAACAGGGTTTGTTCCCTCTGGAGGCTCTGGGGGAGAAACCACTGCATGCCTCTCTCCCAGCCTCCCGTGGCTGCCAGCCATCCTTGGCGTTCCTTGGCTTGCAGACACACCATCCCAATCTCTTCACCATTGTGCCATGGCCTTCTTCCCTGTGTGCCTCTCTGTCACCCCCTCTTCTTGTAAGGACCTCAGTTGTTGGATTCAAATCATCCCGAAATCCAGGGGGATTTCATTGTGCGCTCCTTAACTAATTATGTTTGCACAGACCGAATTCCAAATAAGGTCACATTCCGAGGTCTGGGGGGACATGGCACACACACACACACACACACACACACACTCACACACACACACACCAGACCTAAGATTTGGGAACGGGGCAGGTGGGGCGGATCAGGTTGAGGATGGAGTTGCATTGTGCACTGGGACCCCCACCCCCACCCGGCTTCCCTGCCTCCGTGGGAGGGGCTCTGGTGTCACTGTTCCTGCCAGGGGAAGAAAGACCCAGTTCTGGAGCCAGGCCCTGGCTTCCAGGGTGGCCGTGCTCAGGAGGCTGTCGCGTTGATGAAAATACCACAGAGCCGTCTGCAGGGCTCTTCCTCTCACTGTCTCCCAGTGCCTGAAATAAATGAAAAAGAGATGTTCCTGGCAGAGTCTGTGGAGGAACTCCATGGCAGGAATGAAAATTGGCTGCAGCATCCAAGAAATCCTTGAATGGAAAGAGATTTCTAGGACAACACACCTCTAGGAACAGAAAGTGTCAGTGGTAGAGCCTGGGGGAGGGAGGGAGGTAAGCCTGCATGTAGCATGTCCGTGCATGTCTGTGGACGCTCCCACAAGGGGCACACCTGCACAGGTGCTCACACCTACGCAGGTGTGCATACCTGCTGATGGCGTATGAACGTGCGGGCGGGCATGGGGGGCCCAGCCGAAATCACGGCGTAGGCTTCCTTCTACTGTTGGACCATCTGTCCGCCTCTCCCATCACCCCCATGCCCACTGGCCAGATGGGGTCACCTTGTCCTGCTACATTTGAACAAAATTGGCTTTGGCCCTTGTCCAGGGCCTGGGAGGGATGCCAGCCTCCTGCTTCTCCTGGGGGATCCGCTGAGGCTGACACGGCTCCAGCCCCACCTGGCACCGAGTTCCAGCTTTCTCTGAATCCTCCATCTGCCCTGCACCGTGCAGTCTCCTGTGCCAGCCGGCCCTTTACCTCCCTCACTGGAGCTTCAGGGACTCACTCCCATAGGCAGCTTTCTCCTGGCTCTGTCCCAGCCTCCAATGCCTTTAAACCAAAACAAGGCAACCGCGTGGCCAGTCCTGCTCTGGACCTGTCCTGGCTGGAGAGCCCTCACCTACCCCTGTCCAGGACTCACACAGGCTCCTCTTTCATCACAATGGCCCATCTGGGATTTGCTAAGCAAAGAGAGTCCCCGTCCTATGCCCATCCCCTTGGCCCTCCAATCCTCCATCCCTGCCCCAAAAGGGACCTGCTTGATCTACAAGCTTGGTGCACCACAAGGGCCAGGAACATGGCTCCTCTCAGTCCTGCTCTGGGGGGCCTTCCCAGCCCTCCTCAACTTGGTCCTTCGAGAAACACATCCTGGAGAGACCTGGTGTTTGCCCCAACCTCAGGCTGCAGTGGTGAGGATCCAGGAATGTGTGTACTGAGCAGCCTAATCTGAAAGCCTTTCCTGACAGAGGGGGAAACTGAGGCCAGAGAAAGAATCGGTTTGCCTCAGTCATGCCATGAGTTAGTGGTCCCAGGCAACAGAAAGCCTAGGTCTTCTGACTTGGGATGAGGTCTTTATCCCAGCCAATGGGGCTGGTGGGCACTCCCAGGCACAGAGCTGTGAGTGGGGGTTCCTTGAACACCCCAGAATCCTCAAAGACCAGCTCTCTGAATGAGTGTCTTTTCCTGGCTATTAAAGCTGGGATCTCTGATACAGCCAAAATTTGGTTGTAGGCAGAACCCAGAGGTTCCCTTGGGAACCCCTTCCCCCCTCTCCATGCTCAGGGGTGCTCAACTATGATGTGGGCAGAATTTAGCACCTTCCTCTCCTGTCTTCTCCACTCCAGTCCGAAAAGTGCTCAGTGTTCCCATCCTCCTTCCTCTTGGAGGAAGACATTTTTGCCAAAACCATTATAACACTGTTATGGACTGGAAGATTGTGTCCCCACCACCACTGCCACCCCCACCCACTGAATTCATATGCGGAAGCTCTGACCCCCCAGTGTGACTGTATAAGGATGTAGGGCCTATATAATTAAAGTTAAATGAGGTCACAGGGTAGGGCCTTGATCCAACAGGACTAGTGTCCTTATGAGAAGAATCATCAGAGAGCTCTCCATCTACACACACATACCGAAGAAAGGCCGTGTGAGGACAGAGCGGGAAGGTGGCCGTCTGCGAGCCAAGCACAGAGCTCTCACCAGAAACTGAATCAGCCAGAATCTTGATCTTGGACTTCCAGCCTCCAAAACAGTGAGAAAATAAATTTCTGTTGTTTAAGCCACCCTGTCTGTGGTATTTTGTTATGGCAGCCCTAGCAAAACTAAGACAAGAAACTGAAATATTTACAGATTAAATGACACCAAGTCTGAGAGAGATGCCTTAAAACAATGCAGAAGAAGAAGTGAGCAGAGATGAATCGGGATCAGCTGCAAGCTGATAATTGTTGAAGCTAAGTGACAGGTTCATGGCGGGGGTCATTTTTTCCCCTCTGCTTTTATGTGTCAGAAATGTTCTCTAATAAAATGTTTGTCAAAATAGTATGGTGGAATGGGTCATGAAATCAATTCGGTGGGTCACAACCAGCTATTTTTTTTTAATGAGAAGGGATAAAATAGAATATACCAGAATGTATCATGTACAACAATGTGACACTTTGTGAAACTTTTTTCAAGGATGTGTGTGTGTGTGTGTGTGTATGTGTGTGATGTACTGGGTCTGAATGTAAAATGTACTCCTTATTGTGGGTCCTGATCAAAAGAGATGAAAAGTTCTTTCTCACAGTTGATTGGACCGTGGCCCCTACAGTCAGATTGCCGGGGTTCTGGTTCTGCTGCTTACTGGCTGTGTGGTCTTAAGCAAATTATTAAACTTCTCTGTGCCTTAGTACAGCTAATAATACCACTTCCATCATAGGATTGATGGGAGTGGTATTAGGATCAGGTAAGCTAATAATGTAGAGTGCTTCCAGCCATTCTCCTAACACATTGCAAGGGCTCAGAAGGTAGTAACTATTACTACAGTGGCCATAATATACATGGAAGCTATTATTATAGCATCAGGAATTTGTTGGCCTGGATGGGAGGATGTGTGTTTTATAAGAGGAGAAAGGCAATGCTCAACCATTGTTATAGAACCAAAACTCAACTGAGTAAATTTGAGGATCTAATTGGCTTTATTCAACCATTCATGAATCCAGCAGCATCCCACCCAGTAAACACACAGATGCTCCCTGGAGCTGTACAAAATGGAAGGCTTTTATCGGCAGGGGGGTGGACAAGGAGATTATCAGCAAAAGAAAAGAAAGGATTATCCTTTCTTAGGATATCCTCCCTTAGGGGAAGAGATGTGGTCTTCTCACTAACATCTCTGGGAAATTCCAGACTCATCCCTTTCAAGTTCCACTTCTGGAGAGGCTGAGAGTACTAGTAATCTCGGGTTTGCTGTCCTGGTGGCAGTGATTCCATTTTGGGCCTGTTCATTTTTTCCTTCCTTCCTTCCTTCCTTCCTTCCTTCCTTCCTTCCTTCCTTCCTTCCTCCCTTCCTTTTTAAAGACCATGAAGTGAATTGAATTTCTGGCAGTGGGGCACTTCATCCATTTGTGAATATTAACTCTTTCACTCATATTATGGAATGCCCACTCTGTGCTAGTCCCAAGACACTGGCCACAGAGAGATGCACAAGGCAAATACGGCCCTCACCCTCATGGAGACCACCCCCTATCTAGGGAGAAAAAGCAAACAATAAATGGTGATTAAAATGTCATTATTGGGGTCAGGAACTAAACAGGGTGATGGGGAATGGCAGAGAAAGGAGGCAGTAGCCTGACAAGGACTTATTAGTGGGAGGTCTTATTAGTGGCCATAATATACAAGCCCTTAGCCAAGGGGCACCTGGCTGGTTCATTCGGTGGAGCATTTGACTCTTGGTCTCAGGGTTGTGGGCTCAAGCCCCACTTTGGGTGTAGAGATTACTTAAAAATAAAAATTAAAAATTAAGGTTTTATTATTTGAGCTGAGGGAAGGGGGAGAGGAAGAAGCGGACTCCTGCCTGACTCAGTGCTCCATCCCAGGACCCTGAGATCATGACCTGCACTGAAGGCAGATGCTTAACTGACTGAGCCACCCAGGTGCCCCAAAAATAAAATCTTCAAACAAACAAACCACTCAACCAAGAGGAAGAATGGGGCCCAAGGCTGGGAGGCAAGAGACCCTGGGAATGACAGCAGCTTCTCAGTAGGATACCACTGGTCACGCATGGCCCTTAAGTTTACCATGAAAATGGAACATAATTAAAAATTCAGTTCCTCAGGGCTCAAAGGCATCAGGCAGTGTCTGGGCAAGGGCTTAGAACATTCTCATGGTCTTGGAAAGTCTGTCGGCGGGCGCTGGTGGATACCCCAAGCTACACGGTCCATTGTGGCAGCCACTGACCACAGGTGGCAGCCAACCTCTAGAAATGTGGCTAGGGCCTCTAGGGAAAAGAATTTCAAATTTTCTTTTATTTTAATTCGCTAAAATTAAAATAGAAAAGGGGATCTTTAATTCAATCATTGGAAGGCTTTTAACTATATTTGGAACAAGTTGGGTATGTGAATCCACTTTTCCAACTGTACATTTTATAAAATCTAAATATAGAGCAAGTTAAGACACGCTCTAAGAGGAAAATACACCAGATGGTGAAGATGTAATATGAAGAAACAAAGGTAAACCGTCTCATTAATAAACTTTATATTGATTATATGTTGAGATGATAATAATTTGAATATATCACACTAAGAGAAGATATTATTAAGTAATATGGCCTGTTTCTTTTCATTTTTAAATGTGGCCAGTAAAAATACTGTCAGTTACTTATGTGGTTCAAATTTATTTCTATGGGACAATGTAGGACTAGGGTTTGGAAAGCTAAGCAGTGAATGGAGAGTTCTGTAGTGGGTGGGGAGGTCTTGTTCGCTCAACAGAGTTTGGACTTCTTCCTGGGTAATGGGGAGCCACAGCAGGTGTTTGAGCAGAGCAGTGATGCCTCTGAAGGATCTGTTTGGCAGCTTTGGGCGGAGGGGAGCAGGACACCAGTTGAAAAACCGTTGTTGTCGAGCTCATCAGACAGGATAGTGGCTTGGATTAGAATGGAGAGGTGCTGCCTGTTGTCTCTCTCTTAAGGGGACTTTGCAGACATGTCACCCTAAACTTCTGCTTTTCTCTTATCAGCCACCCCTCACTGTAGGGGGACAGAAAAATATAGGTGTTTAGTTGGGCTCATGACAATCCAGAAAAAAATGGGGACACCCGCATTGTAAGGAAAATGAAAAGAACAGAGGCTGGGTGGGCAAATAGCCACTTCCACTGAGAGAGGGTCAAGGAAAGAGAGCCAGAGGGCTCAGCCGGCAGGGTGGGAGGAAAACCAAGGGGCACAGCACAGGGTCTGTGTGTTTCTGGAAGGTGGGTTTGAAAGGGGAAAGTCATCTGCCTCAGTTTTGACATCAAACTTTCTAATTGATAAATGTTTCTTCCCAGTTTATCTCTTAATTCAGGCAAAAGACCCAGTGAGCAAAGCATCCTGTGAGGGGAACGACGGCACCCCTGCAAGTAGTGGGGACTGCGCGGAACCAGCTAGAACCCGCTGATTGGCCCCGGGGACAGTGCTTGACCGTAATTACCTTCGCTGCCCACCTGCGCGCCCCCACTGGCCTCTCCTGCATTTTCCTTATATAAACCAGGAACCTTTATCAGCGCTTTGGCACAGTCTTTGAGGCATTAGCCCCCTTTCTTGTTGCACCGGCACTCGTCTCTGTGCCTTGGGTCTGTCAGCCAAACTTGGTCGGCTTAGGACCCCCAGCTACAGGCTGCTGCCCAGAAGCCACCGCCTGAGTGCCCAGCAAGATGACAGGTGAAAACCTCAGGCACAGAGCGGGGCTCACCTGCGGCGCTTGACAACTATTTGTCCACTAATGTCCATTTAGCTATGTGAGCATCACTGGTGACCTTGGGAAGAGCAGTTTTGAGGAGATGCAGGCAGGCGGGCAGAGAAATGAGAGGGAGGTGAGGCTCCAGTGAGTGTGATGCTTTCCAGAAGTATGGCTGGGGAGGGCAGAGCCGCAGAGGGAGGCAGGTGGAAAGACATGGGGTGGAAGGAGGAGCCATGGCCTGCTCAGCTCCCAATCCCAGGACCTGGTATTATTAGTATTATGGCTTTTATTCCTATGCAGATGAGAAAGGTAAGGCTCCAAGAGGTGGGCCTATGGCCCCAGGTCTCCAGAGGGGGCCCGAGGTCTGGGCCCAGCCTGCGCCTGGGGTGGGGGGTGGCCTCCTGCCACTGCCACTCCAGCCTTGCACCCTGCATCACCCCTGCCCTCTCCCACTCCTTCCCAGTGTCCTAATCTTTCTTTAATGAGCTGGCTCTTTGATAATCGCAGTGGGCCTTTTATGAACTAAACAAACCAAAGCTGCAGGCTATTTTTTTTTTTTTTTTTTTTACAAAAGAGCTCATTGAATAAGCAATGGGCTTCTCTGCAACTATTTTTAAAGATGGAGCTGCAGGCGAGTCTGTGAGGAAAATCAGAGTTAGGGAGCTTCTGAAGGTCACCTGGCATTTAGGGAAAAATCCAGAGCAGGGGGCGCACCTCACTGACCCCTGCACTGGGCCCTAGAGAAGGTGGAGGTCCTGGGTGAGAATCCTGCACACAGCTCCACTTGCCCCCAGGGGCAGCCAGCAAGGAACTGGCCCAGTGTCCCGGCTGACTCCCTTGGACCAAAGAGTTCTGCCTCTTTTTTTTTTCTTTTCAAATATTTTATTTATTTATTTATTTGAGAGAGAAAGAGCAAGGAGAGCAGAGGGAGAGGGACAAGCAGGCTCTGTGCAGAGTCTCAGAGCCATATGTGGGGCTTGATCCCACAAGCGTGAGATCATGGCCTGAGCCACCCAGGTGCCCCAAGCTTCTGCTAAAAAAAAAAAAAAAAAAAAGAAAGAAAAAAGAAAAAGCCACAACTGCCCTCGCCTCCTGCCAGTGGCTCCAGCATTCCTTCTTCCTCCTCGGGACTGCTGCCTCTGGCGCCCACAGGCCACTGTTGTATCCGTGGCCTGCCTCTGTGGTCCCTCCCTCCACATGGCTTCAGACAGCCCTGCAGACACACGTGACCTCTGCTCCACGCTGAGAACCAAGACCTCAGACCTGGTCCCTGCCCTCAGGAGCCTCAGGGCCAGACCATCTCCTCTGGGGATAAAGCTTCCACACACAACCGCGAGCCTATTCCCAGCCACTCCCCAGGCATCACAGCAGAGAAACTGAGGCTTCTCAGCCACTAAGATGTCAGTGGCTGCATTTGGCGGAGCTGGGTCTCAACCCTAGGGCTCCTTCTGCGTCCTGGGATCCTGCTGCCTTACACCCTCTAGGGAGCAACCTGTCCCACTATAATCTTGGCTTCAGGGGACTTGGAAGGTGCTGGAACTTTGTGCGAGGGCCTCTGGGAGGTGCGGTCAAGTGGATTTTTAGTCAGCGCCGGGTGGGACAGATTCACAGTTTCCTCCCCTTTGCACAGGCCACAGAGCCCCCGAGGCCCGCATTATTATTTCCCCCAACTGAGACAGGGAAGGTGACACTCCGAAGAACAAAATTACTTGTCCAAGGTCACTCAGCTTGCAGGGATTTGAGCCTTGGGAGCCGCCCTCCCCCCTTGCTTACTCCGCCTGCCTCTGGGCTCTTGGGGGGCCTTCCCCTCCCCATCCGCCTCTTCCGAGCCCGGGAGCCCCCTGGTGGCCAGCACCTCACCTTCCGGGCAGGGACCTCACTCCCGGGGCAGGTGGGCCCCTCTGAAGGCCTGAGCTGCGGCCTGGGAGCCAGGAGGTCACATCCCAGCTGTACCACCCCTCCCGCAGCTCCGCGGCCTGCGGAGAGCCAAGCAGACCAGAGAAACCACGGAACAATTAATTGGTGCTTTATTCTTTTTTTTTTTTTTTAATTTTTATTTATTTATGATAGTCACAGAGAGAGAGAGAGATGCAGAGACACAGGCAGAGGGAGAAGCAGGCTCCATGCACCGGGAGCCTGACGTGGGATTCGATCCCGGGTCTCCAGGATCGCGCCCTGGGCCAAAGGCAGGCGCCAAACCGCTGCGCCACCCAGGGATCCTATTCTTTTTTTTTTTTTTTTTTAAGATTTTATTTATTTATTCATGACAGACACAGAGAGAGAGGCAGAGACACAGGCAGAGGGAGAAGCAGGCTCCCTGCAGGGAGCCCAACGTGGGACTCGATCACGGGTCTCCAGGATCACACCCCAGACTGACTGAAGGCGTTGCTAAACTGCTGAGCCCACTGGGGCTGCCCAATTGGTGCTTTACTCTTGTTGCATTTTCCCCTTCTGAATTCGGAAAAGAGAGCAGGGCCTTAGTCCCCCTCTGCCCCCAGGTCTTGTGTCAGACAATGGCCACTTCCTGGCTGTGACACTGCAGGACTGGAGGGAGTTGCCCCAGGCCAGGCAGTTGCAGGGATGTGGTTGCCAAGTCCGGAGGGGAGCATCCATGCCTCAGTAAGGATGACTGAGGAGGGCTACAGATCAGCTGGGCTGTGTTCCCAGGAATCCTGGTGTTGGCTTGTTTGGACCCGAAAGCACTGTGCCCAGCAACGGTGAGCCCCCTGTGCAGAACCCAAGGCAGGTGGGCAAGAGCTGCTCCGGCCCCCGACACTCGGTGACTTGAGTCATCAGCAATCATCAGAGTGCCAAATAAAAACAAGTCCGGACTTAGGAAGAGAGATTTGATGCAAAAAGATTGTTGCAAAGACGGGGAAAAAACTCTTGCAAGAGGGAAAATTCTCTGACCGTCCAGTCGGCAGGCGTCTGGAGAGAGGTAGAGAGTTTCTCTGCTCCAGAAAAAAGCAAACCGAGGCAGAAAGTGGGGTGGGGAAGCGGGATAGAAGATCAGAGAATGTCTGGTCCTACCTCAGGGCTATTCCAGGACGGGCCCTCAGTGGGCTGGCTGAGGTTGAGGACCAAAGTTCAGGCGCCAGGAGAAAGGAGGGACGTGTAACCAAAATCTGGCTAATAGAGCACTTTGCTCTGATTGACTAGTGGAGACAAGCAGTTCAGGTCATCATTTATGATCCCGTGAGGATTTGAGGGTCTGCGTCTGTCCTTGGCAGAGGTGAACAAGGGAGGTGGGCACCTGTGAGTCTCCTCTGAATCACATGGAGAAGGTTGGTTCTTTGCAACAAGTCATTTTCCAGAACACAGAGGGAGGGTGGGGGATTCCTTGAAGCCCTGCTGTTTTCCAGGAGCGCAGGGCTCAGGTAAAAATTTACATAGTCAAGAGCGAGAACACTGTTCTCATTAGTGGGTTGAATCCGCAGATAGCAAGAATGTTCATTGCATCCATGGTGAAATACAGAAAAAAGGAGATCACAGGCAATAATCTTTGTCCTACTTGTTAAGATCCGGGAGCAGTGGGTATGTTGCCCTGGGAATAGCTGGTGGTGATGCTTGTAATAAGGCCCCTGCTGGACTATATGCTGCAGTCTCTGCCCCCTTGCGCTCAGAATCCTAGAGCATCTCCCTGGGGGACCTGAGCAGGGGTGGGAGGGGTGGGGGTAGGGGAAGCTCATGGTTTTCTGCCAGAAGAGCCACAGGTGATCACAGAACTCTTGTCACTGTGGTCTGGGCTAGAGTCAGGAAACTCAGCCTCTTCTGTGTCAGGCTCCATGCTGGGCACCAGAAGGATTTTGGGCATGGTCCCCAGGCAGGCGGGAAGAAGAGGCATGAGGACAGCCGGCACGATAGCCCTGGACATTTAGCGGCTGTTTCTCTGGTTCCTGGCTCAGTGTCGGTCATCATAGGGATAGGAGGCCCGAAGGGGCTGGGCCTTGCTGGTTCACAGCCACGTTCCCAGCACTTGCCACAATGCATACTGAATGAGGGGTGAGCCCTGACAGCATTGGGGTTGTGGGGAGACCACATGCATCCAGGTGAAAGGGGGAAATGGCAGCACTAAGAAGGCGGGAAAAACAAGTAGGAGGGGCATGAATGCCAAACTAAGAGTTTGGACTTGGTGCTAAAGGTGATGGGGGGTTTTTGAGGGTTTGGAGCCGGGAAGGGAGCCGATCCAACCTCTGTTTGGGGCCAGAGGTTCGAATGAAGATGCAGCACCTGCCACACCCCTCCAGTCTCCACCGGGACCAGGCTAGGGGGGCCCTGGCGCCCAGTCACACAGTCCTGGGGAGCTGGGGGAGGAGGTGTGGAGAGGGGGCAGAAAGGACAGCCAGAGTGGGAGCCACCCTCTGAAAGGGAGGCCTGGCCTGCCCTTCCGGGCTCTGGGGCTGGCTCCCTCTCAGAAGAGCTTACAGCACCCCCTGCTGCCTGTTCCCAGACTCGACCTGGGCTCTGGGGGAAGCGAATGAAAAGGACAGCATGGTCTCCATTGCTGCCATCCGCAAGACTTCTGCTGCAAGGGCGGTTGGATGACCACAGTTTCCAAAATCCTAACTCAACATGAGACTCTCGTGACTCTGTAATATGCCCAGCATGCTTCCCATCACCTGCTCCCGAAGCAAATGTGATTCTTCACGCTCCTGCTCCTAGGGTCCAGGGAGCTCATGTTTCACTCTGGAGGCCCTAGGGTCCCCCACACATGTTATCAGGTTCTGGATAACTCCAAGTTTGGCCTCTGTGGGGAGGATGAATAGTGTCCCCCCCCCCTCCCCCTGCCACCGAAATCATGACCTTTTGGAACCTCAGAATGTGAGCTTGTTTGGAAATAAGGTCTTGCAGGTGTAACTAGTTAAGGAGCTTGCTATGAGATTATCCCAGGTGGGCCCTAAATCCGATGGCAGGTGTCTGTATGAGATGAAGGAGCCCGGGGACGTGGGGGAAGAAGGGCACCTGGAAGAGGCCCGAGGCTGCCACCATGTGTGTATGAGATGAGGAGCACAGGGCTGCCAGCAGCCACCAGAAGCCACCATGTGAGGGTCTCTGCTAGCGCTTTATCCCACTTCTGAGGTGTGCCATTCACTCTCATGCTTGTACTCACACCCTTGCATGCACACCCATGTGCGCAGGCATGCACATAGGCACGTGTGTGTGCAGTTTACAGAAAAGAAGAGGCATGGGCTATCACAGAGGCGGAACACATGGATGTGGAGGGAGCTGGCTGTGACGGCCGTGGAACCCAGTGATTAGCACGCCCTGGGTCCCTAAAATGCTCCCTGTTCTCCCCAGGACCTGTGTGCAAGTAGCCAGCCTGTGCCTCCCACCTTCCATTCCTTCTCCCGCTCCAGCTCTGTCTCCTCCCGAGGGGAGCCTGGGCAGCCTGCTCCTCATCACCTGGGGGAGGGGGCGAAGTTCCTGTGAGCAGAATGGTCTCTGAGCCAATGCCTGGAAAATGCATCCATTCTCTCTCTCTCTAATTGAAAAAAAAAAGTTGGTGAAATTCACATGATACACGATTGACCATCTTAAAGCAAATAGTTCAGCAGCTCCTTCTGCACATTGTACAACTACCGCCTCTCTCTCGTTTCAAAATATTTTCATCCGCTCAGAAGAATACCCACTAGCAGCTCCGTTATCACTCGCTGTTCCTCCCTCCCAGCCCGCTGGCAATCAGCAGCTGGCTCTCTGCCTATGGATTTGCCTTTCTGCACAGTCCATGTAGATGGAATCATATATGTGGCCTTATGCATCTGGCTCCTTCCATGAGTCTAATGTTTTCAAGGTTGCTTCACGTTCTAGCGGGGGGTAGTACATCTTTCCTTTTTAAGGTTGAGTAATATTCTAGTATGTGTATAGACCACAATTTGTTTATTCTTCTGTTGGTGGACGCTCGGGCTGTTTCCACCTTTTGGCGGTTGCAAATCGTGCTGCTGTGAACAAATGCCGTGAGTGAGTCATCTGAGCTTCCGTTTCCCGTTCTTTTAGGTATGGACCTAGGAGTGGAACCACTGCATCCACACTAATTTGGGGTTTAGCTTTTTGAGGGATCGCCAAACCATTTTCTGTTTTCCATTCTCACCAGCACATCCTTGCGAATACTTATTATTTTGTTTCTGTTGTGTTTGGTTTAGTTTCTTGTAGCCATCCTAGTAGGCATGAGGTCCTATCTTATTGTGGTTTGATTTGCATTTCCCTGATGACTAATGATGTTGAGCATCTTTTCATGTGCTTATTGGCCATTTGTAGATCTTCTTTGGAGAAATAGATGTTCAAATCCTTTGATCATTTTTTTTATTGGGTTGTTTGTCTTTTTGTTGTTTGGTTGAAAGAGTTCACTCACTGTACCAATTGTGCAAAACAAAGAAACTAAAGCTCAGACTGTCACTTGTCTATGGTCTTGGAGCCAAACTGCAACTCAGACCTCCGTTTCTGCAGCCCTCTCCCCACCCCAGCGGCAGTTAGGTTTTTGTAGCTGGAGTTGACTCGTGCTGACCTGTGGACATCTCATAAAGACTACTAGGGAAGGAAAAGATGATGCAAAACAAAGGGGGTCTCCTCTTCCAGAGTCCCAGAAATGTCTTTTGTCTTAGAAGAGGCTGAATGCTCTGGAAACTGGTTCCTAGGTAGGCTGCTTGAATTGTGTGTGAACATGCATATGCATGTGGCGTGTGCCTGTGTGTTCATGCATGTGCACAAGTGTGTGCATGTCTGTGGGTGCCAGAGCTGCCTGGACCTGCACCATCTGTGTCCCGTGTCCCCTCTGTGGCACGGGAGACCTGCCACTGGAAGGAAACTACAGGAAGTATGGCTGGGTGGGACTGCCACCTGCTGGTCGCGCTGGGTGCTGCAGGTGTACAGCCTGCTAGTAGGGGTACCCACACCTGGTCTCCTGGGTCGGATGCCCAGGGCAGGAGCCTTTAGGGCCCGAAGAAGGATCTTTTCTTCTGCCCCAAGGAAAACAGAATGCCTCCTTGTTGCTCCCATGCCCTTTGAGCTTCTCTAAGGAACAGCTACAGGGGCCAGATAGCCTTCTTGGCACTATGAGTCCCCCTCCAGTTCAATCAAGCCCTTAGAATAGTTTTTTAAAGTGTAATATAAAATGATAGGATCACAAAGGAAACCAATTATAGTGAAATACAGTTATCAAAATAGTGATTGTAATATATGTGCTTAGTGAAATAAGATCCAGCACCAGGTCTAACAGCAACTGTAATTTTGAAGATGTGATCACCATAGATGATGTTTTGAGAGAACCTGCAACAATCGGAATGTGATGTGAACACATTTGGGGTTTCTACCAATGGTGAAGTCAAAGAACTGCTAACAGCAGTGCCTAGATTTATGGAGGATAGAATCCCCACAATTGATCTAGGTTTATAACGTTGAAGATGCAATTTCTCCCCCTCCCCACCCCGAGTTTGTGAATTCTCTCCATGGATCCCTTGGGGATCGGCCACCCCAGATTAAGAGCCCCTGGCCCCAACCTTGCCAAGTGGCCCCAGCTCCTCCAGCCTCTTGGACAGATGCCAAGCAGGTCCCAGCCAAGCTTGCATCTTCAGTCCCTGCCTCACCACCCACAGCCTGGCTGCCTCCCTGCTCCTGCCCTCTGAGCCCCCTCCTCAACACAGAATGAGGCATCATCCTCGGAAACCAGCCCAGTGGCTTCCTGCTCTGATGGTAGACATACAGCAGAACCAGTTTCTGACATGACATCAGATGAGGCAGCTCCAGTCCCCCAAGCAGGAAAGGCCTCCCCACCCCTGCCACAGACGGTGCCTTTCTCCAGGATACAGACAGGGAGACCTCTGTATCCTGTCACTTGGACATAACCCCCTTGCCCAAATCAGGGCTTTCCAAGCCATTTTTGTTCTTTTCCTTAGGATCTTCTCTTTTCTAAATTCCAGACATTGTGAGGCCATAAATGGGAGAAAGGACATTTTTCCCTTCTTCCTGGATATTTAATGAGCACCTACTATGTGCTAGACATTGTTCTAGGTGCTGGAACTATAAATAGTGAACACGGTAGTCAAAGCCCTTCTCTTCTTGGAGTTTTTATTTGAAGGGGGAAGACAGATTAAATAAATAAATTAGTAAAATTAATAGTATGCTATGGAGTGATCATTGTTATTGGGAAGCCAAAGGAGACAGGGACTGCCAGAATGACACTTAAGCAGAGAGGCAGAGGGGGAAGCCCTGTGTGCTTGTAGCGGAGAGCATCTGGCAGGGGGAACAGCCGAAGCAAAGCCCTGAGGAAGGCAGAGCCAGAAGGATGAGCAGCAGGGACTGAGAGCAGTGAGGTCAAAGTGGCCTTGGGGCCACTGGAAGGACTCTGAGCTGCAAGACATTCAGGGGTTTGGGTGGAAGAGGACATGGACCCGGTGCACAGACTTGGGTCAGGGTGAGGAGGGGACAGTGGAGTGGGGAAGGCGCCACCAGGGCGGGGAGAAGTGGACTCTGGACCTGCTGGTTAGACGGGTGGGTGCCGCATGTGAGACCAGCTGTCCCAAGGACACAGGGAAGCACATTCATTTCCTGTGGCTGTGGAAGCAAATACCACAAACCGGGTGGCTTCAAACAACAGAAATCTATTTTCTCCCAGTTCTGGAGACTAGAAGTCTAAAATCAAGATGTTGTGGGTTGAACTGTGTCTGTTCACATTTCCTAGGTTGAAGTCATGACCCCCAGCACCACCTCATTATGTGACCGCATATGGAAATGAAGACTTTAAAGAGGTAATTGGGTTAAAATGAGGCCATTAGGGCCAGTCTTAATCCAGTCTGTCCTAATCCAATCTAAAGAAGAGATTGATTTTACTCTTGACTCCCTGGAGTCATAGGAACCCGCAGCCTCTCATGGGCAATATTCGGGTCCGTCCTAGAACAGCCAGCTGGTGAGAACACCTGCTCCAGCCCCTCTTGCTGTCTGGGGCTAGGGGGCTGTGTGTGGGGGGAGAGCTAGTACCGAATTATGACACCGTCGGCAGCCCTGGTGGCTCAGCGGTTTAGTGCCACCTTCGGCCCAGGGCGTGGTCCTGGAGACCTGGGATCGAGTCCCACGTCAGGCTCCTACATGGAGTCTGCTTCTCCCTCTGCCTGTGTCTCTGTCTGTCTGTCTCTCTCTCTCTGTCTCTCATGAATAAATAAATAAAATCTTAAAAAAAAAAAAGAATTACGACACTGCTTACAAAGACACTAGGGGCTGGTGAGTATGCAGTTAGCTCCCCACAAATGCTCCCACCTGGGCTGCAGCTCTGGTAGCTACTTGGTACCCCCTCCCCCCAGAAAGAAGCACACAGAGACAGCACAGCAATCCTGGAGTACCTCGGAAGACCTGCCTCGCTCTGGGTGGGGAGACAGCCTGCAAAGTGCTCGACCCAGCATACTGCCTCAACAGCCTGCATACCCCCTAATTTTCAGGTGAAATGTTTTCCTGCTGAGCTATACTGCAGTTGTGTGCATCTTTGGTTGGCAAAGTGAACCTCTACTGCTCTGTGTTTTTTTCTGCGTTTCTGTTCCAGTGGTTCTTTCTTCCTCTTTTATCTGGTTGATGATTTGTGGCTTTTTTTTCTTCCAATTGTTTTAACTTCTGTAAAATAAACACCTGATAACCGCAGTTTTTACAGAGGTAGATCTCCTTTTGTAGCATGAACAGCCACTTCTAAATCCCTCTAGGTGGGGTTTAGATTTTTTAAAAGATTTTGTTTATTAATTCATGAGAGAGACAGAGAGAGAGGCAGAGACACAGAGGGAGAAGCAGGCTCCCTGCAGGAAGCTTGATGTGGGACTTGATCCCAGGACCCTGGGATCACGAACTGAGCCAAAGGCAGGTGTTCAACCACTGAGCCACCCAAGAGTCCCAGGTTTAGATATTTTAATCCTGGGTTCTCTTGAAGGCATGTGCAGAGATGGGGAGCTATATACTATTCCAGTGGGGAGTGGTTCTAAATGACACATGGGCCTCATCGATTAGGAACCCAGTAAAATAACTCAAGGCAAGAATAGAACCCCCACCCCGTCAGCTTCCTCCAAGGTCTCATTTGATCCTCTAACCAGTTATCCAAGGCACTAGGGTCTCTTGCAACACTCGGGTCCCTTCTCACCTGAACCCTGACACACTGACGCCCCCGCGTAGGGAGTCAGAGGAAAGGCATGTGTAGCAGCATCCAGCCGACATGCTGATGCTGAAGTCTGAGACATTTCTCCAAATGACTTGGTTCACTAAAAGTGGGGCTTCCCAGGGTGGTACAGCCAAGGTGAGTTTGGGATTCATTCCCAACCACATCCAGCTTGAGGCCTGGGGCACACCGGCTGGCCAGCTTAGGTGGTGAGGGTGGTGTGAGAGCAAAGGCAATTTAGAAAAAAGTCCAAATCTCTTAAAGAAGATGCTTAGGAAGGAAGCCAACTCAGAGGCGTGCAACTCCAAGTGTGGTCCTCAGAGCAGCAGCAGCAGCATCTTGAATCTTGTTAGACACCCAGAATCCCAGGCTCCACTCCCAAACTCCTGAGTGAAAGCATGTGCCTTAGCAAGACCTCTGGTGATTCTCAGGCACATCCAAGTTCAAGGAGCCCTGCTGAGACTGGAGGTGCTCACACTTGATGGCACTAGGACTCCTGTGGGGACACAGGTGGCTGCCCCTATAGCAGGTATGGACTCAGGTGTGGGTGGGATCCCAGGATCTGCATTCCCAAGTTCCCTGAGTGTGGCCTTCCTTCCAGCTCTGACCTAGCATCTGCCTGGAGCCGCAGACTTGGCTGCACTTTGGAGGCATCTGAAGGACACTTGGACCCATGTCCCAGACACCCTCCTCCTCCCAAGTCTGGTCTGTGATGCAGCCTGAGTGGAGGCTGCACCTGGAACCTGGTGCCCCAGACAGCAGCTCCATCCACACTTGCCAGAGAACACATTGGCGATGCCCTGCTACTCCAAGGCCCAACCCCTCACTCCCACCGCGCACAAGAAAGAGACTCCTGCCCCTGGCATCTGCTTGGCTACGTTGAGAGCACACAAGCTTTATTCAGCAACAATGGCAGTTATTTCATGAGAATGAGCTGCATGACAGCGAGAATGCTGTTGTCTGCACAAAGTCTGAGAGCGAAGATTACGGCAACAGAGCTTCACGCCCCCATAGCCCTGCCCCCTCCCCCCCAAACGGCCCCAGTTGCTCCCTGCACTCCTGCGGGGCTATGGGGGGCCTCACTATGGTCTCTCTCTGCACCTGTACCTGCCCTCTGTGCAAACTCTCCCCCCGCCCCAGCAGGCTCCCTCCAGTCCTGCCTCCTCCTTCTCAAGGTCACCCCTGGGGGCAAGAACACCAAACCCCACGAACCCCAGTTCGTGGTGAACCCAAGTACCCCCTGGCTTGCTCCTCCTTTGCTGCGAGGCCTTTTCCTCAATTGAAGTGAACACAGTCTCAGTAAAAGCAGGCGCTATTTATAAAGCACTCTGTGCTCATGAAGCATCAGCCCTGTCCACCCCAAACTGCTCAACCCCCACCCCCCAAAAGCAGGCAGGAAACAGTGTGTTGTTTAGAACAGGCCCTAGGAGCCACATGGACAGCACTCAAAGGGAAGGGTCAGGCCCAGGAGCTGCAGAGGCCAAGTGGAGAAAGTCTGGTGTCATTTTAGTTCTAATTCAGGACACAGTAACCGACATAACTGATACAGAAGACATCATCTGAGACACCTGTGTGACACGTATGATGTGTGCATCTGTGTGTGTGTATGCATGTGCTTGTCTCTGTATCTTTGAGCTTTTGTGATGTAGCCTTCACCATTGGTAACCTTCCTCCCAGTTCTCTGACCTTGGCAGGGCCACGCTGGGGAGGGAAGCTTGGACCCTAGATGGATGGCAGAAGTGCCCATGTGGGAAGGATGCGTGAGGGGCAGCCAGGCACACCTGGGAGACAGGAGGCACCCCGTTGAGTGTCAGGGCCCTGCTTAGGGTTCTTCAAAGGCAAGGGGTGGAGTAGGGCTGATGGAGGAGGTCTTACGGCAGAGGTTGGACTGTACAGATGGATGGATGGCAGGGATGTAGGGCTGAAGGGGGGGTGGTGGCGGCAGCTGGAAGTACAGATGTGTGGCCAGCAGGGTGGACAGCCCCGCCCATGTGTACCCCTCCTGCTTGGTGGCATGCACCACCCTGTCTGAAGTGCCCAGTTCGTGGTCAGTTAACGCTAAGATGGGACTGGGGGGTGCTCACACAGTGTAAGTTTTGACGGATTTGTAGAGGGGTGGCAGCAGCCCGTGGTTCTCCCGGACAACCTCCAGGTACTCAGATGGAGTCTCCAGCAAGAAGGGCCCGCAGCACATCTGGCAGCAGCACCGGACCCCAGCAGGCGGCTCCGGGTTCTTGTCAGACATGGGGGAAAAGTCAAAATCAGCCACCTATGGTGAACAAAACCCCATGGGTCAATCACCCGCCTGCCCAGACCCCCTTTAGGTGGCCTTACGAGCTCAGCTACCTGGTGGCACAGGCACACAGTGCTTCGCTATGCCATTGGCTTTTCTGCTCTCTGGTCCTCCCTCTTTGGGTCGCCCTCCCCCTTTCCAGCTCAAGGGCACGACTGCAAGGCAAGGGGTGAGCACAACCACGAGTCAGATGGAAAGAATTCAACTCAATTTGGCCCACCTATGAATGTGTCTTGGGTACATCACCCCCAGCCCTAGGACCCTGCTCTGACATCCAGACGCCTGCTAGGCACACCTCTTTCAGTGAGGGCCCGGTGGTCCAGCCTCCACACTCCTGAGCACCCACCTCTACCATGTCCTTCTGATGAGCGGCATTCCGTAGGGTCATGTACATGATGAAGGCCAGCATCATGGTGATAAGCGTGGCACATGGAAAAGCAAAGACAGCCGGCTGGATGCCTGGGGAAGAGACAGGGTAAAGTCACAGGGCTGGACAATTGGTGGTGAAGGCTTGCTTTCTGACTGCAGTGGGGAACAGAACAGTCAAGAGCTGTTTTTTCCTTACATACACGCATCCCAACTAGTCAAGCCCAATGGGTGAATCCTGGATTCTACATAAACCAAGTTGGGTGTGTTAGCGTTTTAAGAACTGTCCACATTACTTGACAAGAGGTGCACCCCGAGTGTGGGCTGGACTTAATGACTTGCCCTAACAAATAGCACAGGATAGAAGTGATGGCTTCTGAGTCCAGGCCATCAAAGAAATCATAGCTGCCTCCTTACTCTCTTGGGTGACTTGCGTTGGAGATGGGGAAACATGTTGTGACCTGTGACCTATTGTAGCTGCCTGCCCTCCACCAGCTCTAGGCTCACGGCCTGCCCCTGCTGCCAGGAGGCTGTGTGATGGAGCAGGGGGGACCTAGAGTCTGCAGTTAGGCGGCCCTGGGTTCGAACCCTGGCTGAGCAAGCTCCCTGATGCTAATGCTGCCCCACGAGGCTGCTTCAGGGATTCCACGAGGTGAGGGGTGGGAGTGTGCCATATGCATGGCAGGTGATCTGCACTGTGGGTCCTCCTCACACTTCCCCAACTCTGCCCCGGGTGTAGATGTTGCAATATGCCAGGAGGCTCTGCTTTCCAGGGAAAGACAACATGGAAATATATGGAATGCTGTCTCCTCTGTAGGATTCAGGGGGATCCTGGGCAACCAGGGCTCAGGAGGGCCTGAGGGAGGCAGGGCCCCAAGCCCTCAGTGATGCCCTCAAGGCCAGCCAGGGCCCAGAGTGGAACACGGCATCTGCCCAGTGGCTCAGACAGAGACTGAGGACATGGGAAGGGACAGCAGCAGCATCTGGTGTCCTCGCAGGTCTGACCCTGGGGCCAAGAGCAGCTGGCAAGGTTTCTCTGTGTACCCTAAAAGCTGGGACCTGGCTGGGCACCTGAGAGGCCACCCCTCAGGGTTTTGGGATCCCACTTTCTCCTCTATGTAAGGGAGTGCTTTTCTGGGGTCACAAGAGTACCCCCTGGAAAAGAAGGGTAGAATTTCACACTATCATCAGCTAATCCTCTGACTGTAAGCCAGTGGCTGGGGCTGACTGTGGTGACTCGGCATTCCAAAGGAAGTGTCCAAGGGTCCTAACAGATAATAGGACCCTCACTTCACACTTTCTCAGCAGCTCCCACTCCCTGGGGGCTAGTTTAGTGGCCACAACAGTGCCGGGATCTGGGTGATGGCAGAGAAGAGAGCACTGTGATTGTGGGGTCTTATTTAGAGGAGGAGTGCTCACGACGGGGACAGTGTGGCATTGGTAATATGTGGGAAGGAAACCGGGGACAATGACAATGGCAGCAAGTGAGAGTTGAGCTGTCTTGATGCTGAGTACCACAGGATCGATGGCCCTGGTCCATACAGTGGGTGTTGGGGCCGGTGGGAGGGGTGCTGACGGTGGTGTGGGCAGTGGTACTGACAGCTGTCTGCTGGCTCTGGATGGTCCTTCCAGCACTGTATGCAGATAATGGTGGCAGAGCCGGTTGGTCAGGTTGGCCACTGGTATTGCAAGTGGTGTTGGTGTCAAGGGTGGTGTTGGCAGAAACGAGGGGTCCTAGGGCTGCCTGGTGATGGCACTGGTCGTCTGGGGGAGCTAATGGGCACTTAGTCAACAACATTGGTTGGGCCAGTAGGTTTAGTGATGATTCCCTGGGTGGTGGGTTGGCTGCAGGTGATGGTGCCAGGGTTGACTGTTTTTTTGCTGCCTGTGTGGCACTGGAGCAGAAGGCAAGATGTCACTTACTGGAGGGCCACACCTGGATCCTGTGGTACTGATGCGTCTTACTGATGACATTTTCAGCCCGGATGCTGAAGCAGTAGTCCCCCGGATCCCTGAAGGTATGGGTCAGGTTGTACGCTGTGGTGGTCACGGACACCGGGTGGCATTCCCCTTCCTCCAGCGGGAGGCACTCGGGCTTGAGCCGCCAGCACACAGTCAGAGGAGGGCTGTGGGGAAATGGGAGTGGGTTTTCAGAAATGGCTCAGCGAGGGGTGTGGGCACAGACCAAGTCTGAGAAAGGCCAGACAGCCGTGAACTTTAGTGTACTTTTCAGCACAGAACACCTAGCTGTCCTGGCCTCTGCTTCACACCTCCCAGACCGGGGAACCAGATGATAAATAAGAGATACCCCCCACCCACCACAGAAGAAGATGCCAGGCTAGTGAGGCAAACAGGGACAGGCAAGGGCTGCTGGATGGGACAGAATGAGTGCTCCAGTGACACACGGAGTGTGCCGTGGAAGCACAGGGGACAGGTGAGCACATTCTTAATGAGCAAGTCAGGGAGGCCTTTCTGGAGGAGGCACCATTTAAATAGGATCTGAAAGGATAAGCAGATTTTTGACAGGTTGGGAGGGGGGAGGGCAGTCGGGGTTATCCACCTGCCACAGCACGGGCTCAGAGGCTGGGAAACAGCTTACAAGGAATGCTGAGCAAGCAACCCCAGGCCTGAGTAAAACACACCCTCCTGCCACCTCACCATCAGATCTGCAGCCTGAGTAGCTTCCCACCCCACTTTTCCAGTATTCAGCGCCTGCCCCCAAAGCTCCCAGAAAGCTTTAGAAGCTTCTTCCAGCTCCATGGCTCATCCTTCTCTTTTCTTGGCCGCTTTGCTGCGTCCCCATCTAGCCCTGCTTCCGCGTCCTGTCCCTGTGTTGAAGGGTGGGACTGGTCCTCCCCACAAGAGACCTTGGAGGGCTGAGCCCTGACTGCCAACCTCTGCAGCTCCATCCACCCTTGTGCAGAGAATATGCCCTGCTTCCCAGTAGCTTACTACACACTCAGCCTAACACTCTTGTCAAGAGCCAGGCCAGTTTGCTTTCTCAGGGCTGGAGGCAGGCCCAAGCCACATGCTGAGGGCTTTCACACGACTGGTTCCTCCCCTGCCTTTGCCTCAATGCCTACACTGCAGACAGCTCCAAGGGGCCTGTGCTTTCCCCGCTGGACCACAGTAATGGAGCTATGCCCACAACTTTCCCATGGTTGCAGGGCAAGGTAGGCACCAGCTTCCACCAGCCCCCAAACTTGGGCCCCCTCAGGGGATGGAGCAGGCTCAGGATCATCCATGGGAGAGCGTGGGCAGGGCAACAAATCACCCACTGTCCCATCGGGGTTCACTCACCTCCCCAGGAAGTTCAAGGTCACTGTCAGCTTTTGGAAGGTCTGAATTAGGGTGGGCCCCAAGACCTGGATGCCTCGTAGGGTTTCTGGAAGGCAGAGAGGGCCCCTGTTAGACCTGATGACTGAGGACAACTGTCTCAAAGTTCTCAGGGCTCAGGGTTGTGTGACCACCACCCTGTCCTCCTCCAGGCTCTCTCCCAGGGGTGAGTCGCAGATCTGCCCAGGGCATGCCTGGGTCCCTGACAGCAGCAGGTGCTGGAGCCCACTCAGAGTAAGGATGCTGGTAGGGGCGGAGGGGCGGGGGTCTCTGGTAACCAGGACTAAGGATGGGCTCCGAATAAGCCAAAGTCTGGGAGAGGCAGGTTTGGGTGTTTCCCCTCTGCAGAAGCCTGAGGCCGCCCAGCCCCAGCCAGTGTGGCCCGAGACTAAAGAGCAATGTGGACTGCCAACTCACAGCACAGTGTCTGGCCACAGGCTCAGGCTCTGGGAGCTAGGAGGCCTGGGTTCAAATCCAACTCCACCTCTTGGTGGCCATGTGACCTCCATTGGGCCTTCAGTGACCTCTTAGAGGGGGGATAATGACCAGCTGCTCAGAGGGCTGCCCCAGGGGAACGTGAAGAGAGGATGTGCACCCAAGCTCAGTCCCATGCCCAGCTGGAGCCACTCTATCTTCATGGGATCCAACCCTGGAAAGAGTGCTGCCCAGGGCTCCTCAAGGTGGCCAAATGCTCAACCAGTACCAATCCCCAGAGACGCACCCTGAAGCTTCAGTGAGGCAGAGAAGTCGCCTGTCTTCTGCACAATGCCCTTCCCAGCATTCTGCGTTGCCTGTTCCCACTCTGCCACCACCTTGAGCTTCACAGTGAAAGTTCCAATGATGGAATAGTTGTAATAGACCATAGCATCTTCAGTCACCATCTGGGTGCTGTAAGGTGACAAGAAGGGACTCACATAACCTCTTAGAGTCGGAGGTGTCCACAGAATGACAAGCTCGGCTACCAATGCTTTGTGAGCAAACTGGGCATCCTCACAACAGCAGCCCCCAGAGCCAGCCAGGATGCAAGGTCAGCCATGCTTGTGTGGTCATCTGGCTGCTGGTCATCTTTGTGCTTATAAATGACAGCTGGGAGAACTTCTAGCAACAAGCGCCTATCACCTGCCAGGAAATGCTCTTCCCCCTTCCACCAGGAATCTAAAAGAGGCCCTGCATTAGAGACAAGGACAATCCTGGGATGGAAAAAATACAAACTTTGGAATTAAGACCTTCTTGACTTTTCTAGATTTCCTATCTATATAACTCTTAAGTCTTATTTTTCTCATCTGTAAAACAGAATCGTATCTCCATCACAGTTTATGATATGACATATAAAATATTATGCTTTTTCCTGCAATTACCTGAATTACTTCAAAAGGAAATCTAATAAAATAAAGGAAATATTTGTTGATTTCTCAATGCTCTTTATATATGAAGTTTAACAAACCTTTATCTATTAAATATCTTCCAAATATTTTCTAAACCCAGTTTAGCTTTTGTCTTTTGGTTTGCTTTACTTCTTTCATACTCAGTGAAAAGTGAGGTTTTGGCTAAACCTAGTGAGCCAAATCTAGCATTTTTTTCCTTTATAGTTTCTGCCTCTGTTTCTCTATTCTTAGAAATGCTTTCCCCACTGCCAAATTATCCAATTGCAGAGGACCATCAATATTTCAATGTAGCCCTGTTTCATTGTGTTTTTTTCAATCTCTCTGGAATTGCTTTTAAGGATCAGATTGTTTTTCTTCTAGTTAACCAACTGCCCTAGTGCCATTTATTAAATAATCTATCTTTACTCACTGGCTAGAAATACCGCTGTTAACATATACTAGATGTGTACATAGACTTAGGTTTGTGTCTGCCTTTTCTGTTCTGTTCTGAGGAGCAGCCTTTTGTAGCTGCAAATTATTTGTGGCATTTTTTAAAAGATTTTACTTTTAAGTATTCTCTACACCCAACATGGGGGTCGAATTCATAACCCTGAGATCAAGAGCTGCATACTCTACTGACTGAGACAGCCAGACACCCCTATTTGTAGTTTTCATAATACATTTATGTATCTATATCTATTTTTCTCCCCATCTCCACTCATCACCATTCTGCTTTTCTGATTATTTTTCCTTCTGGCAATATTGAGAAATTCTCTCTTCATTTTTTAAGTCCTTTTAAGGTTCTAGGTACAATCTGCAGTTTTATTCACATAAATCCTACCACTTTAAGCTATGTTTATGCTCTTCCAGCTTTAATGTTTTACAACTATTGTAAAAGATTTTTTTCTATTGCAATTATATATGGAAAGGCTATGAATCTTTGTTTTATAACCAGCCATATCAGTAAAATCTCTTTTTAGTTTTAAGATTTTTCATTTGAGGCTTTTGCGTTTTCCAGGTCATCTGTGTGTGATGATTTTTGTTTCTCCTTTATAGAATTTATATTTCTTTTTCTTGTTTTATTTCATTGTCTAGTCAAAAATGTTCCATTATAGCAAAAATAGTAAATAAAGTATTTAATGTGAAAAGAAATGCTAACTAGTATAGAGCCTGTCCCCTGGTTTGAGACAGATTTTCCAGATATTCCTTATGTTATAAACTACATATATATTTATAATGACATACATTTTTATACATGTATATATGCATTCATGTATATATGTGTATGTATATGCATATTTAAACACCAAATTTAAATGAACTGTAGAATCTTTGTCACATCTCCAAAATTATACTTTATGGAACATTTATTGGACTTGTATCAAGCTTACAAAATAACTGGAGAGAAGTAGACATCTTTACAATCTTAAGATTCACAATCCTGGACATGGCGTATATTACCCGTCTACTCAAATCTTTGATATCTCTTAGTAGCTCTAGTTTTCTTCACACAAGATCTTGCCCATTGTCAGGTAAGTGTGCTCTTAGGTTTATTTTATGTACTATTTTTGTTGTAATTAGGAGGAATCCCCACTTTGTTATTCTAAATGGTTAGTGTACATAAGAAAGCATGCTGAGTCTGTAAGTTCCTTGGGGCTGAGGAGTGGTACACTAAGCCTTTGATGAACTTGGAAAACTGGTCTCTGTTTCTCTGCCTGAGAAATGTCTTAAGGAATGCCAATGAATGAAAGGTGGAAAAATATGGGATAGAGTAGGAAGGACCATCAGCCAGGGACTTGACCCAAATGGAAATGAGGGGTCTTCACAGAGCACCACCCTCATGGGAGCTTGGGACATCTGTGGGCTGCCTGGACTCAGTGCCTGTCACCCATTTCCTGACCTGCCTCCTCCAGCCTGGCTTGTTTGAAGTCAGGAGAAATGAAGCCAGAACACCTGAGTTCTATGACATGAGTATAATCGCATGTGCTGATATATTAGCCAGGTAGGTCTTTCTAGAATCAAATGGAAAAAATGTCCTATTTTGACCTGTCTTAGAGGGATGTTGGGGCACCAATGACCTCCTGTACTAGGTTGTAGGCACTTCAAAGGCAGGTCCTGTGATTGGCTCACTACTGGTCCCCACGTACCCCAAGCTTGACACAGAGTAGGTGTTGAAGGAATGTCTAGAGGCAGAGAGAGTGAGCAGGTGAAGGTAAGAAAGTACAGAGCAACTCTGCATGGGACGGTGGGGCCACCAACCACAGGCCAAAGCTCTGGGGCATCAGTGGGGAAGGACATACCCATCTCCGAAGTCCCAGTTGTAGAGAAATGAGGCAGTCTTGAAGAAGTTGCTTGGGTCATGGAGGAGGAAGGAAACTTTAAGGACAGTCTTGGTGAGGTAAGAGCTGGGCCAGGGCAGGGAGGTGTTCTGGGTGACAAGAAGGTTCCCCACGAGGAGCTCTGGGAGAGAGACCAAGGTGAGTGAATCTTGGTGAGAGGGTGGGAAGGTAAGGCCAGGGAGTGACCTCACATGCTGGCTGGCAGGACAGCCTCTCCCCACACTAACCTTCTATCAGAGTGAGTGGTAGCAGGAGGGGACCCAGCAGGTCACTAAACACATACATCATTGCCCCTGCTGCATGGAACACTGGTGAAGACTCACAGCACACATGTGAGCACACACATCACATGTATAGCCTTGCTCCTGCACCGCTTTTACCAGGATCCCAAACTTTCTAGCACAGAAGATGCCCAGGACCAGGAGGAAATGCACAGGCTTTGAAAGAAATCATCAGGAGAGATTTCAAATTATTAGATGAATCTAGAAAAATTAGCAGTTCTACTGATCACAACTTTACACCCAATGTGCTAGGCTGGGTAAGGACCACTGTTCTGTGTCTGTGTCTCTAAAAAAAAAAAAAAAATTAGGAGTTGATTTTTTTCACCCTAAAAGCAGAATGTAAGGTGTGCTCAATAAAACTCATTTGGAAACTGCTGAAAAGTAGGATGAAAAGAAAAGAAACCTCCTGTCAGTCAAACATTAACTATTGTTGATGTTTTGGAGAATTGCAAAGCATTTGTGTGTGTTTAACAGATATGGACACTACATACACATACATGTATTAAATACAGTTGAGTAGATTGGTTACTGAAGTTTGTGTTTTGGTTTTTAATTTTTTCTTTTTTTTTTTTTTTTTTTTAATGATTTTATTTATTCATGAGAAACACAGAGAGAGAGAGAGGCAGAGACACAGGCAGAGGGAGAAGCAGGCTCCACACAGGGAGCCCGACGTTGGACTCCATCCTGGGTCTCCAGGATCATGCCCCAGGCTGAAGGCGGCACTAAACTGCTGAGCCACCCGGGCTGCCTGGTTTTTAAAATTTTCTAAGCATGAGTATTCCCCCAGGACATTACAAACTTTGTAAAGGTAATTGTTATTCGTCATACAAATTACACCCATATACTTAACCAGTCCCTTTATGGTTGCGTACTTAGCTTACTTCATATTTTCTTCTGTTGCTATAAACATCACTGCAGTGAACATATCTGTACATAAAACATTACCCAAATGGAAATTTATTTCCTGAAGACAAATTCTTTAACAGATTGTAAACTCTAAGAGAGCAGGGAGGGACGCCTGGGTGGCTCAGCGGTTGAGAGTCTGCCTCGGGCTCAGGGTACCATCCTGGAGTCCCAGGATCAAGTCCCACATCGGGCTCCCTGCATGGGGCCTGCTTCTCTCTCTGCCTCTCTCTCTCTCTCTGTCTCTCATGAATAAATAAATAAAATCTTTAAAAAAAATAATAAGAGAGCAGGGACTTCCTGGAAGGAGAGAGAAGTAGTAGGGTGGGAGGCTGGAGGGAAGAGAATGAACAGACAAGAGATTGAAACAGTGCATAACCATTGATATGTATCGATCAGCTGCTCTGGATAGGGTTATGTTAACTTAGACCCCCAGTAGCAACATGTACTTTCTGTGTCCCTTCCAGTACAATGCTGCCAGCAGTGGGTATTAAGCATTTTCTGATCCTTCATTAACATATAACAGAGAAGGGACTAGGAGCCTAATTTGTGTTTAGAAGATTACTAACCAGGGTGGATGTTTTTCTCTGCAGCAAGAGTCTGAAGGCAAATTAGCAAACAGAAAGGGTCTTTACCTGTGATAGGGAGGACAAGGAGACTCCTCGCCACAGGCTGGCACGTCCAGCAGTCGGCAGCAGTGACCCAGACAGAGATGGGGAAGTCCCCAGGCATGTTCCCCACGGCTCGGATAGCGGAGCTGAAAGGCTCATCAGTCTTCCCCATGAGCAGCAGCGGGGTATGGATCCAGTGGAAGCGGTAGAGGCGGGAGTTGGTGGGCAGGACCAGGCTGCCGTTGTCGTTGGCCACTAGGCTGGCTGTGATGGTCACCTCTGCCCCCGTGGTGGCAGGGCCGTCGGTGGTGAGGTGGAGTTCATACAGCCCTAGAAGCCCAGAGACAAACTATTTCAGGAGAGGCGTGGCAAGGGACCTACTGTCACCCTCTGGGTTGGCTTCTTCTTGTTCTTCTTCTTTTTTTTTTTTTTTTTTAAGATTTTATTTATTCATTCATGAGGGACAGAGAGAGGCAGAGACACAGGAAGAGGGAGAAACAGGCTCCCTGCAAAGAGCCCAATGTGAGACTAGATCCCAGATCCTGGGATTACGCCCTGAGCTGAAGGCAGACACTCAACTGCTAAGCCACTCAGGCGTCCCTGGGTTGGATTCTATTATTCTATTTTACAAGTGGAGAAACTGAGGCCCAGGAAGCTCAAATGACTTGCCCAAAGTTCCTATGGCTAGTTCATTGTAGGCTGGGATTCGAGGTACCTGGGTGTCTCGGTGGTTGAGTGTCTGCCTTAGGACAGGGAGTTTGCTTCTCTCTCTGCCTAGGTCTCTACCTCACTCAGTGTCTCTCATGAATAAATAAAACCTTTTAAAAAACAACAAAATGAAACATTGTAAGCAGAATTCAAACTCAGGTCAAACAGACTCCAGAGAATTTCTTTTTATGCCAGCCAAGCAGAGCATTTCCAGAGCACAAGTCTGATCTGGCCAGAGTTATTTTTTAGCTATGCAAATGACTCCCAACATATGTTACAGGAGGGATCACCTTGGCTGCTGCCAAAAAAATGCCCTCTATTACCCACTCTTTCAGACTAGGCTTGACATGGCAAACAAAATTCTGATCTGAAACCCAAAGCTGAGTCTGGGGTCTTTTAGAGGCCTAAAGTGATAGACAGAGATAGAACAAGCCTTGGGACAAAGGTCCACTCTGATTCAGGCCAAGCCCTCTTCTGTATCTGTAACAGAAGAGGTTCTAGATCAACACTGCCCAACACAGCAGCCACTGGCCACACATAGCTGTGTGTTTCAATTACAATGAAACAAAATTTAAAACTCACTTTCTTAGCCACAGTAGCTGCATTTCTTTTTTTTTTTTTTTTTTAAGATTTTATTTATGTGTGAAAGAGAGCAAGCGAGAGAGAGAGAGAGAGAGAGAGAGAGAGAGCAGGGAGGAGGGGCAGGAGAGGAGGAAGCAGGCTCTTCATAGAGCAGGGAGCCCAATGTGGGGCTTGATCCCAAGAACCCAGGATTATAACCTGCGCTGAAGGCAGAGGCTTCATCAACTAAGCCACCCAGGTGCCCCATGTAGCTGCATTGCAAGCGCTCAGCAGCAAAGATACAGAATATCTTCATTATCATCAAGGTCCCACCAGACTGCACTGCTCTTAAATGACCTCTGGGATTCCCGCAGAGGCCAAGGCTGGAACTATATACCTCCAGCTGGTTGACTCCTCAGGGAACTTGAACTGAAATATGGGGGATGTAGCTCTTACAGGGAAACTGAGAATCAGTCTTAGAAGATCCTAGCAGAGAACAGGGCCTTGAGCGTTTGGGATGGAGGCCAGGTCAGAGGCCCTTTAAATAACACTCCCTTCCTGATTATTGCATGGAAGGTGACACTAAATGTAACCTGAAAATAGAGGAAATAGAAAGTTAAAACTTAAAAATTTGTCTTAAAAATACAAATAATCAGTAACAACCGGTATTACCATGTGTGGGCATTTCCTATTTAAAAGAAAAATTGTGCTCACACTTTGGAATTCTATATTCTAATTGTTGTTTTCAATTCCATATGTGGGCATTTTCTTAAATCATTATTCTTCAACTGCTACCATGTGCATAATATTTTGTGTATAAACAAAGTAAGATTTTTTTTAAAAAGGTTTCTTTCCATCATGAAAGTAATATGTATGTATAAAGAATATTAGAAATATCCCATTATCCCACCTCCCGAAAACAGCTGCAACCATACTACAGTCCTCATAGCTCTTCTTCACATGTAGTTTTTAACTGAGATATAATTACACTCTGCACACAATTTTAAATTATTTTATTTTCACATGACAACATGTCAAAGGCATATCTGTGGTCACACTAATGTGAATTTCACTCTTGGTTTGATGATCCCTCAAGCAGGTAGATCTTTTTTTTCCTTCTTTTTAAAAAGATTTTGTTTGTAAGCAATCTCTACACGCAACGTGGGCTCAAACTCACAACCCTGAGATCAAGAGTTGCATCCTCCACTGACTGAGCCAGCCGGTGACCCTAATTTTTTTTTCAAGTAAACTCTATCCCCAATATGGGGCTCAGATTCGTGAGACTGAGTCCCATGCTCTGCCAACTTAGCTAGCCAGGCGCCCCAAGCAGGTATATATATCTTCATTCCCAGAACTCTTCACTCTTGTCAATAGCACTACTGCACGTCTTGGTGACTATTTTGTTATAATTTGTAAATTTCCTCTTCAGATGAGATTTCTGAAAGGCTCCAGGTTAGAGAGTGTCTAGCCAGCAGACACCTCACCAGAAGAGGTAAGACAGAAGGAAGGCAAAGGGGCTGCAAGCACCTCTCCGCTCATTTCCCCCACTCCCATCCACCTTCCTGGCCTCATGCACCTGCTCCCCAGGTTTCAAGTGCCTCCTAAATGCTGGCGGAACCAAGTAACATAGACCTACTTTCTGGCTCCAGATCTGCACTGAGCAGAAGAGGAGCTGCTAACCACACGTCACTAAGTTTAAATTAATCAAAGTTAATTACTTAAATTGAATTTGAACCAATACTAAAAAGTCAGTGCCTCAATTGTGCTAGCCACATTTCAAGTGCTTCACAGCCAGATGTGGTCAGTAGCTCCTCTTCAGGGCAGATACAGAATATTTCCTTCATCATGCAATGTTCTGCTGGACGGTGCCACTCTAGGGTTCTCCCCTCCCCACACCTACCATTTTCAGCCATCACATTCTGTTGGGGCCGGAGAGAGAAGCTGTCCCAGGTGTAAGTCCCTAGTCCTTTGCCACTACTCCTCCCATCTGGGTACGTTTGCTTCCTCTCCATCACTACTAGCATTGCTAAAAGCCAGCATTCAGCCATCTGGATCACTGCTTCATTCTTGGCCCTGGCCTTCGGCCTCCAGTCCTCTCTCTCAGCACCATCCATCTCCTGCTCCTACCACCAAGGAGCTTCCTCTACAGCTAATGTTTTCACGGGCCAGCCTCCATGTAGAGTCCGAATTCACATCTTGGCACATCAATGCTGGGGCTGGCCATTTTAACTCTTGCAGTTCCTGTGACATGTTCTGTCCTTCCTAACCTCAGGACCTTTGCACATACTATCTCCACTGCCATTCTCCACCCACACATCGGTGGATATAATCTCTTCCAGGAAACCTTCCCCGAACCCCTCGTCCCCTCAGTGTTCTCCAAACAACCTGGGCACACAGTGGTCCCAACCCCAAGTTGACATGAAGGTTTCTTTGTCTCCCTGCAAGCTCCTTGAGGGCAGGGATCATTGTCATCTCCCCATTCACCCAACAGAGTGCTTGGCACGTAGGTTCAACACTGATGCTGCCCAAGAGAGATGAGAGGGACCAGCCCATGTGGCACTGCCCCAGGAGACCATTTACCTAGGTGGTACTGACTGACCCCCTTCCTTGTGCTCCACTCTACAAGCGCTGGGGAAACCCAGAAGTGCAGGACATGCCTCTTGCCCTCAGGGAGCTCACTAGAGATCTGTCGGACTCAGCAAATCTGTGACGGGAGCATGTGTGTGCTTCAACTGCATCCCATTAGCCTTGTGGCAGTGTCCCCTGCCTACTCTAGACTCCTGCTCCAGGTTCCCTCTGTCCACATCACATATTTCCTGTTCTGAATCCCCATCTCTAGAGGCATGTTTGGATTGTAAAGTCATTTGGACTGGCACTGAAAAATGGACCTGCAGGGTCTTAATCCCAAAGAGAGAATTCTAGATACTATGGCAGAAATTGCTTCAAGAAAACACAGTGTGTATTTTACACTGAGGGACATGAGTCTTCTGAGGTCCCCCATGTAACTACCTAGAGTCACCAAGCAAATCTGTACTCCCCCCCCCGGCCCCCCCACCCCCCGGGGTTGAGTTGTCTTCTCCCTCCCTTTGGCTATGAGGCAGCAAACATTTGGCCAGGCTTCACTGAAAGAGAGGCCATCTCATCCCTTCTCCCTCTTGCTCCCGCCCACCCCCCAGGCGAGGAGCGTGGGCCAGAGCGAGGCTGGCAGGTGGCAGGGACATTCGGCTGCATGCTAATGGCCATCCAGCATCTGCAGTGAGACTGGAGACAAGCGCATGTCAGCACTACGCAGACCCGTTGCCAGGGGAATGGACTGGCTGGGAGGAGGGAGGAGGTAGGGGGGGGCTGTGGCTACAGCTATGTTGCTGCAGACACTGACCCAGCTCCTGGGAGCCCCCACACCTGTCCAGACACAAGGATCCTCGGTGGGCACTTTTTCCCAAGCTTTTTTTTTTTTTTTTTTTTTTTAAGCAGATGTTTCACAGCCCCTGGGTAATGCTGCTTCTCTCTTCCTCAAGGCTCTCAGAAGTGTCCAGGGCATCCAAACTGAAATGGACTGTGAAGGCTTTGCCATGTGTAGCTAAAGGAACCAAGCCCAGGTCCTGTTGCCCTACGAATCTTTCTAGGTTTCAGACCCCAGGTGACATGGCCTTGCAGTACAGAGCGGCTAAGGGAGGGGGGTTAGGGGTCTCCACAGGTGTGCTGAGTGACCCAGAGCTGAAAGAGCCAAAGCAAAACACCAAGTGGCAATTACCACGAAGCCTGACCCACAGAAGTAACACTCACTCACTAATAGGCCCTGTGGGCTTCCACTTTGGAGAACGTCTTCCCTGATAACACTGCATGTGGGACCCTGAACATTCTAGAAAATGGCTGCATCGGCTCTTTCACACTGCACATGTGGATAGCCACGAACGCTTCCTAAGTTACCTCTGAACAGCATAACCTGGAATTAACGAATGGTCCAGTACTTGGACTCGGATCTCCACTTGTTGCGTGGGAAGCATCCCATACAGGCTGACCCAGGCCCCAGGAAGGACGGAAAGGGCTTCCAAGTCTCTTTTTTCACATGTGTGAAGGAGAAGGTATGCTCCCCAACCTCATTACCAGCTTATTTCGGTCATATCATGAATAGGCCAGGCTGGGAACCATACAGGACTTCCAAAGAATTAACGTTTTGTTTTTGTTTTGTTTTGTTTAGGCCACGGTGATCATTTCCAGACACATGTAAACCCAATGGACAAGAGACCCCCATCTCTACACGAAATTTATAGGAGGGAAGCAGGTAATCCTGACCAAGCATAATTCCCACAAAGTTCTCTTAATTCATCCCTAAGATACAGCTTTTTTTTTTACCTTTTGGATTCTCTTTCACAATTCTGCATTAGATCTCTTCCTCTCCCTACCATTCTTGGGGGAGGGCGGCGTAATGAAGAATGTTGGCTATTAAACACACGCTCATCCCCAGAGCTGCCACCTGTCCCCCAACAACTCTCCAATCCGGGTTCTTTTGTTGTTACCGAAATGAGGCAGGAAGGTTGGTGCTGGCCTTTCCAGCTGGGGGGAAGGAGGGGGCCTGGAGGCACGGACCGGTGGGGAGGGGGGCGGAGGGAGCACCCAGCAGGACCTGTCAGCTCGGGGTCCATTTTGGAAACCAATCCAAAGACGAAATGGCAGACTGGCCCCTTGGGCTTTAAAATCGCCACCTCCCCGAAGCCAACACAAGCAGGGGGGGAACCTCTCCAGACAAGATGCCATTTCAAGGCAAAGACGCTGCTCCGCGGGCAACCTGGCCGTGCTCCCTCGGGGGCGGGGAGGAGGGGAGGAGGGGAGGAGGGGAGGAGGGGAGGAGGGAGGGGAGGAGGGGAGGGCTGGGCGTGCGGACCCACCGCGCACATTCCCGGTCTCCCCGCAGCGTCCTCCCCGCCCCACCCCCAGCCACCCGCAGGGGCGCACCGGCCACCGCGCGCGGTTCCCAGGGCAGGGCCGATCTGCAGGTGGCAGCAGGACCGCGGAGCCCCCTCGAGGGCCGAGGGCCCACTGTGTGCCCAGGTTGTTTGGAGAACACAAAGGTGTGGGGAGAAGGATGAAGGGACAGAAGAGAGGGCTTCGAGGAGCCGGCTGGCCACCGTCCCCTCCGCCGCGCGCTGCAGAGGCCCCCGGGAGGAGGAAGTGCGTGCAGGGCGCACGGCTGGACAGCCCGGGAGCCCGCCCGAGGAGGCCGGCCGGCGGCGCAGCGCCTTACCTGCGGCCGCCCCAGCCGGGGCCAAGGGCAGGAGGCAGGCGAGCCAGAGGACGTGGCTGAGGCGCGGCCAGAGGGCCGGGGCCATGGCTGCGCCCGGAGCGGCTGGAGCGCCGAGGGGACGCGCGGCTGAGTCGGCGGCGGCGGCGGCGGCGGCGGCGGCGGCGGCGGCGGCGGCGGCGGCGGCGGCGGCCGCTCCTCCGGGCGCGCGGCGCGGGCAATGCGGGGAGGTGCGGGCGCGGCGCTCGCTCGTCCTCGCCTCGAGACGCTGTGGCTGCGCGCCGCCGCCGCGCCGACCCCGGCCCACGTCAGCCGCGCCGCGCCCCCTCCCCGCGTCCCGCCCTCGGCGCCGCGCCCCTCGCCGCACCCCTCCTTTCCCCTAGAACCCCCGCCTCCGGGAGTCCGCGCTCCAGCAGGCTGCGCCGCCTCCCGCGCCCCCTCCCCTCCCCTCTCCCCCCAGCCCCCCTCCCCTCCCCTCCCCTCCCCGCGCGGCTGCGCCGCCTCCCGCGCCCCCTCCCCTCCCCTCTCCCCCCAGCCCCCCTCCCCTCCCCTCCCCTCCCCTCCCCTCCCCTCCCCTCCCCTCCCCTCCCCGGAGCCGCGCTCTTCGCGTCTGCGCCGCCTCCCGCGCCCCCCTCTCCTCCCCTCTCCCCCGGTACACCTCTTCGCCCCCCCGGACCCCCCCATCCTCCCCTCCCCAGAGCCGCGCTCCTGCAGGCTGCGCCGCCTCCCGCGCCGCCTCCCGCGCCCCCTCCCCTCCCCTCTCCCCCGGTACACCTCTTCGCCCCCCCGGACCCCCCCATCCTCCCCTCCCCAGAGCCGCGCTCCTGCAGGCTGCGCCGCCTCCCGCGCCCCCTCCCCTCCCCTCTCCCGCCGGTACACTTCTTCCACCCCAGTCCCCCGATCCTCCCCTCCCCTCCCCTCCCCTCCCCTCCCCGGAGCCGCGCTCCTCCCGCCCGCGCCGGCTCCCCGCGTCCGCGCCCGCCGGCTCTGACTCAGCGTCCCCAGAGGCGCGCGCCCCGCTGCACAGCCGCGCGCAGGTCCCTTTGCATTCTTCTCCAGGTGCCATTTCCCCGCTTGACGCACACGATTCGGCGATGCGGCTCCTCATTCACGTGGAGCTGTGCGCCTGCCGGCCCCGGGGGCAGAGGGCCAGCAAACGCCTCCTGTCCCTCCTGGGATGCACTACATACGCCGAGACTCCTGTCATTCCTCAGTTTACCCTCTCTGTGCCAGCTGTGAAACGGCTCATGCTCACAGCTGGGCCCACAGTGCCGTCGCTGTCTGGGCGGGCCTTGTGAGACTCAGGCGCAATGAGGAGTGGCCAGGCCCTTCCTTGCCCTGCCGCGATAAAGCGGAGCATGTCTTTCTTCCTAGAAGGTGGCTGTGCCTGTCTGGCCTTCAAGACTGGAAGCTGGCAGCCTGGACCCTTGTCCCACCTCTGCCTTTGCTTAACTCTGTGCCTGGGCAAGGGATCCCACCTAGAGGGAGGGGAATTGGACGACCCCTCTGGCCTGGTGGGCCCTGATGGACCACGACTTGAATCACAGCATGGGAGTGAAGACACCTACAGGTATGGCCTCTGTCTCTGTGACAATTGTGGCCTCCACTGAAGATAGGCCCAGTGGCCACACTGCCATCTCACGCTAATGGAGGCCAGACAGATTTGAGTGACACCCCCCCCCCAAGGAAAGTTAAAAGTGCTAGACAGGGGTCACCACTCAGTAGCATCAATCACCATCGTGGGGACAATACCAGGCCTATAAAGTAGGAGACTTTGGATTCTCCCTGAGAGTTATGTGACCTTGGGAAAGTCACTTTCCTTTTCTTTAAAATGGAAATTGTCCCGTAGTAAGAATAAAATGAGTTAATACATAGAACAGTGCTTCAGACATTGCACTCTATCAGTACTGGCTGTCATCATTAGAATTGCTTTCAGATCTGGGAGAGTTTTGCTTGTCCATCAGGAAAATGGAAATTGAGAAAATTATGGTTGGAAAAAAATAGTATAGTAGTAATAGTAGTTTAAGGTTATAAACCGAGTTTCAAATATTTAACATTATTCAAAGGTTTGGTTCTTAGCGGCTTTTAAAACAAACTTAATGCAGGGGCAGCCGGCTGGCTCAGTGGGTGGAGCATGTGACTTCTTCTTGGGGTTCAATTGAATCCCCATGTTAGGTGTAGAAATTACTTAGAAATAAAATCTTCAAAAAAAATGTTTAGGGCCACCTGGGTGGCTCAGTCAGTTAAGTGTCTGCCTTGGGCTCAAGTCTTGATTTCTGAGTCCAGAAGTCAAGCCCCAAGTTGGGTTCTCTGCTTAATGGGGCGTCTGCTTCTCCCTCTGTGCCTCCTGCTCATGCTCTCTCTCAAATAAATAAAATCTTTTTTTTTAAATAAAATCTTTTAAAAAATAAAAATAACCTACTAAATGCAGAAAACGAAGTAACAAAATTTAGCTTTTTTATGTGTAACTTGATTGGATTGAATAATAATTTTACAGTAGTTGCAGATAGCCTTATCTGTGTTACAGAAGCCACCTGCAAAGGCCACCCTGAAACTGATGATCAGATTATGAGATTATTGGGGGAAAAATACAGTATTCTGAGTATTTCCCCTGGCGAAATTATTACAGTATTATGAGTTAGTGAATTGGGGGAGGGGAAGTGGGAGGAACAGTTGTCTTTTTACATTGGGCCTTAAGAAAGTTGTCTCTGAGGAGGTACATTTGAGCTCATCAAAGATGACAAGGAGCCAGCTTTGTGCCTCTGAGGAAAACATTTCAGAGGTCTGAGGTGGGCATGAGGCATAGCAAAGCCACTATGGCTAGAACATGAAGAATGAAGTTGGGAGGTACATAAGGCCAGGGAATGAGTATGAGCTGCAAAGTCTCTGGCCGGTTTTAAGCAGAGGAGGGGCGTTTTATAATTTCCCCAATAGGGATGGAATTGACAGTGTCTCTGACCTCCAGTTCAGGAGATAGACAAGAAAACAGGTAAAAATCAGGGATCCCTGGGTTTGGCGCCTGCCTTTGGCCCAGGGCGCGATCCTGGAGACCCCGGGATCGAGTCCCACGTCGGGCTCCCGGTGCACGGAGCCTGCTTCTCCCTCTGCCTATGTCTCTGCCCCTCTCTCTCTCTGTGTGTGACTATCAAAAATAAATAAAAATTAAAAAAAATCATAACAGTATGTTGGATTCTTTGCTAGGAGAAGGTAAGGCCACGGGAAGTGTTGGGATTTTGCCAACAGTAGAGCTAGGCTTAAATATAGGTCTTCAGCCTGTGCAATTAATCTGAAACTTACCAAAGGATTTGTCTATCTCCTGCTTTTTTCTCCACCCCCTTCCCAACAAAGGTTAGTAAAGAACAGCTGTTTGCACACTGATTTTAGCCCTCAGATTATTCCACCTTCCCCAACTTTGGACCTATTTCTCTTGGGGGTGTTGGTGGTAGTAGTAGAGAGGATTTTGCTTGCCAGATCTTTTTCCATGGGGAAAAGATGTTCTGACCCATTTTATTTCTCCCAGCTCAGACATAAGTAACAAAGACATCCACATAAAATCCCAGCACTTCAACAGAGGCTTGTTCTTGAGTGGCAACATTTTTAAACGTGCAAGGAGCATGCTTCTGAATAGGGCACCTTTCTTCCAAAATATCTTGCAGGTATTGCAAGCTGCATTTATTATGAGGCGTGAAATGTATCTATCTGGGAAGGGAACACAAAGACTTCGGTAACTTAGTGATGATGGGGGGTGAGGAGGAGTTAAGATATTGTCAGGAAAGGGCGGGAGGTGGAGCAAGGTCTTGGAGGTGGTGGAGATAGGTCATCCCTTTAACCCTCTGTCCATCTAACATGGTAGCCATGGATTACCAGGAGCCAGACGCTCACTATTCAACCATTCTCCTTGATGGAGTCATAGAGGAGGCCCAACAGTATTTTTCCCTTCTAAGGCCTCTTGGTCCAGCCCATGCCATCTCACCTGGACATCAGGGCGTTCTGCCCCACTCCCCCTCCTCATCACTGCTCTGTCCTGGCCTGAGACATCTGCCTGCCAGGTAGGAGCTTACAGAAAGAGATCCTCTGCAGTCCAGCCTCTGGGTGATGTGGCTGCAGAACAAATGATCAGGCTGGCCACCTCCGAGCAGAATACCAGGGCTTTCCTTTGCTTACAGGGTCTCGTCCCTTTCCAGCCTTAGCGTTCCCAAGGCCCCTGCTTGATTCTTCCCCTTTCAACCTGTTAACCACCCCAGGAAGGGAGGAGGGAGGAAACCCCGCTCGGCCAGCCACATTCAGTTCAGTGACGGACTCCTCCTAGGCCCGACCGCCGCCTGCTAAGGGAGCTGCTTGGGTACCCACCGCCGCGCAGCAGTCCCCGCTCTGCCTCACATCCTGCCCAGGCCCGGCTCCCACCGGAAGATTCCCGGCACCTGCAGGCCCCTCCAACCTTGCTGGCGGCCCCGCCCCCGCAGGCGGAGGTTTAAAGAGCCGGGCGGCTCCAGCCGGGTGCAGTGCCCCTCCCTGCTCCCGCCGCCCGCCCAGGCCGCACCCACTTGGGGGCGGCGCGCCCGGGCCTATTTCTCCCGCGGCGGGCGCGGCTGCTTTAAGCGGGGGCGGGACTGCACCGCGGCGGCAGCGGCGGCGGCGGGGGCATCGGCTCTGCTGGGGGTCGCGGGCTGGTTCTGCAGGGGGCCGCCGCCGAGATCAGGGTAAGCGCGGGCCGGCGCGGGCGAGCGCGGGAGGGCGGCGGAACGACCCCGGGAGGAGCGCGCGGCGGCCCGAGCCGGTGCGGGGTGGGGGGGAGGGCGGCGTGGGGAGGCCTGTGCGGCGCAGCGGCTCCGCGCAGCGACAGAGACAGGCTCGGTGCACCCGGTCCCCCCGGCCCTCCCCTCCTGGCCGCCGCCGGTGTTCAGCCCGGCCGGCCGGGGTCGGCGGCCGCCCAGTAGTCTCCTGCTGCTTGGCCGCGCTGGGGAGCTCGGGAGGCGGAGGGCCAGCGGCGCGAGAATTGGCCCTCGGCGCTCGCCGTAGCACGGCCTGGAGGGCGGACGCTGGGTGTCCGGAGACGGCGACAAAAGGAGGGAAGCGCAGAGCCGTTTGAGAGCGGGGAGGGAGAGCGTGGGGTTGGGGCCTCGTTTCCCCAGAGGCGCCCCGGGCCGGCCAGGCACCTCCCGGCCTCCACGCAGGCCCCTGGCTCGCCGAGCCCGGCGCGGAGAACGAAGGTAGCGGCAGCGACAGCGCCCCCTCTGGCCCGGCGGCGCCGCCTCGGGCTCTCGGCGCGGCGCTGCGGGGCGGGGCGGGACGGGGCGGCGGGGCCGTTTGTCCCGGCGCGGGCGCTGCGCCGGCTCCGGCCTTCCCACCTGGACCGGGATGCGGTGGCCCCTGGAGGCCAGGCCCGGGCCCTCGGCCCCCGGCGTCTTGGAGCCGCTCTCCCACTGACCGGCGTGATGGGCGGTGTTCCCTCCTCAGCGCCCCCACCCCAGGCCCGGCGGGACGCTGGGCTGGGCCTCCGGGGGCCCCGGGGAGTGGGAGAGTGGATCACTTCGGTTGGAGGGGGGGGTGGTCCAGGCCTTGAAGGAGTTTGGGCACGACCGCAAGGTTCGTAGGCACACGGGGAGGCCCCGACCCTGACTCTTGGGTCCCAGGGGATGAGGACGGGGGTGGGGGTGGGGGGCATTCTGTGTTTGGAGGAGGGCGTGTGACCTGAAAGAGGAAGCAGCCGTCGGGTCGTCCGGCGGGCCTGATGGAACCCCACTCTTGGGTCTCAGGGCGAGAGCAGTGCGATAGAGCAGCAATCCGGCGTCTCCTCCGTGTTGGAGAAGTGCTTTTGGTGTCTCAGAGAGAGTGGCCCGTGGAGGCTCTGTGGAGTCGGGGTGTCCCCATCACCACTTGGGGCCGAAGTGTGCGCTGCTGGGGAGGGCTTCCGGTACGGAGGGCTTTTGAAAGCCCTGCAGGAGGAAAAGATGAAGTCCTGAAGACGCCTCTTGACGCAGAGTGGAATTAAACGGTTGTATACACAAGGAAGATAGGTAAAAGCAAATTCAGTGGGTTCCCAAGATACTTTTGTGAGTGGTCCTAAAACAAACCGGGTCTCCCTCTATATATAATATGTCAGCCTGGAGAGGTAGTTCTTGAAGTGTGATGGGCAACAACTTGGAACATTCATTCAGGGAAGCATTTTCTAAGTGCCTACTTTTGTGCAAGCAAAACTTAACTGCTTCCTGGGCCCCTCCCTGAACCACCGTCTCTGGGTTGTGGTTGGAGGTCCCACCTTGGGCACCTGATGATCCTTGCGCACACTGAAGCCTGAGAACCAGTCACCCAGGGTAGCAGTTGTCCAATCCAGTCAGCTGCCTGTTTGCTGCTGCTGCTGCTGCTGCTGTTTTTAAATATTTTAAATTTTAATCTCTACACCCAGCGTGGGGCTCAAACTTAGAACCACAGAGCCTGCAAGAGTTGCATGGTCTACAGGCAGAGCCTGCCAGGCGCCCCTCAGCTACCTGTTTTTAATACAGCCTGTGAACGAAGAATGGTTTTTAAGTTTTTAAGTGGTTGAGAAAACGTCAAAAGAAGAGTAGTGTTTCGTGACGTTTGAGAATTATGTGAAACTCAAATGTAAGTGTCCATAAATTAAAAATTTTATGGGTCACAGCCATGCTCTTTCATGTATGTGTGTCCATGGCTATTTTCTGGCTGCAACAGAGCTAAGTAGTTGTGGTAGAGACCACAAAGGCTGAAATATTTATTGTGTCTGGTTTACAGAGTTTGCCCATCCCGCAGTCTAGGGAAAGAAGGATATACAGTAAGGGGAGGGAGGCGCCTTTGATTATAAAAATCATGTTTAGAAATTAATAGGTAAAATGGATGTAAGTTTACTTTCAAAAAAAGCAGAGGGAATAGTATTGTGGGCATTTAAAAAGTATTTTTGCTTAATATAGTCATTTAGGTAAGATTTTCATAGAGACTGTGAGCTGTGCCTTCAGTAAGTTGGCTAACCTTATGCTCCTTTTCATAGGCTGGGTGAACTCATGGACCTGATGCTTTTCTCTTGAGAAAGAAACCACTCAAAAGAAAAATGGCATTTGTTGCAACACAGGGGGCCACAGTGGTTGACCAAACCACGCTGATGAAAAAATACCTTCAGTTTGTGGCAGCTCTCACTGATGTAAATACACGTGAGTTGATCCTTTTTGTCGTTAAAAAATGTGTTATCGCGGTTCATCTATCTCAGTTCAGATGATGTGCACGTTGAGAATAAAGAGTAATGTTGGCTTTTATCCTAATTTTCCTATTCTCTGCCTTGTGGAGAAGCAAAGTGATGAGCATTATTGGCTAGAGCCCCAAAGAGGCACATGTGTGTATGTGTGTGTATGCATGTGTGTCTGTATCCTTGTCTGTGCATGCACATGTATGTCTGGGAGTACGAATGTGTCTGACTGATTATAGGGAACTAGTTTATGTGCCTTCTGTTGGACGATGACAGTCAAACTGATAAGATCTGATTGCTTCTCTTAAACATTAAATAATTTTATGAAGATCCTTGACATAATTTCAATTACCTGATAACTTGTTTTGTCATTTACAGCTGATGAAACAAAGTTAAAAATGATGCAAGAAGTTAGTGAAAATTTTGAGGTATGAACTTACTATATATTTTTTTGTTGTGAGGTAAATATTCACATGTGCTTCCCAATTGCTTCTCTGTTAATCTTAGTAGTGAGTCAAAAATCATTCTCTCTGTTAATGTGATTTATTGTATTTCACAACTGATATGAGATGTGTGCACGGTATTGTCCAACTTTTTTTTTTTTTTTTTTTAAGATTTTATTTGTTTACTATGAGAGACACAGAGAGAGTGGCAGAGACACAGGCAGAGGGAGAAGCAGGCTCCATGCAGGGAGCCTGATGCAGGGCCCCAATCCTGGGATTCCAGGATCACAGATGCTTAACCACTGAGCCGCCCTGGTGCCCCTGTCCTTACACTAGTGACTGTGAACCTCAAGTATCATTGAGGGATGTTGCTTTGGTTTTGGTGGTTAAACCTTTTTCCATTTTGAGGCATATACTTTCAGGATGCAGCCAGACTTAAGTTGTGGATTCATTACTTTCATATAATAAATGTGTTACTGGGTACAGAGAGCAGGACATCACTGTGGCTCTGTTACTTAGCACTTGCATGACCTTGAGCATTTCCTCTCTTCTGAGCCTCACGTTCCACAATTTCCCGGTATCCCGTGGGTCCCTGGGCCCTGTTCACTTTTCTTTGGTCTTCTCTTTGTTCTTTAGATTGGATGATTTCTATTCTCTGCCTTCAGGTTCATTGACTGTTTCTCTGTCCTCTCCAGTTGGCCAGGAGGTTTTCAAGTTTCAATTTATTTTTTATAAAATCTTTTTTATTTTAGTTTTTGTATTTTCAGTTTTGGCGTTTCTGTTTGGTTCTTCTTTTGATTTCACTACTTCACAGAGATTATCATCACATACCAACATCATTTTGTTGTTATTCTTAGACCATTTTATAACGACTGCATTAAAGTCTTTGCTAAATGCAACATTTGGCTAGATGAGGGTTAATTACTGACTCTTGGTCACATGATCCTGCTTGCGTTGTCTAGTAGTTTTTGACAGTATGCCGAATACTGTATATGAGGCCAGGGACTCTAGATTGTTACCTCCCTCTGAAAGAGTCCTGATATTTTGATTGTGGTAGGCAGTTCAGTTAACTGGTTGATCTCGAACATACATGGGCTTGGTTTTATGCTGGGGCACAGAGGATCATGGGAAGGCTAAGGTATTCCTTGGGTCTCTAACCTGGTGGGATTCACCCTTCAAACCCTGGCTTCCCATGGATATCATCAGAGGTTGATTTTAGGCTTGGCTTGTTTTAGAGACCTAGAATAGGCCTTACTCCAGGGCATGGTCCTTTCTCAGCTGGATGTCTGGGGTGTTAAAGAGGTGTTACGAAAGTGCACTGTGCTCAGGCTGGAACCCCAACATCCTCCAACATTGTTAAATCTCTGATACCTCTTCGTCTCTCAGTCCCAAAGCTGTCCCTGCCCGGTAAGCTCCAGGTGGTCTTTCCCCCTCTAGTATGTGGAGTCCAGCCCTCTGTCAAGGTCTCAGAGACTCAGAGAAGACCATGCCCTGTAGTTCCTGTTTCTCTGGGGCTCTGCTTTGCAGATTCCGGCCACTTGAACTGTTTGGAACTCTGGTGTTTGCTGCTCAGTTCAGCAGGTCTATCCTGCTGACCTTGGGTGTCAGCCTGCCACGCCCCAGTCAGGACATCTGTACCCAGGCAGAGAGCCACGGTGGTCATATAATGTCCCCTGTTCCCGGAGATCGTGGTCTTGTACTGCCTCTTCTCCAGTACCTGAAAACCGTTCTCTGGTTTCTTATCCAACTTTATGGTTAGTTTTGTGCTATTAGTTTCATGGGCAGGAGAGAAGATTTTATTTCTTATCTTTAATGTGAGGATAATAAAATATTTTTAAGAGAGTTAATGTGGTTAAGAAAAACAGATAAAATGTTTTCAGCTTCCGGCATGGCCATTTGGATTACAAAGGATCAAATAAATGCTCCTGCAGAATGAATCAGTGCCCTTCTCTGCAGCACTGGGTAGTATTTCCATTTGGTGGTTTTATTTTAAGTAGATGTTTTTTAAGGACTTGTTGCATTGAGCTGAGCTGGGAAAATAAATCCTGAGATATTTAGAGATTGAGCTAAAGAGCTTTCTCTTTTGCCCAAGCTGCTAACGCAAGCTGTTTAAAAAAAAAAAAAAAAAGGTAAAGAAAATCCAAAAAATGAAAAAAAAAAAAGAGGTGGGAGGTAGAACATGATTGGCTTGTGTTCTGCGTTTTTGGAAGAACTGATAAGTGAGAACCAGAGCCCCAGCGGGTTTGAAAGGATGGAGTCCGTCCTGGAGGAGCTGGCAAACCTTGAGAAACAAGCACGTATGTCAAGCGTCTGAGTGCGGTCCTGGGACCGAGTGTGGGCCTGGATCAAGTGTCTGACCTTTTCTCTCCTGTTTCCTGTCTGCCAGTTAGCAAGTTAATTTCTGACTTTGGTCACAGACACATTGATCAGACTCCCAGAACTAAAGTCAGTGGAGCAATGTACTTGGGGCTTTTGAAAATCAGGACTTTGGAAATCCGTAGGATATAAACATTTGCCTTAAATGAAATTCAGATGACTAAGGCCTTCAAAGAATCAAATACTAGAATGACAATCAGTAGGTAATTCTAAGTTAGCACCATTACCACCCCAGAAAAATACCAGAATGAGGGGACTGAAATTTAAAAAAAAAAAAAAAAAAAAAAAAAAAAGCCAGTGCTTACAGGAGTCTTAGAAACACATTTCACTAAGCACTTAGGAATAGAATTGTGGGCCAAGTAAATGTCCTGTGGGCCATCTTTTAAGATAGGAGCTAAAGAAACCTCCAAGTTAGAACTCCTGTGACAAATTCATGTGGATCAAAAAGCTGGGGGCTGAGTTGAAATCCTGGCAGAATAACCAGGCAGCTTGTGGATGAATCTTTTTTATCAGAGGAATCTGAAACTCCTGTTTTGAAAATTTGGAAGCCGCAATCGAATGGGCCTCTGTGCAGATGAGCTTAACTTCTTGGTAACTTTGATAAGGATACAATGGGAATCCTTGAGTTTTTGAATATGGATATTTTGTAAAAAGTCTTAAGCTTTGGGGACGAAAGTTGACACACACACACACACACACACACACACACAAGCTCCTGTTCCCAGTGAATTCACACACCCTACTTGGGGAGAGGCTAGGGGCTGTCCGAGGACTTCTCCCATGGTGTTCTGTGCGAATGGAGCCCTGAGTGGGTCCTGGGAGCCTGGTGCTCAGGCACACGTTCCAGGAATCACACTATTTTCTTTCCTGGCTCCTGTGGCAACCCTTTTATGGTTTTTACCTGTTTCTCTCTTTTCCTTCATAGATTCCTCTTCCAGGATTACCTTATAATATATAAATGCCTTATAAATGCCTTACCTTGTAGACAACCCCACATCTTTATCTGCATCCCCAGTGAGCGTCTGGACTTTCAGACTCTCGTATTTAATTAACTGCCCATATGTGTCCTCTCAAGGACTTGTCAGGCTAGCGATAGTAACAGTTGAACCCCTTGCTCTTATGCTCCCACCTTTTGCCATGCTCAACTAGTTTTAGTGCCTTCACATCCATACTTTTTTTTTTTTTTTTTGCATCCATACTTTCTTATAATTTTCTGCCTTTGCAATGGCTTTCCTTAGAACCTTCTTCATTTCCACTTTTTTCACGAGGTTAACTCCTGCTGGACTTCTAGGTCGTAGTGTAAACTTCGCTGCTTAAGGAAGGGGTTCTGTGTCCTTGGTTCCATCCAGTACATTGTGGTCTCTTAGTTGCCAGTGCTTCTTCTATTATAATTCTGTACTGTTCTTTTTATCTGTATTCCCAGCATATGACTGCCTCCCGCATCTCTGAGGGCATAAATTGTATCTACTTTCTTCCTTTCTATGTTTTTTTTAAAAAAGATATTTATATATTTTTAGAGAAAGTGCACGTGTGCAAACATTGGGGGGGCGGGGAGCAGAGGAAGAGTGAGATTCCCAGGCAACTCCCCACTGAGCGCAGAGCCCAATGGATGGCTCCATCTCATGACCCAGAGATCATGACCCGTGCCAAAACCAAGAATTGGACGCTCAACCAACTGAGCCACCTGCACGTCCCTCCACTTTCTTCATTTTATCTCCATGGAGCACATGATAGAGCCTCACTGAATGAACAAGTGAGGCCTTAATGGGGAAAGGACCTGGCTGTTAGAGACACTTAATTTGGAAACACTTCTCAAGCTTTTGAAACAATATTCAGCAAGCTTTATAATCTCTCTGAGCCTCTTTATGAAATGGAGATAATACTTACCTTAGGTTTGTGAGGACTGAGTGAGAAAGAGTAAAAATACACAGGACGGCAGTTAGCATACAGGTGATCTGGTAATATTGCCAGATGACAATGAGCATTTACCTTAGAGCATTTGCTGTGTCTTAAATTAACTCATGTAATCTTCATGTGATTACCTAAAACAGTAAATAACATGATACTTAACAGAGGGGACACAGAGGCACAGAGGCTAGGTAACTGCCAGAGTTTCCCACTTTCTAAATGGGATCCAGAAACTGCTCTAGGAGCCATTTTATGTCACTGTCTCCAGACTCTGGGGTCATTTCCAATTCTCCTTTTAAAGTCAGTGCTGGGAGAAATAACGGATTAGGTTAGATTATAATCTGTTGAATATAGATTTGACAACTCAGCTTTTCAGATTAGAAAAAGGTACCAGTTTGTTTAGGCTCTTCTTCATTTTCCACTTGAAGAGACTATGATCTAGAAGCTAAATGTCTTTTCAGAGATCTCACACTTAAGATGTGGTAGAGCCAGCCTCTAAAAGAGGCTCCAGATTCCACATTTTCCACAGCATTAGTATTTCTACTTTTAACATTTAACAGTTTTAACATTGACTTTGCATCTTACATTGGATTTCAGGAGCAATGATCATTTTAATTAAAACTGTGTCGTAACTGAAATGTCTAAAAGTATTAAAAATTGTTGGCTTCACTACAATGTTTTATATTTTCTTGAGGTTGTAATATGTGAATTTGAAATGAAAATGTGTACACAAACTTAATGGTGTTTTATTTTTGCACAATTAGAATGTAACCTCATCTCCACAATATTCTACATTCCTGGAACATATCATCCCTCGATTTCTCACATTTCTTCAAGATGGAGAAGTTCAGTTTCTCCAGGAGAAACCAGCCCAGGTAATCCATTGGGGAACATCAGTGGTGATGGGGGTGGGGGGAGGGGGGAATGTCATGCTGTAAGATTGTAAACTTTTTATGAATTTAAACAACTGAGAAAATGTGGGGCTCTACTTCAAAATAAGAGCATTTTTGTCACATAAGGATGACCTTGTCCCCAACCATGCCTCCTTAGTTAAATTTGGTTTTAAGTCGTTCACATTTGCCAACTGGTGACGTGGGTACACTGTTTATTACAGACGAGTTCAAATATCCACAGAAAAGAAGGAATAATCCTTTAATGACCCTCTCCATAGCTACTCCCTGACTTTGCTCTTCTAATTTGAGTTCTCATAACTTCCGACCAGTTTTGTCTATACCTCCACCCATTCTGTACACTCCCCTCCTTACCATGATCATTTTAAGAGTCTCCTATAAATGTTTCAGCGTCTCTTAAAAGTAACTCTTTCACTAGCATTATGGTAATTTTTAAAGTTACTGCCAAACAAAGTATTTTTATATTGTATCAGTTGAAAGTCTAGATGTTTGACCTACCTTTCAGTGTGGGCTCCATGGACCAAATCCTGAAAACTTGGTCAGCTTGTGATGAAATCATTCCTTGGGCCCAAGAGAATCAAGAGAGAGGATTGTAGGAACCAAACCCATGATGGAGGGAGATCCCAAACCAGGTTCAGTTTGTGTTGTGCTCTTTCATGCAAAATCCATCCCGACATTCACACACTGGTACCCTTCTGCTGGAAATAATGGTTTCATTGTGAAAGAGGGAAAGTTTGGCTTGGTAGGTTTGGTGCACAACTGTAGGGGTCTTGAAAGTAAAGGTTTGTGGTACGTACTTGGGATAACATTTAAGTAATTCACAGGACCGTTTCTGAAATGGGTCCATCTTGTCATTTGATGGTTCCCCGTGCTGGGTGCAGATAGCCGTGTAACTTAACGAGTGTGAAAGAATTACTTCGGGATTCTTGAAGGATTTGATTTTTACATTTTTAATTTTTCCTCACCAGCAACTGCGGAAACTAGTACTTGAAATAATTCACAGGATACCAACCAACGAGCATCTTCGTCCTCATACAAAAAATGTTCTGTCTGTGATGTTTCGCTTCTTAGAGGTAATCTTTGAGAATTCTTGTTATTTAACCATTTCCAGGTTGTCAGTGGTTTTCTTACTGTAGAATCTAGTACTGCACAACTGCTTCCCTTTCACTAAAGCTCTGATTCACATGAGTAAAAATTTTCTTAATGTCCATTTTCCACCATTTTGCCCACCAAATTACTAAGAAATATTATTATTGAAGATTCTTTTTTTTTTTTTTTTTTTTTGAGTCAGCAGGGAATTGACTAGACACAGTGGAAATTTTTAGAAAGGATTGGGTCAAAAAAAAAAAAAAAGAAAGGGTTGGGTAGACAGACTCGAGTGCAGGGCTCTTTGGCTTCGTGCTACTTCAAGCACAGTAAATACTCAAAAGAGTTTCTCAAATTCTTCAGGTGAATTTATTTGGTACCTGTTATATTTGCCTCTAAAATTGTTTTCTTACTGTTCTTAGCCTTGATATGTGTAGAATTCTGTTGTTTCTGGGCCCCTTGAAAAGATGAGCTTTATAGGGGATAGAGTTGGATTCAGATCCTAGCTCTGCCATGTGTTAGGTGTATCATGTTAGCCATGTGGCTTACTTTCTTTTAGCTTTAGCTCCCCTAGGTAAGATGTGGCTCACACCCCATTCAGAGAATGTAAAGTGTTTATCAGATGGTCTAATGAAAACATAGTGGGGTGTTTTTTTTGTTTGTTTGTTTTGTTTTTTGAGAGAGAAAGCATGAGCAAGAATTGGGAGAAGGAGAAGCAGACTCTCCACTGAGCAGGGAGCCCAACATGGGGCTTGACCCCAGGATCATGACCAAGCTGAAGGCAGATGTATAAGTATCATTTGGACCATTAAGACCTTTGTTCATGGTGTGACTTGTCTTAAGTGCCAGTTACTCATCTGTCAGAGTGTTACTCTCCAGAGCTTACTGGGCGGCATACCCTTTAGATGGTCTACCAAAGACCTCAAAAGCTTCTTATCTGAGACAACTATTCTGTGTTTTCTGTTCAAGAAGTCAAATCTGAGTTAGCTGATGTAGGGTGTGTATACAGAAAAATGCTTAAAGAATGGTCAGTAATCTTTAGATTAAAATAACCTCAGAAGTATAACTTTAAAAAAATTTTTTTTTTTTAGACGGAAAATGAAGAGAATGTTCTTATTTGTCTAAGAATAATCATTGAGCTACACAAACAGTTCAGGCCGCCTATCACACAAGAAGTAAGTGCTTATCCTGATTACGTTTATAAAAGTGTGTCAGTAGGTTTTTTTTTTCCACCATGTGATTTATTTATTCTCTTAGAATTGACAGGACACATGCTACTTTCAAGGAAAGGATAGCCTAAGTTTGGGGGAAATTCTTTATGGGTTTCATAGTGACTTTTTTCTTGTCAATGTTTACATAAATATTTGGGTGAATTTGTACATTCATTGAAATTTAGTAAACTACCAAACTCGCAGAGCTGTGTGGGTAATTCTGGTATTTACAGGCCTGGTGTGCTAGAAGGCTCCAGTCATTTTATGCTCTGCAGGGGTTTAAGATGTGGGTTCTGAAGCCTAGTGGGACCATCTAAAGGGCATGCCAGTTCTGAAGTCAGAACTGGATTGGAATCTCAGCTCTGTAGTTAGTAGGTATCGACATTGGTAAGGTTTTAGCCTTTTGGAGCCTTTTCCATAAAATGAGGATACTCACAGGACATATCCTCAAAAGGTATCTTGAGGAATTAAATTTTTTTTTTTAAACACATATAATCTGTATATTCTGGCAAACATACCCCCTCCCTGAGATGCCTTCTTTTTTATACTGACTCTTTATTGGTTCAAATTACATGTGGAAGAGTTCATAGAGGGCATAATAGCTTTTGTATAACAAGAGTGGAAAGTCAGTCAAAACTCAGGTCTTCATTAAGGAAGTCATATAGGAATAAAATATAAATGTAATGAGTGTGGGAAAACCTTTGATTCTAGGTCCTATTTTATGTGACACCAGAGAACTTAGAACCAGTTAAGTATGTAGGGATGCAGTAAAAAGGGAAACATGAAGATTTCCCATTTGGAGTCAGGATCCTTTAGTTGATTTTGAGCATATCAGGAATAAACCCCATGCTTTTCTGACTGCACTTTGATTTTCCCTCTGGAAATGCCACTCAGGAGTTTTTGGTTGAAATTTTGAAGATGGATGAGAAGCCCTTACCACCCTGAGATTTTTGAAGAATTAAATATAGAGTGATTGGTACCCACATAGTAAGCACTGAATATGCTGTGTTAGCTGTAATTACGGTTTTCTTCTGTTGTGAACCTTACTAAGTGCCTATTGTCGATTATTTTGAAATTAAAAGAATAAAGATGAAGTAGAATTCCCATTACCTGAAGAAAACTGTTTAATGTCTTGATTTTTGTTCCTTTTCCTATCTTAGGTATATTTGCTACATAAATTTGATAATATTACTTTTGACATTTTATGTCTTGTTTCCCTTCACATTGTATAAGAGTATTTTCCAATCATAAAAAGTTCCTTATAAAGGAAGTTTTTCATGGGTGCCTAATAGTCTTTCTTACGATGCCCTTGTGTTTGGATATTTAAGGTATTTCAAAATTTTTATTTTAGGACTTTGCTGAGTGTCTTGTTGACAGTTCAGATTATTTCATGGACTGGGTTTGTAATAGTAGGATTATCAAGTCAGAAGTGTTAATGCTTTAATGCTTCTGAAATTGTTAAGGCGATTTCCAGAAAGGCTTGAGCATTTGACACTTCCCCTGGTAGTATGGGAGAGTCTCTCTCCTGTTGGACTCTATCTTGCAGGGTGTAGCAGTACTTTTTGAAAGGCAAGAAGTGGCATTTATTTTAATTTTCATTCCTTTGCCCTTCCTGAATTAGAAACTTATTTCCTTTGTGTTTCTTTTTTGGCTTGTCTGTATTTTGAGTCTGACATTTTTCCTGCCAGTTTTATGAGTTCTTACATGTTAATACTGTTAACGTTTTTGCTACCCACTATGAGCGTTTTCTGTTGATAAATATCTTCCTTACACTCTCTTTTTAAAATTTTATTTTTAGATACATCATTTTTTGGATTTTGTGAAACAGATTTACAAGGAGCTTCCAAAAGTAGTGGTATGTTTTTAATATTGATTTTCTTATATTCATTTGTTCTTTCCTCATTCCAAAGGGAATTTGGAATATTTGGGTTGAAAGAGTAACCGAAGGGAATGCTGATTTTAGAATGAGGAGTAGTTAGTGGTGGTCAAAATGTAGGTTAATATATCAGCCATTTAAAAGAATTCTCTTGCTTTCACTGTTTAAATACATTATTTTTGACATAAAAGCAATAATATATTTTTATTGTAGAAATTTGCGACAAAACCAAGGCAAATTTGTAAGCAACCACTGATGTTGAAGTTTTGTTTTTTCACATTTTTCACGTTTTTTTAAAGATGGTTGTATTCCTGTTTGAAGCCTTTTTCGGGAAGTGGTGTACACTTTCAGCCTCCTTTTCAGTATCCTTAAAATTCTTTCCAATATTCAAAGAAGTCTTTCTAAGTGGCGTCAGAAGTGTGGGGAAGGGCATGGTGTGCCTGAGGGCGTGCTCCTCCCCACCTTACTCTCGCTTGCAACAACCAGTTTGGAACATCCTCCGGAACATTTCTGTTGGAGGTCCTAGTTCTTAGTGGCCCCATAACTTCCTGTCCTATGCATGTACCTGGACTGTCTCCGTAGTGCTGCTTTTCCAGATTTTCAGCTCCTGTCATAAGTAATGGTAAAAATCATTGTGCATAAATCTCTTCGTAAGTCAAGAGTTTTCTAAAGATATTTTTTTTTTAATTTAAAAACAATTTTTTAAAAATTAACGAAGTAAAATGGACTCCTTTGGTATTTTAAGGATTTTTTTTTTAAAGATTTTATTTATTCATGAAAGACACACAGAGGCAGAGACATAGGTAGAGGGAGAAGCAGGCTCCCCTGCTCCCCTGTGCGGAGCCTGATGCGAGACTCAATCCCAGGAGCCTGGTATCATGCCCTGAGCCAAAGGCAGACATTCAATCACTGAGCTACCCAGGTGCCCGTTTTAAGGATTTTAACTTAAGAATGTATAAAACTGGGATCCCTGGGTGGCGCAGCGGTTTGGCGCCTGCCTTTGGCCCAGGGCGCGATCCTGGACACCCGGGATCGAATCCCACGTCGGGCTCCCGGTGCATGGAGCCTGCTTGTGTCTCTGCCTCTCTCTCTCTCTCTCTCTCTCTCTGTGACTATCATAAATAAATAAAAAAAATAAAAATAAAAAAGTTTAAAAAAAAAAAAAAAGAATGTATAAAACTTAATTGAGTTCTGGGTTGCCAAGTCCTGTCAGCCTGTCATTTCAGCCAGAAAAGCTGCTGTTTGTCAGAAGCTGTTTTATTTAATATAAAGTCCAAATTACATTTAGAACTGAGGATGGCAATGAGGCCCTGGCTTTTAAAAATGTCTGTGCTTTGTTGTGGTTCCTGTCTTTGTTCTCTGAAGGAGACTTTGGAAAGTGGACTCAGTGGGGCCTAGCTTCTGGGTTCCTACCACTAGAGGCATGGGCTACATGAGGTAGTAATGTAACATGTCGTGCGTTTCATCTATCACCAGCAGGGAACAAAGGTAGAAAATACTTTGGGCAAGTTTTCGTTTTCCATTGTTGGGGTAGAGAATATTGTCACTGCCGTGTTACCTTCACCCATAGAGGACTCAAAGTTATGGCATCTGTGTGACAGAGACGGGTACAACGTTGGATTTCTTCCAGCACAGGTTGGCTGTGTTTCATTGAGGAATATTGTGTCTGACATGAGGAAGAATGACTTCCACTCTTTTTATGCAGAACCGCTACTTTGAGAACCCTCAGGTGATCCCTGAGAACACAGTCCCTCCCCCGGAAATGGTTGGTATGATCACAACAATTGCTGTGAAAGTCAATCCAGAGCGTGAGGACAGTGAGACGAGAACAGTAAGTTGTTTTTTTTTCAGTTGTTTTGCTTTGTTTTTATTCCTGTCTTCTTGGTAGAGGAAAATAATGAGATACGGACTTTTAATGTATATTTTTAGTATATTGTGGGGTTTTTTTCTCCAAACACTTGGGGCATTTAAGATAACATAAATGTGTGTGCCTGAGAAAGCTTCACTGATTCTTAATGCAACCCTGAAGTGCTGAACGGAAACTGTAGTGGAAATCCAAAATCACCTATTGGAAAGACAGCTGCCCAGCTGAGGGGATCGCTGCTCCATTCTTAGCCCTGACATTAACAAAGTCCCTTTAAAGCTACATATATTTAAGGAAAAAAAGGTGATTTAAAAAAATGAAAAAAAATAAAGCTACATATATAAATTTCTACCTCGGTACCTGAGAGTGTGGGCTCTGGGGACAGAAGCTTGGGGACCATGTTCCAGCACCACCATTGGGCTTTTTGACTGTTGCAAAGCATATAACATTTGTTCTAGCTTAATTTTCCCTCTCATTATCTGAGAACCCTGTCATGTGGAATTTTGTGAAGGTCATACTGGTGTTGTCTGCAGGTAATACATTGTATTGGATGTATATGGTACACAGGTAATGTGTACTGAGCAATTACGACGACTGTTTTCAGGATTGAGTTAAGAATATCATCTATATTTGTTTTATCATTTTGCAGAATGTTTTGATTTGTGCTAGGGTAAACAAGAAACTGCATTTTGATTGAAGCTTTCATTCCTTTTCTCTTCTGGAACCAGAAACTCATTTTCAGTTCCAGTCATTCTTTTCTTTTCTGTCTGCCCCTGCCCATTGTCCTGACATTTTCTGAGTCTGACATTTTGCTTACCTGCGCTGGGAGTTCTTTTTTTTTTTTTTTTTAAACACTACAGTTTTATTATTTTTTTATTTTTATTTTTTTAATTTTTATTTATTTATGATAGTCACAGAGAGAGAGAGAGAGAGAGAGGCAGAGACACAGGCAGAGGGAGAAGCAGGCTCCATGCACCGGGAGCCCGATGTGGGATTTGATCCCGGGTCTCCAGGATCGCGCCCTGGGCCAAAGGCAGGCGCCAAACCGCTGCGCCACCCAGGGATCCCTGCGCTGGGAGTTCTTATGTCAACATTAAAACTATTAAATTTTTAAAAATATCATAAACATTCTGTGTTTAGAAGTATCTTTGAAACTAGGTAAATTTGTACTTTCTGATGTTGTTCTTTTGAATCAATTAATAGATATTAATTTAAAATTTCTTCAAGTGGGGATCCCTGGGTGGCTTAGCGGTTTGGCGCCTGCCTTTGGCCCGGGGGGTGATCCTGGAGTCCTGGGATCGAGTCCCATGTCAGGCTTCCTGCATGGAGCCTGCTTCTCCCTCTGCCTGTGCCTCTGCCTCTCTCTCTCTCTCTCTCTCTCTCTCTATCTCTGTGTCTCTCATGAATAAATAAATAAAATCTAAATAAATAAATAAAAATAAAATTTCTTCAAGTGATTTGAATGTCTAAGTTTTGACAAATTTTTCTGATGTTTTTACAATAGGTGACTTTGGGAAATAGACAAACCTTTATATTAAATGATAGTTCTTTGTGCTTTGTTTTCAAAATAGTTTGGCTCTTTCACCACAGGTATTTACAAAGATGTGGCAATTCTTTCTCTCCATTTTGCTGGGGTGAGGCTATTAGCAGGCTCTTTTAAGTGCCATAGTGATAACCGTGGTCCTGCTTTTGCTTCTCTCTTACAGCATTCCATCATTCCAAGAGGATCTCTTTCTCTAAAAGTGTTGGCAGAATTGCCCATTATTGTTGTTTTAATGTATCAGGTATGCACATTGCTTATTAGTTTCTTGGGTTTGGGGATTCTTATTTTATGACAAAGTTCATATCTAATTTTCTGTGGCAAATGGAAGAAGCGTGTGATGTACACATGCTGACTAATGTAATGAATCTTAGGGGTTTTTTTTGGTATGCCAAATTATTTTGCTGTAGTCTAGTGTAAGAGCATGAAAATCTGCTGTGTTTGCTTTTTTAGCTCTACAAACTGAACATCCACAATGTTGTGGCTGAGTTTGTGCCCTTGATCATGAATACCATTGCAATTCAGGTGTCTGCACAAGCCAGGTGAGATTTCTGTGGACAGCAACATGGCTGACTGCCACGGTTATTTAATTCCAAATAAAAATACACTTGCTGTCATCTTTTGTAAGACACGGAAATTCTGGGTGATAACATTTTGGTCAGATGATACGCATTTTTGACTTTTTGAGCTTACATTTGAATAATGATGTAAATAGTTTTAGTTTCTTATTTTGAAAAGATGAGCTAATATTTTGGGTTTTTGTGTCTTGTGAATTTAGAACTATCATTAGGTGTTACTGTGCTCACTCCCAGCTGTGGGATAGACAAACCTTGCCACCTTCAAGCCCAGTTCTTGCTGTGCCTTTCAGCATGACTGCTAAAATGTTCTCTACCCTTGTTCCCCTTCACCAATCATTCAACGTGTGAACTGTACATATTTATCTTTGGAAGCCCCAGTGAAGCTTCTTCTCAAACTTACAAGCATCCTCTTGAGGCCTTTGTCACTCACTCTCTTGACTGCTGCCCATCTGGCTTTGGGTCATTGGAGGGGGGATCTGAGGGTAAATCAGCCGTAACAATCCCTGGTGGCCCTAACTGGGGTCTTTCATGGAGCAGACAGTCCCTGATAGAGTCTGCTGGCCGAGTGGGTCAGCCTGGCATTGGCTCTGGGATGCACATTGCAGCTGCTCTGGAATGGCTTCGAGAGCTGCTTGCTTTATGCCTTTAAACCCTTTGCATTATTTGGAACTGCACACAAATGTAGAATGTTTACGGTTGGTGCTGTGTTATGATCTGTGTGGAAATCATGCTTTTAGGACTTAGTCATTATTATAGGCTTTGATTAAATCTAACACCACCTAGAGTTAAGAGCTAATACTGTAAATTCTATTCACTTCTCATTTAGGCAACACAAGCTTTACAACAAGGAGTTGTATGCTGACTTTATTGCTGCTCAGATTAAAACATTGTCATTTTTAGCTTATATTATCCGAATTTATCAGGTAAGTTCATTGACTTTTAAGTCAAGTTTACTGAGATATAATTTACATACAATAAAATTCATCTTTTGCAGATACACAGTTCTGCAAATTGACAGATGCATACAGTTAGTAACCCCCCCCCCCCCCAATGTAGAGCATTTCAAAATTCCTTTTACACGTTCATAGTCCATTTTCTCCCCAGTCCCTGGCAAACACTGACTTGCTTTGTGGCACCTAGTTTTGCGTTTTCCAGAAGTAAAAAAAAATGACTTGGGTAATGTATATAACCTTTTGAGTGTCACTTTCACTTAGCAGTAGCACTGAAATTTATTCTTGTTATTTTATTTTTATTGGGGTTAGTTGTCTTGGTCTGTCTAGGCTTCCTAACAAAATGGCATAGGCTAGATGGCTCAACCAACAAAAATTTCTTTTCTCACAGTTCTGGAAGTTGGGAGGGCCAATATCAAGGTCCCAGCAGGGTTCAGATTCTGGCAAGGACTCTCCTGTGTTGCCAGTAGCCGCCTTCTTTCTGTGTCCTCACATGGGGACGGGTGAGAGATTGCTGGTTCTCTTCTGAGGCCACAGTCCCATCGGATTAGGGCCCTGTACTTAAGACCTCATTTGACCTTAATTATCTCTGGTTTCTGGGTGCAGTCACAACAGGGCTGAGGACCTCAACATGAATTTGAGGGGGCAGCGTCATCTGAAGCTGCAGTACTGACCTGTATAGGTGTGCTATGCTAGGTGTAGCCACTCACCAGTTGCTGAGCATCTGAGTTGTTTCTAATTTTTTTAAAGCAGCTTTATCAGGATATAATTTACATATAAAATTCACTCTTTTTAAAGTACTCAGTAAGTGGGTTTTAGTTTATTTACAGCCTTGTACCACTATCCCCACCATCCCATTTTAGTACTGTTTCTTCACCCTGAAAAGTCTTCCTGGCCCTGGTTGGCAGTGCCATTCAGTTTCCTATGGCCCTCAGCTCCTGGCAACCAGCGATGTCCCTTCTGTCTTGGATCCGCTGATTGCATTTCTGGCCATTGTTAATGAGTCCATCATAAATGGACACGGGCACACAGATACTTGTGTGGGCATGTATGTTGCACTGACTTCTGTGTCAATGCAATTTTTAAGGAGAGATTGGAACTTTAAAAAAATGGCATCATTCATAAGCCAGTGATAGAGTTTGCAGTGTTCTTCGAGAGGCTGGAGGGTGATTTCAGTTCTGTTTTTCCCCACTCGTAGTTGTAGTCTGTCTGTATTTCAATCCTGAGAAGAACTTGGAGGAAAGAAATGATCTTATTTCCCATTAGTCATAGAATGTTTTTGTGTAAACTTTTGGTGTAGTTGTGGTTCTCAAGTGTGGGATAAACCTAGTCCTGACCTATTGTATAGCAGTGGAATTATATTGCAGTTGTTTTTTTAAGGAAAAAAACTTTGTTATTTTCGGGAAAGTAAAAATGAAAACATGTTTGCCAAATTGTTCAGAATAAAAACTATCTTGGAAAGCATTCATAGCTCTTTTTGTCCTTTTTTAAGGGCATTTATCTAGATAATGATACTTTGCACTGAGAATATGGAACATTTGATTTTGAAAATCTGAATTAGATTCTCTTGGGTATTTTAGCCAGCTTGAGCTACCTTGGTGAATTGCATTGTTACTACTCCTCTGAAGGAAAATGATGAGAGCTTGTTCTTGAGGGAAAGGGGTCTCTGGTGTCTTTCACAACATACGTTAACGGGATGACAGAGTAGATTATGTTCTTTTTTTTTTTTTTTTTTTTGTAGATTATGTCCTATGAAATTTTCAATATTCCCCCTCCTTCCCACCAATAAGGAAGTGATTAGTATTCATTGTTAAAAGCTGGGAAAACACAGAAAAATACAAAGAAGTCATCCATAATCCCATCGTGTAAAAGAAACTGCTACTTAACATCGCTGTACGTCCTTCCACGGTGGCAGCGAGCACCCAAACTATTAAAACTTTCCAGATGCTGCTTGTTTATGAGGGTGATTACTTCATGAGGGTCCTTTGAGCCACACTTAGTCTTACTGAACTTTTTTGAGTTTATAAAATTGGGGTTTTTCTTACCCATCCCATCTATGTCAATATAACTTTGTTATTTCCATCCTCGTTTTACAGGAGTTGGTGACTAAGTACTCTCAGCAGATGGTGAAAGGAATGCTACAGTTACTTTCTAATTGCCCTGCAGAGACTGCACACCTCAGAAAGGAGCTTTTGATTGCTGCAAAGCATATCCTCACCACGGAGCTAAGAAACCGTACGTCCACTTTATCTTGGAATGCTTGCATGGGCCTGTCTGCCTGTGGTACTGTAGACATCTCCTTGTTGGTCTGAGTCTTTAGTTTGCTTGGGTGTTTTAGGCTCCATGCGTCCTTTCCTTACTGCTCTCTCAGATTTACGCTTCCTCCTTCTTTGCCTTGTTGCCTCCACACTCTCGGTCTGCCTCTCTCCTTTGCTTTCCACCAGCATTCTCCCCATGTCTTCCCAACAGTCTCGTGATTAATGTGATCATTTTCTTAGCATAATGGCGCATCCTCAGCATCTCCTGGTACTTCTCTGCCTTTTGGCTACATACCTTTTGAAACTGCAAGTAGCTGTTTACTCATTAACTCACAGCTAACAGTCTTTAAAAGGTGAGAAGAAAACAATTTTCTTTCTCCACACTGTGAAAATGGTAAATTGGTCCTGTTTTTTATGCACAAAATTATTACTTGCTTTTTGCTAATCTGATAATTATACTTTTTCTATCAATTATTGATATATAATTTTAAAATACTTTTCTATTTGCTATGTCCAAATCATTACATCAAAGTTATATTCTAATTGTTTTGGGTTTATTATTATTATTATTTTTCATCCTGTTTTGAGTTGGTAACCTTTCGCCAGTAATGATTGAATATTCAGTGTTTTATTTGCCTGGCTTGTAAATTGGAGCATCTGTAAAACTGGCTTTCTTATGTAGTTTTTAAACATGAAGCGTACGGTTTGAGTAGTAACACATGAATTAATACAATAAAGCTCAGGTGTTTTATGCTGTTAAAATACAAGTTATAGTGATATTACATATGGATATAGCTGAGTAGAATATAGACTTTTTTAAAAACTTTTTTTAATGTAATCTATAGAGTACCGAAAAGAAATGTATGAGTTTGCAAAAAACTACAGAACAAATGTGTGTGCACGTCCTCCATGTTGAGAAATTCAGTGTCACCATCCCGCAAAGCTCCCATGTACCTCCACGGCCAAGGGCCGTGGCAGTTTGTACAGTCACGGCTCCCTTGGCCATATGTGGCTCTTCTACATGTTCACCACTGAACAATATTATAATAATTTTAAATGGAACAGTTTATAATCTATTCACTGTGGTTCTCAGATGAACCATTAGCATTCCTGCCATTCGAGTAATGAGACTCTGGAAGGTGCGCTTGGGGAGCTGTGTAGCAAGAGGTTTCTACTTATTGAAATGCTGACAGATAAAAAAACCCTTTCCCATGCTTATCAGGGAATCGTGTTCCATTGCCTGCAGCCCAGCCCTGGTGAGGGCTTTGTTTCAGCCTTTGGGCTGTTCCACAAAGATCGTTGTGTTTCCAAGATACTGCTCTCAGGGTTTGATTGCATCAGGCTTGTTGAATTCAGCTTTCAGAGCCCCTCTCCCCCCTTTCAAGTCTCTCTACTGGTTGGTTTTGTTTATTTATTTTTTTAACAAAATACTTCACGATACTTTGTTTTGAAACCTATAGTAGTTCTTGGACTACTGTAACATCACATCTCAAAAAGGGTAACATCACGTCTCAAAAAGGGTTTCATTTAAAGAAATACTTAAGAAATTATTTCAGATGTTAGTGTTATTGTATATTATATTGTTTGAAAATACAAAAAGATGTGTTTATATAGCTAAAATTTACACGTCCACTAACATTTTCAGTTAGCCCTGCTTTTTTGGCATCCAAAACGATACCAAGAGGTAACTCATTTGCACAAATTCTGAAGAGCAATAGTTTGAGAAAACCTAGCTGTTCAACAATGTTACCCATTTTTCTGGAGACTCTGATTCTGGGTCATGGAGGGAATCTGGGAACTAGCATCATACAACTTAATTTCTTACCACTTCCTCCTTGCACATGTTGCTTGTCCCTAGCCAACCCACCAGCCACCAGTGGTTGGTGTCTGAGTCCTTTGCATTTTTCCTTCTGTGCCTCCTTCCTCTTGGCCACCTCACTGAGGGACATATCAGGCACATTCCCTCTCTAACTTTAGAGGGATTGCTGGTTGCTTTTTCATTTGGCACTTGTCCCTGTGCTGCTTTGCTTTGGGAGTTAACTGGAGATGTGCATTGTGTCTCTCCAGTGTTTACACTTCTATTATAGCTTTGACCCTTAGTAGCTGTTAGCTGGTGGAGAGTGTACTTTATTTTATTTGATTTGCTGATGCTGGCAACAATGCCAGGCTTATTCCAGAATCTAAACATCCTTTGGATGTTTGTGGCCAGGGCTCCCTAGGGGAGTGTGGAAGAGAGGCCTAAAAAATGTAGGTTGCTGCCTTATCTGTACATCCTCAGAAATGTAATTTGTTTTCGAGTGAAGACCAGCTGTTTCTACCCTGGTGAAGTCTACAGGCCTGCAGGGGAGTAGGGAGGAGGTTTGGTCATGATGCCATCTGCAGGATTAGAGAGAGAGAACTCGTGGTGAGTTTATAGTCTGCCTCACCCAATGTGTGGGGACCCCTAACCTGGGCTCCATGTGTAAGAGAACCCTGGAGAATTTTTAGACTTTTGTAAGTTATATGGAGAAATACCCTTATTTCCATAATAAGTAACCGTAAAATGTTTAAGAAAGGTGAGTTCAGGCCAATAGATAAAGAGACATTTAGGAGACTCAGCCCCTCTTCTCCAGATACGTGTGGGTGGATGGTGGCAGCTTTTTTTTTTTTTTTTCATATATATTTAAGATTTGTTTTATTTTTAAGTAATCTCTACACCCATCGTGGAGCTCAAACTCCCAATCCCACAACCATGAGTCACATGCTCTTCCAACTGAGCCAGCCAGGTGCCCTTCTGGTGGCAGCTTTTAAGGATGATGGGATGGGCCTCCATGAAGTACTAGGGGCAGATTCTCTGCCAGGGAACAGGAAGCTGATTTTTTCTTACTCTGTGATACAGAGTGTGGCCCAGCAAAGCCAGTGTCTTGGACTGAAATATAGTACATGTATATTTCTCCTACCCACACTTTTCCAAATCTAGACTGTAGCTTGGCTACTGTTAAGTAGTTCACGGTGTCATTGGTGTCGTTGGTGACATATGCGATGAACATTTGTGTTCTAGAGTTCATACCTTGCATGGACAAGCTGTTTGATGAATCCATACTAATTGGATCAGGATATACCGCTCGAGAGACTCTCAGGTATGATATCTATTGATAAAACACAGGAGGGTCAGTGAATCCTGGCACTTTATGTTATGAATGTTGCAGCATACATAGGCTTTACTCTCCCTTTAGATTTAGAATTGCAGGAAATTTGGAAATGCCTTAGGTTGCTTTTTGTGCCTTAGCTTATGGGGAAAAATTCATAGGTGTTTTGATTTAAATTATAGGTAAAATTGTATCTAATTTGTATTGGTTTTTCTGTTGTTTTTTTCTTTTTATATAACAAATGTATCTCTTTATTATGGACCCAACAAGAAGCAAGAAGGAAAGAAAACCTTTTGGTTCTACACAGAGTGTTCAAGTAAAGTGGATAATATTTTGATGTGTTTCCTTCTAGCTTTATTTTCTTACGTATTTCATAAAATGTAGTTGTGGTCATGTTTATTGTTTCTAAAGGAGAAAGTTAATATCTTTTATAATGTAAAATGAATCAATATCAGTAATTTTTTGTTTCTAATATGGGAAGTGTGGTAGGTCTTTTGAAAAATATGCAGAACAGTTTGAGGATAGTGTAGACTATGTTTTCCATATAAAATAGTTACAAATGTGAAGACACTTTTTTTTATAGCTTGCAGTTGAACTTGTCTGCAGTTGGACATAGATCATGTCACTCCTGCTTGAGATCTTCCAGTGGCTCTCTGTTGCCCTTGGAAAAGACCACCAGCCTCACCGCTTGCGTGGAATTTGGCTCTACCTTCCCAGACCTGCTGCAGCCACGCTGGCATCTGTGGCATGTTGGCCGTTCCTACTCATGGCCTTTGTCCAGTTTCCTCCATCTGGAGATGGCTCTGGCTGTCTGCCCTATGGCCCTTTTATCCTTAAGGTCTCAGCATCAGTGTGACCTTTTCAAAGGGGCTTTGCCTGCCCTCTAAGAGCAGTTCCCCCTCTGGTCTTTGTCATGGTGCGTTTTCACATCTCCCATAGCACGTACTGTACCACTTGTTCCAATGTTTCTCCTCCTATACATGAGCTTCCTGAGGGCAGGGGCCCTATTCACTTTGGTCACGGGCACACTAGTGTTTAGCTCATGGCTGGCACATGGTGGGTATCCAGATGTTTAGTCAGTGAAAGTGCTCAGTAGCCCAAATGTTCTCTTTCTATCTCCGTAAAATGGTCACAATGTCTAAGGTGTTAATTGGCACACAGTGGTTTATATTTGAGTAACAAAACCCGTTTTGTGTATGATTGAGCTGGTGATTATTTCTGCTTGTGTACTGTATGTGCAATCGTCATCATGACATGCAAGAACTTTGGAGGTAAACATTTAGGCACTGAGACTAGGCTTCAGCATTGTGGTCATGTAGCTGGGAAAACTGGAACCATAGTAAGCGCGCCCCAAATGTCCCACCATGATCATGAATTGCTGGGGCACATAGCAGGAGAAACAGTGGCCTGCGGACATGGCCCCATGGGAATGTTGACACACACACACTAGCAGAGGTCTCTGCCCACAGGCCCCTCGCCTACAGCACATTGGCCGATCTCGTGCACCATGTTCGTCAGCACCTGCCCCTGAGTGACCTCTCCCTCGCCGTCCAGCTCTTTGCCAAGAACATCGATGATGAGTCTCTGCCTAGCAGCATCCAGACCATGTCCTGCAAGCTGCTGCTGAACCTGGTGGACTGTATCCGCTCCAAGAGTGAGCAGGAGAGTGGCAATGGGAGAGATGTCCTAATGCGGATGCTGGAGGTACGGTTCTCCTGGGAGGTGTCAACAACCTGCTCTCTTTAATCCCACCCACTGCTAAACTTGTACAAGTGCTTTGCTAACAAGTTTATGCTGCTGTCAGATTGTTAGGCTGGATCCCTGGTGTCAGACCACCTGGGGTCAAATCCCTGCTCCCCATTAACTAGCCAATGCCCTGAGGCGAGATGCTTAACTTCTCTGTGCCAGCCTACTCATCTGACGAGGGGTAATCACAGTGTCTATCTCCTGGGATTGTTGTGAGAGATAGGACATAATTGGTGAAAGCTCTTACACCATGGTTCCTGGCAAGTACTTAGATGGAGTATTTCTGGGACACTATAGCCAAGGGCTGGGTTCGCTGTGAACACCTCTGGAGAGGCACCCAGTTGGGGTGTGGGTACTGGAGTAGAGTGTAATTGCCAAGGCTAGTGGGTGATAGTCTGGGTTTTGGAGTAGCCTGGGCCATGCCCAGGCATATTTGACAAGTACCCCAGCTTTGCTGAGCCAGAGTCTTCATGGCAACAGTGGAAACAGTGATGCCTCTGTAGTTACCATCAGGAAAGACGGCACACTCTCTTCCTTCGTGTGAAGCAGAGCGACCTCAGCAAGTGGTTTCAGATTTAGAGAGTTCCTTTTTCTGTCTTCTGAAAGTGTTGTTGGCCTATCAAAGGGAATGATTTTTGTCTTTCTTGGCACTTTCTCTTCCTGCTAGGTCTTTGTTCTCAAATTCCACACCATCGCCCGGTACCAGCTCTCTGCCATTTTTAAGAAGTGCAAGCCCCAGTCAGAACTTGGAGCCATGGAGGCAGCCCTGCCTGGGGTGCCCACTGCCCCTGCAGCCCCGGGCCCTGCCCCCTCCCCTGCGCCTGTTCCTGCCCCCGCCCCACCCCCGCCCCCCACCCCTGCCACTCCCGTGACCCCAGCCCCTGTGCCTCCATTTGAAAAGCAAGGAGAAAAGGATAAGGAGGACAAGCAGACATTCCAGGTCACAGATTGTCGAAGTTTGGTAAAAACGTTGGTCTGCGGTGTCAAGACAATCACGTGGGGTATAACATCATGTAAAGCACCTGGTGGTAATTGCACTCTTGAATTATTTAGACATTCTGTTTTTCACAGAGTGGGTTTTATTCACAGTGACTGATTATTCTTTCTCTCTTCCAGAAGCTCAGTTCATTCCCAACAAGCAGTTACAGCCCAAAGAGACTCAGATTTACATAAAACTTGTGAAATATGCAATGCAGGCTTTAGATATTTATCAGGTAAGCAAGTGTCCTTGAACCAGGCTCCCAAGTGTAGAAGAGATGCTAGCAATGGAAGGGGTCTTGAGAGTCTCATCTGTCGTTGTTTTGGATGGTCGACAGTATTTGTTCTGTAGTATTTGTTCTGTAATTTGTTCATTGCATTAAAAGTGAAGAGTTTTACTTGTGTCAGTATGTGCATTCTCTGGGAGGTGGTGATTAGTGTAAATGGACTGCAGTAGATTTAAGTTTACTAAATTTATTCCTGTTTGGAACCCTTAGCAAAGTTATTTTGTTTTGATTGTTTTCCAAAATCAAGCTGAGAGTAGCGAGGTAAAAGATTGGATGGGGCATTTATTATCTAATTTGAAATGTTCTGTTTTAATATGTAGCTTATCTACTTATGGAATATGTGCAGAGATGCCTAGTTTTAATGTCCATGGGTTTTTTTCCCGTGCTAGGTCCAGATAGCAGGAAATGGACAAACATACATTCGAGTAGCAAACTGCCAAACTGTCAGAATGAAGGAAGAGAAGGAGGTGTTGGAACACTTTGCTGGTGTGTTCACAATGATGAATCCCCTAACATTTAAAGAGATCTTTCAAACGACGGTCCCTTATATGGTGGAAAGAATCTCAAAAAATTATGCTCTTCAGGTATAAAACTCCTTTTTCCTATCTTTTCAATAGTAAATTTAAAGTTATTTATATGTTGAATACTTGGGTGTTCCATTTATTTTGAGAGTTTTCTAAATAATATGGCTAAGGATATGCTTGTAGAACAAAACATTTAGTTTTTGAGAGCATGTGTGCGCTTGTGTGAGTGGGGTTGGGATGTGGGGGAGGTGCAGAGGGGGAAAGAATCTCCAGTAGACTCCCTGATAAGCACAGAGCCCAATGCAGGGCTCCATCTCAGGGCCCTAAGATCTTGCTCTGAGCTGAAATCAAGAATTGGGCAGTTAACTGACTAGAGAAATATTAGGGTACAATACTAACATTTTTTTCGGGATGCCTAAGTGGCTCAGTTGGTGAAGCATCTGCCTTTGGCTCAGTCATGATCCCAGGGTCCTGGGTTCAAGCCCTGAGTTGGGCTCCCTGGTCAGGGGGAGTCTGCTTCTCCCTCTCCCCTGTCTCATGCTCAGTCTCTTTCAGATCTCAAAAAAAAAAAAATCTTAAATTTTTTTCAAAGTATCAATATGTTTTGGATCAGTTTCATTAGTAGGAATTAAATGTACATTAGAGGTAGGCTCTTGGTATTAGATGGTGAGGATAAAATAAGGAACCTAAGTCTTTGAAGTGAACTGCTCCACTCAGTGCTCAGAAGATTTATTTAGTTTTTTTTTTTTCCTTTCGGTGGATAATTAATTTATTGGATTATATGATACAGGTTTGATTTTGTATTTTTGGAAAATTCATTACTTTGTGCTAAAGCTGCTTTGAGGAAGGGATTATTTTTGTCACCTGTATGTCTTGTTTTGACAGATTGTTGCCAATTCCTTCTTGGCGAACCCTACTACCTCAGCTCTGTTTGCTACGATTCTGGTAGAGTACCTCCTGGACCGCCTGCCGGAAATGGGCTCCCACGTGGAGCTCTCTAACCTGTACCTCAAGCTGTTCAAGTTGGTCTTTGGCTCTGTCTCCCTCTTTGCAGCTGAAAACGAACAAATGCTGAAGGTAAAGCTCGTTTAGATCCAAGTGTACTTTGGGAGTTTTATTGTTTTTTTTTTTTTTTTAAGATTATTTATTTTTTCATGAGAGACACAGATTGAGAGAGAGAAGCAGAGACACAGGCAGAGGGAGAAACAGGCTCCACGCAGGGGAGCCCGATGTGGGACTTGATCCCAGATCCTGGGATCATGCCCTGGGCCGAAGGCAGTTGTTCAACCACTGAGCCATCCAGGGGTCCCTTATTGTTGTTTTTTAATTCCTGTTTTCACTTTTGCACAGACTGGAGTTGCTTATTTTGTATTTGTAAAGTATTCTTTGAATTATTATTTTTTTAAAGAATTTATTTATTCATGAGACTACATAGAGAGGAGAGAGAGAGAGAGAGAGGCAGAGACACAGGCAGAGGGAGAAGCAGGCTGCATGCAGGGAGCCCGACGTGGGACTCGATCCCAGGTCTCCAGGATCACACCCTGGGCTGAAGGCGGCGCTAAACCGCTGAGCCACCCAAGCTGCCCTCTTTGAATTAAAAAATACTTGCAACCAATAAGGGCCAGATGTAGAAAACATCTTATATATTTCTAAGCAGAGCTTCATTTATTTACCCATGACTTAAAGCAAAAACTTCAGATGCCTATGGTCGGCAGTGAGTCGCCATTAGTATTGCCAATACTGATTTTTTTTTTAATTCAAATTTATTTCTCTGGATTACACAAGTAAAATAGCACATCAATCCTTTTTTTTTTTTTTTTTTAATTTTTTATTTATTTATGATAGTCACAGAGAGAGAGAGAGAGGCAGAGACACAGGCAGAGGGAGAAGCAGGCTCCATGCACCGGGAGCCTGACGTGGGATTCGATCCCGGGTCTCCAGGATCACGCCCTGGGCCAAAGGCAGGCGCCAAACCGCTGCGCCACCCAGGGATCCCCTAGCACATCAATCCTATTTTAAAAATTGAGTGATAGAGGGATCCCTGGGTGGCGCAGCAGTTTAGCGCCTGCCTTTGGCCCAGGGCGCGATCCTGGAGACCTGGGATCGAGTCCCATGTCGGGCTCACGGTGCATGGAGCCTGCTTCTCTCTCTGCCTATGTCTCTGCCTCTCCCTCTCTCTGTGTGTGACTATCATTCATACATACATACATACATACATACATACATAAAATCTTTAAAAAAAAAATTGAGTGATAGGAACAAAGAGGGAAAAAATGTCTTCCCTGACTTCTCCTATCCAAAGAAATAGCTGGCTTTTTAACAGTTCTGATTAAGTCAACCATCCTGCACTTTAACTCTGTTTCTTCTCTGTGTTCTTATTTTCTGTGGCAATATAAGAACATCTTGTTTCGGGACCATTTGTTTATTTTCCCCCTTTTTATAAAAAATTTTAACCAATTTGTATTCCTTATTAAGACTGTCTTGGAGCAATGTGTCTCCTGACATCTTTTTTTTTTTTCCTGACATCTTTATGGATGACTAATCTGATCTCATCAGTTATTTGATTTTAGCAAATGGCTAAAAAACTTACCCCTGGTTCCATCTCCCACTGAAAAAGCAGCAGATGGTAGAACAAAAAACCTAATAAAAATTTACTTCCATCGAAGGCAGAGTATTTTAATTCCTGCAGAAAGTTGAATGTTATCACCAATTGTCTCTGAGGAGTGATGTCTTCCCATAGGGGAATTCTGAAGATATAAACAAGATCCTTTTTTTTTTCCTGGAGTAGTAAATGTACAGATGTCGACAAAGAGTACTAGTGATCTCTGCTTTTATGTGACTATTTCCTTAGGGTTTTTTTCAATTCTATAGTAATTACTTACCAACAACCTTGATGTTACTTTCCTGTTACTATGAAAGAAAAATACTTGAATTTTTCTAAGGTAAAAAATATTTGATTGTGATCTGTGTCCACGTGATTTGGTATCTTCAAAAAATATAATTTTTGCTAGCGTTAGATACAGAACAACAACAAAAAATACAGAACAAACCTTAATGGAAGGATGTTGGAATATCGTTCAAGAAAAACATTCAAAGAACAAATTTCGTTAAGACTTTTTGTCAAAATAATATATGTAATCGATTTAGTCTGTAAAGTAATTGTATTGTGCCATTTAGGACAACAGATTGGGAACTGTGTCACTGACACACCAGCACTTTTCAGTTCACATTCAATATGCCTGTAAAACATTTCATGTGCAGCCTAACCTGTCACATGTTAGAACCAGGATCTGAAATACTAAATAAAAAGCTAATCTGGCTTAAAATGTTAATTAAAGTTACTTTAAGCTAATAAAGTACTTTTTTTTATCAAAGAAATGCTTATTTTTAAAATTAAATCTTTGAAAACCTTTTTTTTTTTTTTTAATTATTTATTCATGATAGAGTTAGAGAGAGAGAGAGAGAGAGGCAGAGACACAGGCAGAGGGAGAAGCAGGCTCCATGCACCGGGAGCCCGACGTGGGACTCGATCCCGGGTCTCCAGGATCACGCCCTGGGCCAAAGGCAGGCGCTAAACCGCTGCGCCACCCAGGGATCCCTAAATCTTTGAAAACCTTATAACCTAATTTTTTAAAAAAAATTTTAACTATCTAAAAAAGATTTTATTTGAGAGCATGACAGAGTGCGCACGCTAGCAAGAGCATGTGCACGAGATGAGGGAGGGTCAGAGGTAGAAGCAGGCTCTGCACTCAGTGAGGATCACTCCCAGGATCATGACCTGAGCCAAAGGCAGCTTAACCAACTGAGCTACCCAGGTGCCCCTTACTTTTTCTTTTTTTTAAAGATTGATTTATTCATTCGGGAGAGGGAGAGAGAACACATAAGCAAACAAGCAGGGGGAGGGACAAGCACATTTTGTGCTGAGTGTGGGCCATAACTAGGGCTCAATCAGATGACCTTGAGATCATGACCTGAGCTGAAATCAAGAGTCAGACACCCCTTTATGTAAAATCTCAATTTTCATGGGCCTTCTCAATTTTGTGTATCATATTTGATAGTGAATTTTTATTTCCATTAGGTTACTTTTTGCATTTAGATTGTTAGAAGAAATGGGTGTCTTCATCTTGATTATTTAGTCTTCTAAAGGAGGTGACCATATATCTTATAAAGGAAGTGACTATATTCACAGGAATTGTAGGGCTGACAGACCTTGCTCCAGAGTTGTCATCTTTTCAGCATCATGGAACTACACAGTAACATGGGAACCTATTAAATGTTTTTTTCCTGGATGCCCTGGTGGAAACCAGCATGTATCTTAAGACAAATTAATTTGAACCAAATGAAGGCTGGAAAGATCTTGTTTTGTTTTCCCTTTGGAATGAAGTCATCAGAATTACCTTCCATTCCTGTTTGCAGTGAACCTTCAGCGTGAAACGTGGTGTGGCCCCTCCTTGTTTAGAGCCTATTAACCTGCCTTTTCTCCACCCTGCAGCCCCACCTGCACAAAATTGTGAACAGCTCAATGGAGCTTGCACAGACTGCCAAAGAGCCCTACAACTACTTCCTGCTGCTTCGGGCCCTCTTCCGCTCCATTGGAGGAGGTAGTCATGACCTCTTGTATCAGGAATTTTTGCCCCTCCTACCAAACCTCCTACAAGGTCAGAGCAGTGATTTTGGTTGCCTCTTAGTCTCGCGTGCACATGTGAATTTGGCTGCTTGTGTTTGTGGGGTTTGCCCTCTGTACCCACCAAAGGTCATTGTGAGGGGATGTATGTGTATGTCCCCTGCCAGAGGGGTGTGTGTGTGTGTTTGTGTGTGTGTTCATCCCTGTGTCCACTCTCTTTAAAAGCAGTGGGATTTTGAAGGGAGCCCTCCTGTTTAGGGCTAGACTTACCCCTCCCTGCTCAGAGTTGAACAGAGTTGGAAGATTTTCATCACCCTGGTTAGACTTTGCTTGTATTTTTGTAGCATTTGGTAAGCAAGCCTAGAAAGTGTTTCTAGGGCTACTTAGTAATAATATCAGGGATCCCTAGATGAAAAGAGAATCGGAGTTATAAAGCTGATTTATAAGTGTGTATTTTTATTTTGTTGCAAATTTACATAACTAGGATTCTATAATTTCCATATAATCAGGAATACTTTCAAGACATAGAGCTCAAGGGGCTGCTTAAAGAGAAGCTATTTACAACGTGTAATACCTAGGAGGCACTGGGAAATAGTTGACCACATTGCCTATAACATGGCCTTAAGTCCACCATGCAAGGTGGCCCAGCCATAATACAACTCTACTCTCTGTATTTTACCCCATTGCTGGTTGTTCACCAGCCTGAGCCCTCTGTTCTGAGGAGTCTGATTTCCTCCTCCTGCACTCTCTGTGCTGTCCCCAAGCTTGTTTCTTCCTACATAGTTGTGTTAAGTGGATCCCCTTCTGGGAACTTAGCCTTTCCCTGCCCTCCTTTGGACTCTGAATCTAGTGCTGCTGCTATGTGATGCCTTCACTGATCCCTGTTTCTGTGAGCTCTCTCCATCCTTGCTAGTTTCTCTCAGTACTCAGGGCAGGTCCTCATCTGATGTGTCTCAGTGAGGAAGTTAGGAAGGCACTCTGGGGACCCTCATGAAGAGTGGGGAGGTTGACTTGGTAAAAAGGAAGATCCTCTCCATTGGTAGGAAACAAAAGCGGATTTAAAAAAAAAAGGGTTTAATATATCATAGACCTCAATTGGAGTCTGTTAGAAGCCTGAGAAAAGATGTTAGGTTGTAGACCTCAGGCTGAAGGTGACTGCACCTTACTGGAGTCCGTGTCTTTAGATTGGGCTTGTTAAAAACCTACGATGTTTATGTATGTATGTATGTATATATAGAGAGATGTCTACATATTTATTGGTATAGGTATATAGATATCCCAAGCAGGCTCCACAGTACCCACAGGCTCCATCTTATGATCCTGAGATCATGACCTGAGTCAAAATCAAGAGTTGAACACCTAACTGAGCCATCCAGGTGCCCCAATGTAACATGATTTCTACAAGATCTACGTATAATGTTAATTATTTTATTGAGATAATTTGACATTAAGTAATTATATTAATTATAGCTTAAATTCTAATTTGTAATTTATAATTGTGTGCAGCCTGCTATCATCACTTTGAACATGACAGAAGGGGCTACGATTATAGAATAGATTTAGCTAATGTGGTAGATTAAGACCTGACACATCTTCCTGTTATCACGTTAATGTTTATGATAAAAGGCAGAACAGTTACCTTGTACAGTTTGTGTTGGGCTGTCTGGCAGTAACTCTCCTCTCTGCCTTCCTTGAACCCTGTGTTTAGGGCTGAACATGCTGCAGAGCGGCCTGCATAAGCAGCACATGAAGGACCTCTTCGTGGAGCTGTGTCTCACAGTGCCTGTGAGGCTGAGCTCGCTCCTGCCCTACCTGCCCATGCTCATGGACCCCTTGGTGTCTGCTCTCAATGGGTCGCAGACGTTGGTCAGCCAGGGCCTGAGGACCTTGGAGTTATGCGTGGACAACCTGCAGCCTGATTTCCTTTATGACCACATTCAGCCGGTCCGCGCGGAGCTCATGCAGGTGAGCCCAGGCTCCTCCAGTGCCAGTGCAGGGCGGGATGCAGGGTGCTCCTGTACCCGTTCTTACTTACTGGGGAATTCTAGGCTAGTGGTTTCTAGAAGTATTGGACCTCCACTGAGCTCTCCGTGCCCCATGTTGGGCTCTCTGCAAGATAAAGTAGTGTAGCTTTCAACTTGCTTTATGTGAGTCTTCTGGCTTATGCAAAGATATGAAGAATGAAGAAATACTATATGTGTTGAAGAGACATTCGTTTTGTAGTATTGCCCCCTTTGCAGAGAGCTTTTATAAGTGGCATGTACTCATTAAGTTGATGACCTCTGAAGGCAGATGTTATGGTTACTGTGCGCTGCCAGGGAGGTCCTTCCTTTATCCACAGAAGATCTGGAGATACCACACACTGAAGAGAAGCAAACTCGTAAGGGAAGCGCAGGGGTCCACTTTAGGGTCAAGGGAAATGAAGCAGATAATCAAGGAGCTTGTTTTGTGAAAACATTTTATATTTTCTCTTCGTGAGAGTTTGTGTATTAAATATTAGGTTTTTCCTTCATGTTTTGCTGTTGTATTGATTCATAATGTAGTTGGTAATTGTTAGAGGTTTAGGCTGCTTGTTACTTACTTATCTACCCCTTTGGTAGAGAGTATTTGGTCCCAAGTAGGGGTCAGAATGCCAACTCCTGTAAGATAGGATTCCAGATTGGAAATTGCAGCGTGCACTTGAGGCTGGGTTGGGAGACTTTCCCCACCAGTCCTGAAATGCAGACCTTGGGCTCCATCTAGGTGGGAGAGGATGGTCCTGGAGGTCAAGTCAGGGCCTGTAAGTCTACTTTCTCATCCATCATTTGGCGAATTGACTGAGAACCTGCCTCAAGAACAGCACTCTTGGTTCTGGAAGGCAGACTCTGGACCTGATGCAGGTGTGGGTGAGCACCATGTGGGAGGAGGAGGCGGGGATGGGACTGTGGGCCTCTTGCCATTCCAGGAGGCAGACAGCCCTAGGGAGAGACAGAGGTGAAGCTATTTCCTGCTTTTGGAGACAACCCCCCACCCTCTTCCCCCTACTAGACAAGTAGCATCTCTCTGTGATCTCATCACCCATCTCTCATTGCCAGTGCCACCCCCTCCTGGGGAGTTTAGCAGAATTTCCCTCTCCTGAGAATACACGAAAGGTGGTTGGGCTGGGCCCAGGGGTGGAGGTAGGGAGGCTTAGCACCCCTCAACAGTGTTCATTAATGACCAACCTTTTCGGACCTTTAGGGACATAAGAGAAATTGAAGCTTTGCTTTAAAAAAGAGTCCCAAGATTTTATATTGGCTATTCCTAGACAGTAATATCTGTCATTGTTATGGAAGGTGATTTAAGAAAATAAACTTAAATAGACATAGTAATTTTTAGGACTTAAGGTGGTGGTTTTAGGTAAAGGACTGTGGGAAAACTGACAAGTGTTTTGAAACCATTGAGTGCTTGTGGTCCTTAACACTAATTGTGAGTACGAGGTATACGTCTTTGTCATGTATTCACATAATGCAGATCCGGTCATGATCCGTGTTTCCCTTCTTATACCGTGAGATGTGTAAGATAGTTTATCTGTCATATTTATTTGTAGGAATTGTCATGTTTGTATTTTACAAAGCATGATAGTAGGAGTAAAAACCTGAGAACTCCCCATCAGACCCCAGGACAAGAACTTACCAGTAAATAGCATTTCCCTCACGCTTCTGGTCCCATTTTGTATATATGCTTAAACAATACATTACTAGTTTTCTTGCTCTTGAGCTCTGTAATATTTATAATATGCTACCGTTTGTGTTTCAGGGGTGTGGGAGGACATTTATGTTCACATGTGCATTTTCTTTAAAGACAAAATGTTTTTGGAAGGACGCACAAGACTGTAACCTTGGCTTCTCCCAAGAAGGAGGAAGTGCATGTTTGGAGGATAGAGATGGGAGGAGGAATTTTTGCTCTATAGTCTTTTATAACTTTGAAATTTTGATTTGTGAACCATGACAGTGCATTACCTTGAAAGGATTTTTTAATGAAAGTACGTTGCGTCGTAGGCTTTATGGCGCACTCTACGCAATCCTGCTGATAGCATTTCTCACGTGGCCTACCGTGTACTTGGCAAATTTGGTGGCAGTAACAGGAAGATGTTGAAGGAATCCCAGAAGCTGCACTATGTTGTGACGGAAGTTCAAGGCCCAAGTATCACAGTGGAGTTTTCTGATTGTAAAGCATCTCTTCAGCTCCCGATGGAGAAGGTAAATTTGGAAGTTTGGAGCTTCTTAAAGATAACTATACATTTCATTTTAAGAAAGCTGATTTGTGTTTGAAAACACGTAAATAAACCATGTACTCTCTTGGGAGGGAATTTATTATTTTTATTTTTAAGATTTTATTTTTAAGTTAATCTTTACACCCAGCGTAGGGCTAGATTCATAACCCCAAGATCAGGAGTCACATGCTCCACTGACTGAGCCAGCTCAGTGCCTTTTGGAGGGAATTTCTAATTCAAAGTACAAAATGTACTAGCTTGGTTGTCAAGGGGGCTTTCATAATACCAGGAGGCCAGTGGACGTGTATTGTGTGAGAACCGTGGACCCTTGAACAATTTTATCTTTCCTGATAGAGCAGGAGGTACCGGTCCCCAGCCCACCCTTGAACTCAGTCTGTTTTGATGCCTGGCAGGCTTTACTTCAAGGGTCATTTAGAACAGAAGTTAATCCCATACTTGTCACCCCTGAGTACCTGCTTCTCTCCCATCCTCTACCCACACCTAGCACCTGCTGCTTCCTGGGACGACTCCATGCTCTCTCTCCATCTGCCATTTAGAACTCCAGTTTTGTTGGGTAAAAAAAATGGACAGAGTCCCCAGCATCTTGCCAGTGTCCCACACTACTACTTTTGCTCTATCTATACTGAAAGCTGTTTCTGCCTCCCTTTACTGAGCCCTCCCAGTCCTCTGTCACATGCATATTGTTCTGCTTGATTCTAATCTACATTGTCAGGGTCGATTCTCCCCCTTATCCTAGAGCTGGCCTTTTTCCACCTTGTATTACAGCTTTTGTTACCATGTCTTTCCAGAACATTTATCTAGCCATTATATAGTGAGTATTTTTTTAAGGATGTTAGAGCCTTTTACATGCATCTGTGTGACTCAGCTGTTTTATAAGCCAAGTGCCAGCTGGGATTCCTGAGCTCTCTGTGGATCTGGTCTTAAACCAGCATTCTGTGGCCTGAAGCGACTCAAAACCCTCCCTCTGCTTAGGCTAACTGCCCTGTTGTATATTGTAGAGCTCTGCGTGTCCACCTTTTTGTGTTCAGAGTTTACCCATGTAGTGAGTTCTGTGAGGTTTTTCTTTTTTAACCAGACTTTCCTAAGCATCTGGGAAGAACAATATCCATCATGAGTAGTTGTCCCTCTAGAGTTATTTTCCATCATCCTCTCTCTCTATCCTCCTGTCCCCATACTTCTCAAGAACATACATTGCCCTGACCCTTCCCCAGCCCCATCCCATAAATGAGTGCCCTCCCCAGACTCGGGGAGGTGCACCTCCAGCTCCTCACCCAAATAAACACTCCTCACCCAAATAAACACTAGTTCCCTGCTAAGAGACTATAGCTAAAAATCTGTCTATATCAGAAGTTACTGTAGTGAATGCCCTGTGTCAGTAGCACATTCCCACATTTTAGGTAATAACTTTAATACCAGATTCTGTTTGCTTCAGCCCTGTCGGTGGCAAGGTTGGCATTGGTAGGGAACACTAAGATTTGTATTTGATCTCTGCAGAGACTAAGCAGAACCAGAAAATCCCTTTGGAGGTAGTTTTTCTCCAAAGGAGACCAAGTTGTGGAGATAGGCTTCCAAGTCTTCTTGGACACCGCCTCCCTGCCACCACCACCCACACCCACCCCCCCACACACACACACACATACCAGGTGTATGAGGGGCCGGTTTCCCAGCAGGGTGGCTGAGGGCATGGGGCACCCTGCTGCACCTGGAGGGGCTGCCAAGGTGAAGGGAAGAAGCAGTATGGCCACACCAAGTGCCAAGGAATCCCCATTAAGATAATCCTGCTTTTGGCACACTTTATAACCTGTTATTCTTCCGGCAGATAATTGGCTCAGAGGTTATATTGATCCTTAACCACTTCCAAAATTATCCCCACAAGCCAGGGTGACACATTGAGGAGCTGTTGTCTTGCTCTGTGTGGCTGTGTGTGAGTCTGCAGGGCAGGGCTGCTGTCCCTGTCAGTCCCTCTCTGCTCCTGCACACCCAGCCTTGGTGAATCTTTCATCTTTAACACAGATCGGGTTTTCAATTTATAGTTAAATAACTGTCATTAAGGATGCCTAACATCTTAGTTGTTAAAGGCTACACATGATTTTGAGCGTGTGACTGCCTCCCCCGCCTTCCTGGTCAACCTGATGGAATAGAATAAAATGTGTGTAGCTATGAAAGTTTTCTGAAAAAATAAAGAAAACCTTTTTATCTTCCAAAGAGAAAATTGAGTAATTGTGTAATTTCTGTGTAAACTCTAGTTTTTGTGTTCCTTTGCCGTAGGCCATTGAGACCGCTCTGGACTGCCTGAAAAGTGCCAACACTGAGCCCTACTACCGGAGGCAGGCGTGGGAAGTGATCAAGTGCTTCCTGGTGGCAATGATGAGTCTAGAGGACAATAAACATGCCCTATACCAGCTTCTTGCACACCCTAAGTATGTGGGGCACATGGTTGTCTGCGATGGGTGCAGCTTAGTCTGGACATAGGAGTGCAGAGGACCTCCCAGATTTCCTAGTGTTATGTGGGTGCTCTTTCAAGTCAGGAAGTTGACATGTTACCTGCCCAGTAGTGCTTGTGGGCTTTTAGATGAAATGTAGAGGACAAATCTGGTGCTTGAGAATTAAGGTTTCCCTTAGTCGTCATGTTCCTGATTATTGCCTCCCTTTGAGGAGGTCAGCTTCAAGAAGCAACGATCCTGCCCGTTTCTTGTGCTTCAGTATGGCATCCATAGTGCCTGGCACGTGGTAGACAGTCAGTGGCTCTTTCACTTTTCTGGTCTCTGGTGATCCTTTCATTCCCCAGATATTTGTCATGTGTTATTTGTATTTTGCTCTTACCAGTTAGGTAAGATGATGTTCTTATGTGATCACATGTGTACATTATTTTGCTGTGTTACACGGTTAGGGGAAGGGACTTTTCCTCTGTATTTTCGCATTTTTCACAGCATCAGTGGTAGGTGGTAGATGCGCTATCATGAGGTCTATAACTTTGTCTGATTCTGTTCCCGTGATGTGATTTTTCAACATACAACAGGCATATAGCTGCCTTAAATGGCTTTTTCATTTCTATTTGCTCATTGATGGAATTACTTCTTAGAATTTGGCTTACTTAGTTAAAAAGGATCAAAGTCAAGCATTGAATTTCTTTAAAAATTATAAAAAATAATGAATCTGCCGCCATGTTGTAATTTTGCTCCCAATTCATCACTTGTGCTCATATTAGGTAGAACATACTGGGAGTCTAGGACCACTGGGTATTTAACATTCATAGTGAAATTCATCATGTGAGTCCAGGTGGCATCATCACCTCAGCACTTCGGTGTTGTGAGAATGAATTCAATTCTATCTTTCAGCTTTACAGAAAAGACCATACCTAATGTCATCATATCGCATCGTTACAAAGCACAAGACACTCCTGCTCGGAAGACTTTTGAGCAGGCCTTGACCGGGGCATTCATGTCTGCTGTTATTAAAGATCTCCGGCCCAGCGCCTTGCCCTTTGTCGCCAGCCTGATCCGCCACTACACAATGGTGGCGGTTGCCCAGCAGTGCGGTGAGTGGGACAGAGGAAGTGGTTATGTGACTTCCTTAGACGTTGTGTTTCAGAGGAGCAGTTAGACTGGTTGGGTTTTGGCCTTGGTTTTTGAATCTCCCACTTACTGCAGGATAGTTGGGATTTCAGTGATGGGTGCAGTAGGAACTTTAAAACTGTTATCAAGTTTCATCTGTACAGTATGCCCAGTAGAAGATTTTCACCCTTTGTTTTTTGTGAAAACAGGGCCCGAGTACTTGTGGGATCACTGCGTATGAGACCGTTTGTGGTCTCACCCTTGTCACTGGTCTTCCCTCCACGCTTTGTGTTCCAAGGCCCAGCCTCTGCTCTCCACTCTCCACTCCTGGGCTGGCTCCTCCCCGTCTCCATGTGGTGCTTTTCTTTGCTCCTGGGGTGCTCATCCCTGCTGTTTCCTGCCTCTGCTTCAGGGCCCTTGGGCTCTGGATGGGGAGGGACCACTTTTGGTTGTCTCCTTGTTTTTCTTTCTAATCCATCGCAGACTGGGTATGCCTACAGAAGACACTAAAAATGTCCTGACACTGCCAGTTGCTGTGGAAATTTCTGGACATTTAGTCTCAGTTTTTGCACCTCCTCCCAGACCCAGGCTGGTGGGTGGACACGCTCAAGTAGCGCTGCTGCAGTTTGAGTCCCCAAGGCCCCCCACCCTCCAGACGGACAGCATTTCTCTGAATGCTACAGAACACCCAGAACGTTCCCCTTGTAACTCTTTTTGCCCTTCTTGGCCCAAATAGTCCATGCTGTCCAGTTTATCTTAGATTGTTTCTCAGTGTCCTTTTTTTTTTTTTTTTTTTTTCTCTCAGTGTCCTATTAACATCTTTCCAACAGACTTATAAGCTTCTCAATAATACCCATCTTGCTGGGTACCTGGAAGGCATTATTTTTATTTATTTATTTATTTATTTATTTTTTTTTTTAAAGTATGTTTTTATTTTTTTTTTAATTTTTATTTATTTATGATAGTCACAGAGAGAGAGAGAGAGAGAGGCAGAGACACAGGCAGAGGGAGAAGCAGGCTCCATGCACCGGGAGCCTGATGTGGGATTCGATCCCGGGTCTCCAGGATCGCGCCCTGGGCCAAAGGCAAGCGCCAAACCACTGCGCCACCCAGGGATCCCTATTTATTTTTTTTTAAGATTTTATTAGAACACAAGCCAGGGGGAGAGGGAAAGGGAGAAGCAGACTCCCCAGTGAGCAGAGAGCCCGATGTGGGGCTTAGTCTCAGGACCCCGGGATCATGACCTCGCTAAAGGCAGATGCTTAACTGACTGAGCCACCCAGGTGCCCCTGAGGTGTTAATTAATAATAGATTGTTCTCTTTGTGGGCTAGGTGTCATAGCTGGGTTGTTTTTGTAATTATCATTTGTATGTCAGGAATGTCCAGAGTGTAGCCCATACTTATTTCTGTGCTGTGCTCCTTGGCCTGTTAAATAATTTTTTAAAAGAAGATATATGAGTCTCATGATTGAGAAAACCTGAAAAGAATACAGCTTAGAATGGAAAACATTCAAAAAATAGCCTTTGTGCAAATCAGACCACCCTAGTTTACAAGTAACTGTAGTTTAACAGAAGTCGGTCAAAAAGTACCAGCATTGGATTTTATTGAACTCCTAATCTCAAATTTAAAAATGAGTTAGTTTTGGGGTACCTGGAAGGGTCAGACAGTGGAGCATACAACTTTTGATCTTGGGATTGTGAATTTGAGCCCCACATTGGGGATAGAGATTCCTAAAAAAATAGCTTAAGAAAAAAAAAAAAACGCTTTTTAATGTAGTTTTGCCATTTGAAGGACTAGAACATCCATGTAAATAACCTCTCCTTTCTTCCATGCCCGCCACCTCTTTCAGGTCCTTTCTTGCTGCCCTGCTACCAGGTGGGCAGCCAGCCCAGCACAGCCATGTTTCACAGTGAAGAAAATGGATCAAAAGGAATGGATCCCTTGGTCCTTATTGATGCAATAGCTATCTGCATGGCATATGAGGAAAAGGAACTTTGCAAGATCGGGGAGGTGGCCCTGGCTGTGATATTTGATGTTGCAAGTATCATTCTGGGCTCAAAGGAGAGGGTAAGAAAGGGGGATCTTCTCTTCTGCAAGCATTTTAGAAACCAGTTACAGAGAGTTGGAACAACGTGAGGGTCTATGTGTGTGTTTTTCTCTCTCCAGGCGTGCCAGCTGCCTCTGTTCTCCTACATCGTAGAGCGCCTGTGTGCATGTTGCTATGAACAGGCCTGGTATGCGAAGCTAGGGGGTGTGGTGTCCATTAAGTTTCTCATGGAGCGGCTGCCTCTCACTTGGGTTCTCCAGAACCAGCAGACATTCCTAAAGGCACTTCTCTTTGTCATGATGGACTTGACTGGAGAGGTAGGTGATGTGTGGCCCCAAATCTAAGCCAGCTGTTCTGGAAGTTTGCCTAGAGAATAGTTAGGATGAGGCAGTTCGGCAAATATGCTTTCCTAGAAGCTTAGGTTTCATTACAGTATCTTTAATAAGGACAGATTAGGACCCCCACATGCTATCCCTGGTTATCTAAATATCTTTCCTCCTTGATAAAGAACCGTCACTGGCCGAGTACGTAACACGGTATATCTGTGAAGGCAAATAATACGCTCGCCTGGAGCAAGATCACTGAAGACCAGCAGTTTCCACTGGGGCCCCTTCCTTCCTTCTCACCAGAAAGAATCACACACTCCTAGGGCTAAATAGTGCACCTGCTGCAGGAGTTTCTACAGCAGTAGCATTCTTTATGAAGCCTTATGTAGGTGTAACTGAGACAAATAGAATGTAGTGGGCGTTGCCAGCCTACCTGTTTGGTAAATAAAATGAGTATGTTTATCCACATGTTCTTTTCTGAATGACATATAGGAATTCTAAAGTGATTTAGCCACTGAAATACTGTGCAGAGGTTATGAAGTAGTCTTGTTAAAATTCACTGGCCCCGGGGGTGGAGGTGGGCCCTCCGTGATAGCCCCTTTCATTCTAAGGAGTCTCTGGCCTACAGGTTTCCAATGGGGCGGTCGCCATGGCAAAGACCACCCTAGAGCAGCTTCTGATGAGGTGCGCAACACCCTTAAAAGATGAGGAGAGAGCCGAAGAGATCGTGGCAGCTCAGGAGAAGTCTTTTCACCATGTGACACATGATTTGGTTCGAGAAGTCACCTCTCCAAATTCCACTGTGAGAAAACAGGCCATGCATTCGCTGCAGGTCTTGGCCCAAGTCACTGGAAAAAGTGTGACTGTGATCATGGAGCCCCATAAAGAGGTAAGATTTCTGTCACTGGAACTAGGATAATTTGAACAAAACTCTTGAGATCCTTTTCCTTCTCCTTCAGATGGGACTGGAAGAGGATATGTAATTTATAATTTTGTGTCCACTTCACAAAGTGCAACTATACATGCTGTCTTTGACCTCAGGCATAAAAGCAGTGTGCTTACATTAATGTAAGCTATCCATAGTTGTCAGTGTCAGGACAGAAAGCTGCTTTCCTGGGTCTCTGTAGCACAGTCTGGTCACTCTTTCTTGTTTTACGAATGGTCACTTTGGAAACTTGGGAGTTAAGTGTGTCTGACATGTAACTATCTACCATCCAGTTTTAGCACATGGAACATACCTTCCCTTCCCTAACTAAAGGACATCCATAAACACTTTCCATCTCCCAGTTTCTTTTCTTTTTTCATGAAAGACACAGAGAGGCAGAGACATAGAGGGAGAAATAGGCTCCCTATGGGGAGCCTGATGTGGGACCTGATCCCAGGACCACAGAATCACGACCTGAGCCAAAGGCAGACGTTCAACCACTGAGCCACCCAGGCACCCCCCATCTTCCATTTTCAAACTGATAGTCGTTTGAGAATGTTGTGATAAGCCATATTTGCTTTTTAAAGGATGGCGGGTTAGTAGTACTTCCTCCTTGCCTCCCCCAGGTCCTCCAGGATATGGTCCCACCTAAGAAGCATTTGCTCCGACACCAGCCTGCCAACGCACAGATTGGCCTGATGGAGGGGAATACATTCTGTACCACACTGCAGCCCAGGCTCTTCACAATGGATCTTAACGTGGTGGAGCATAAGGTGTTCTACACAGAGGTAGGGGGGTGGTGGTGCGGCGTGGTGTGGATGGTGATGACGTATGTCTGGTAGCCTGTCTTTGTGCACGAAGACTGGTCAGGCAGCACTCAGAGAAGGCCCGGGTAGTGACCACAGGTAACCAGCTATAACCTGGCACAACCGTCTGCACAGGTACGTTACAGAAGGTAGGCCGGGTAACTGGAGATGGTCAACCATCTGTGGCTGTTTTCTGAGACCTTAGAGCTTTAGCCTTCTCCGGGACTTGATCCCAGAGCCTGAAGGATGTAGTCTAGAGAAAGCTGTGCTGCCTACTTTGATTGCTTTTATCAGCTGGGGCCTAGAATAACACTGGCTTAGAGCAAGCGCCAGTTTATTGAATTTATTCATCACTTAAGAATGTGCTGTGTGCTGTGAAGAACTTATCACACATGAATGCCATTATTTAGTTTGGACAGCTCTTCGTGAACTAGAGATTCTGATTGTTCTCATTTTGGGTGATAGCAGATGGTGTCCTGCAAGTGTTTGTGAACTTTCCAGTATGGGGTGATATTAGAAACAGATTGAACTGTACTTTCAGTCAAATTCTAAGCATTAATTCATAGAATACAGTGATGGTTTGGTGATGAATCCCAATGTGAAGTTTTTTTTAGAACCTGAATCCTACTCTGGAGGCATTGTCAGAATGAACAGAGGCAAAAGTTATAAGGAAGCAACTTCTTTCTGATCCACACTAAGTTTGAATTTCCACTTACGAAAAATTTACCTCTTGAATTTTTAAGCTCAGTGTATTTGCTTGGACATAGAATTCTATGATCACATGGTCTAGCTTTGATCTTTTATATCTTATCGTATCCCTTGTGTAGGAGTCATAGTTCATATGTTTGGACAGAGGTTCTAGGAGAGCCACTGGAGGATGGGAGGAAGTTTCCCTTTGGTGGTTCCAGAGGCACATGTGTTTTCCCCTGTGTGGAAAGTTCCTCACTAAGCTTAAGACCAGAACCTGATAGTGTTGAGTGATAAATTGCAGGGAATGCAACTGGTTTCCCAAGTGTTTATCAGTGCACTGGCTGTATCAGAACATGTGGGATCTTTTTAAAAAGAGAGACTCCTGAGTCATCTCCCAGGTTTGGAGTCAGCCCTCCAGATCTACCAGCTCTAAGCTTCCCAGGTGATTCTGTTGTGGAGTATGCATCACTCTCTTTCTAGAGATAGCTATAGATACAGGTATCTATGTGTGTGTGCATACGCACGTATTTATGAGGAGAGTAACTCATAGTGATGGAGTGGAATAGGGTGGTGGCTTAAAGTGCTTATTAGTATATATGTCCTTTTTTGCTGTTTGAAATCTTTTACTAGGTAGGAATCTTTGAGGGAAAAAAGATACGATAAAGTTTATCCCATTTTCCCAGGATGTAAATAGAGAAAACAGTAATAGAACAACATGTATGATATTTTGGGTATTAGATATATAATATATACTGGGGAATGATAAAATATTTGGAAAGATTTTTACAGGAATCTCTCAGTTAACGGTATTCCCAGTGATCTTCAACTTCTTTATGCTTTTCTGTACTTGAAAAAAGTATTACTACTCAGCTATTGAATTACAGCACGTATGTTTGTTGAGCCATGGGCCCATGGCTCATAAGGAGGGAGATGTACCTGCCATCATGATATTTGCAGTTCAGGTGATTGCCAGTTATGGTATCAGAGTGGGTGAGAAAGTATCTAAGAATTTATTTCACTAATGAGGCTGACACAGTTTGCTTTAGAAGGAAGCTCTGTCACGTTCAATTTTCCCTAGGATTTGAGTTTAGTTTATCAGTCGTTAATCGTGTTGTGTGTGTTTGTGTGTGTGTGTGTGTGTGTGTGTATGTGTGTGTGTAAGATTGCTATGTTCTGTAATTTTCAAGGTTACTTGTCTTCACAGTAAGAGCAGGCTAAATTAAATTATTTTATCTTTTACAGCTGTTAAATTTGTGTGAGGCTGAAGACTCAGCTTTAACAAAGCTGCCCTGTTACAAAAGCCTTCCATCACTGGTGCCTTTGCGAATTGCAGCATTAAGTAAGTTAATATGAATTAAATCTGAAACAAGCCATGGGTATGAAGGTACAAGGAGACAGTGGTCTTTTGGGGTTGTGTGTTTTTGTTTTTTTTTTTACGTTCTTTTTAAGGTGGGATAATCATGTTTGAGTATTTGTCAAACATATAATCTGTTGACATTGTGAGATGTCAACAGATCATATAGATTGTTAGGATTCAAACAGTTGTTTATTCTTGTACACTATGCATTTTACTTTGTAGTAATTAACTCTTAATGCTATAGTTCTCTGATGAACACTCTGGTTGAAGAGAGCAGTCATAGCATTCATATATTGCCAGTTTCGCCCAAATCAGAGTATATAGGAAGATCTACTATAGCCTTCATAGGTTTTGCACATTGGTTTGGTAGCATTTGAGATTCTGCTGTCTTCAAGGCTTCATGAGCAACGTCAGCTACATTGTTGAATTTTTACTCACTTGAATTCTACTCACTTAGAAGCATCACACCACACCACACCCACCCCGTCCCCACCACCCAACACACTTTTTTTTTTTTGGTAAATAAATACCCAGTACAAGTTTTTTTTTAGTTGACTTGGTCTCTTGCTTTCTTGGTATGTATGTATATATGTATGTATGTATGTATGTATTTATATTTTTTTAAGTCAATGATTTTTTAATATTTATTCATGAGAGATACAGAGAGAGAGAGAGAGAGGCAGAGACACAGGCAGAGGGAGAAGCAGGCTCCATGCAGGGAGCCTGACATGGGACTCGATCCCGGGACTCCAGGATCAGGCCCTGGGCTGAAGGTGGCACTAAACCACTGAGCCACCCGGGCTGTCCTCTTTCTTGGTTTTTATACTCTATATGAAATGTTGCCAGAATCTTCCTTGAGTTAGAGATAGAGGAGCTGAGAAGCAAGCCATAATACCTGCATGAGCATGGGGCCGAGGTGTGGAAGACACAGCAGGTGGGAGGGAGAGAGATGCTCGGCAGCCAAGTTTGACAGCTTCTTTCCTCCATTGGGATTCCTTTCTTCCAGTGCCTCTTGTGCAATCCTGTTGGCTAGTACAGGCATTGCTCTTGGTCAGATGTTCTCTCTTGACTAACATATTCCCTTTTCTGAGAATATCTGTATTTTCAAAGCCCTTAACTCTAACTCCTCACGTGGGGAGAAGGCTGCCTGACATGGATAGTGGAAGAAAAGCCAGGCTGCATGTGTATTCCCTCATCACCAGAGTTCAAGGCCAGTTCAATGTGTCTGCCCACAGCCCAGCTATTCTCTCACCCCTTGTGGGGATGTCTTGGGGAAGGGGTGTCAGTTGGCACCTCCACTTCCTCCCTCTATCTATCTGGTCAGGGTAATATTTACCATGGCTCTTCTGACAGGCTGTTGGCTTCCCTCTTAAATAACACTGACCATGTGAGTTAGAAGATCACATGGCATTCTTTGATCTTTTTTGAGGGCAGACACATGGGAAGTGGTTCAGTGATTCATACTTTGTGTTGTTTGGTAAGAGCCTTTAGACAAGGAAATTGTTTATATGTTTTTAAGGTTAATAATGAAATTGATTAATCTCATTGATTTCTCTTCTGAAAGATGCGCTTGCTGCCTGCAATTACCTTCCTCAGTCCAGGGAGAAGATTATTGCTGCACTCTTCAAGGCCCTGAATTCCACCAACAGTGAGCTGCAGGAGGCCGGGGAAGCCTGCATGAGAAAGGTTAGTGGGATGCACGTGTAGTATGTGCGGGCAAGGGTCTGTCTTCAGCGCTCTTCCTGTTCACCTGGTTCATGCACCTGGAAGGCTGCCTCTTGTTAGTACACATTGGATTCCAGTAATGTCTCCATTTGTTTCCCAGTAACACTGAGCCTATTAAAATAGTGACAGTAATGACTAGTCTTCTTCATTTCATCATAAACTTTTAGAATGTGCTTGCCTAATATTTCATTTTCTCACGGAAAATAAAAACACTGCTAGAGTTGAATGAGTTCATTCTGTTATAAAGTGTATTTTGTTGTCTATTTTCCTCCATAACCTTTCTTTTTAAATAGTTTCTGGAAGGTGCTACCATAGAAGTAGATCAAATACATACACATATGCGACCTTTGTTGATGATGCTGGGGGATTATCGAAGCTTGACGCTGAACGTCGTGAATCGTCTGACTTCCGTTACCCGGCTTTTCCCAAACTCCTTCAATGATAAATTTTGTGATCAGATGATGGTAAGCCATATTACATTTAAACATACTCTGTATTCAACCTGAAATTTTAAGGGTCTTTTTTGGGGGGGGGGGAGTAACATGGGGGTGGTTAAAATTCAGGAGGTGTGAAAGGGGTACTGTGAACATCTCCTCCCATCCCTGTCTTCCAGCAGCCCATCTCCCCTTCCCGGGGATAGCCAGTGATAATGGTTTCCTGTATGTCTGAGATGTTTTACATTTATAGGAGGACATACATAATTCTTTTGTTTCCCTCAAAAGGCAGCACCATGTACACACGGGTCATATTCTTTCTATTTACCGCTCATTTCAGATCAGAACATGAAGTGTTTTTTCTTTTTGTTAAATTTTTTTAAGATTTTGTTTATTCATGAGAGACCCACAGAGAGAGAAAGGCAGAGAGACACAGGCAGAGGGAGAAGCAGGCTCCATGCAGGGAGCCCGATGCGGGACTCGATCCCAGAACTCTGGGATCATGTCCTGAACCAAAGGCAGATGCTCAACCGCTGAGCCACCTGTCTTCTGGCTACGTAATATTTCATTATGTGGACATGCCAGAATTTGCTTCACCATTCCCCCACTGACGAATGTCTAGATTGCTCCCAGTCTTTTGCTATTATAGATGTGATGTATTGAAAAACATGTAAGAACTTTAGGAGTTTTTTGGGTTTTTAAAATTACCAAGAAAATAATTACGCAAATAAAATACCTGTTGGACAGTGTTTAAATTTGAATATAAGCAGATGAAGGAGGTTCAGCTGTTAACTTTCTTCTGCATTCAGTTTTGCTTCCAGTAAGTAGACGTTCATAAATAACTTAGGATTTCATGGTATGTTATTGTGGACGTGTACGTACTTCCCATGCTTCTGTTTCTCAGGTGGCCTTTGGCCATTTAGACATCTCAGGACACCAAAGATAGTTGGGTTTTTTTTTTGGTTTTGGTGCACCTTTACCCTAGCTATAAGTGGGGGTGAGGTGACATATATAGATGTAGTGTATGTAGAGTTGCAGATATATGGATGTGTGAGGACCACACAGCTTTTTCTGTCACCTGCTGCGTCTTCGTACCTGCAGATACCTGAAAAAGGAACAATGACTGGAACACCTGACTTGGAGTTGGTAGTATTACAGTTGGCCCTAAGAATTGGAGCTGATGCCCTATTAGAGTGTTATCGGGAAACAGTATTCCATGGGAGTAAATCTCCCGAATTGGAAGGCTCTTTCCTGTTTAACTTCTAGATGTGTATACACACCCTCCCTACCAGTGTATGTGCATGCGCACGTTCACAGACGTGATCACAGTAGATGAGGTTGTATCACTTCCTAAGGAGAGCACATCGGATCTGCATTTTATCCTCCATTCAGTGTGAGACCTGTGCATGTGTGCCGACTGTCCCAGTGTTGTCATGTTCATTTCTTCCCTCTCCGCTGTCATTTTTCGCTGCCTTTGCATGCCTGCCAGAAGCGATGTGTTTGTGGCTAGTGGGTGGTTTTACCACCAGGCTGACCCTTCACACTTGGCTGTGAGCTGAGAGTTATTCGGTGAATGGTATTACCCAGATTTTGTAAAACAGTGTGAAGAGACTGCTGTACCACTTTACAATCTATAGTTTCTGACTTGGGGTAGGAGTCGTCTTCTCCCTAGAGTGAAGTTTGGGGGTTTATGTTTTTGATTTGTTCAGAGGATTTTTCCCTCCCTTCTTTGGCATGGTAGCTATTTTCAGAATGGTTAAAATTTCTCTAAATGTAGAGAATGTTGATGTTCTTGGATAAAGAAACTGAAGCTACCATTTGTCCAGCTGTGTTCCTCTGGCTCACACCTTGCTAGAGTCCAGTCCAGGTCTCTGCCAACAGGGCATTTGCGTGTGTGGCATGGATGGGTCTTCTGATGTGTTCATGCCTGCTGCGTTGCAGCAGGGGTGGTGCAATGGTCAAACACACATTTGCCCTTTGAGTCCTGGTCTTCAGAGCTGTGCTCTATCTCTGAGCCTTTGTTTTCCCGAGTGTGATGGACTTTCAAGGTTAGCAGCTCAACCCTTCAGCATAATTTTAAGAGCTGAGACACCCTACTCTGTAGAATGGGCATTCATGAACACAATCCTGAAAATTTGCCATTTTAAAAATTTGAACTGCTTGACATTTGACTTTGAAGTCTCTCATGTAGTTATTTGTGGTGGATAGCTCCTTTTTGAACTAAAAGTGAATTTATATACAATCAGTGTATTTTTGGGGGGAATCTGAAAACAGGATAGGTGATGCAGCTGGCTGCTCCCATTTCCTTTGGTTTTGTTCCTCTTTTATCTTTGGCAAAATAGCTGTTGTAGTAAGGTCAGGTTTCATGAATGTAGATCTTGGCGATTAATATCTTTCCAGGAATTTTACTGGCAGATAGCTTAGTGTACTTAGTTTCTTTGAAAGCATATAAATTTTAGTTTTTCTCAGTGTGTGTTATTTGGAACACTGGCCCTATAGGTGTATTTAAGTCTAGGTGTATTTAAGTCATGTGTCCCCAAGTCTCTTTTACCATGGAGTCCTTTTAAAAACAACTAGTTAACTTCCTGCAGGGTTTCAGTGTTTGAAGAACAAGTCTGGACAGTGTGAGACAATGAAGATAGTTGTGTTATTTGGATAGTCTTGTGGTTTTACCTGTAGGCTCTGAGTGCCTATCTGCCAGGCTTTGCTGGACATCATGGCTGGGAGGCTGCCTGCTGCATGCCCAGGTCAGATCAGAGTTGCTCTGGGCTCAGGGATCGCTCTCCTCCATGGTCTTGGAGTAGAACACAGTCTTACCATGTTAACAGTTGCCCTTGTTCTGCATAGAAGGGAAGTGATTCCTGTTTGCCCTAATTTGTACAGCCTCTGACCATGCTCATCTCACCTGCCCACCCCCTTCCACCACCACCATTCCTCCCACCCCATGCCCATTGCTCCTTAGCCATACATAGCAACCAGCCTTCTTGTTGGTGGACTCAGGGCCTTTCCCTCTCCTTTTCTCTGCCTGGTGTGCAGGACCCTCCTTGACCTTGACTGCCTTCTCCAGCTGATTCCTGTTCCTCTTTCGTAACCTTTAGCATGACTGTTCCACAGCAGGCACCTGTGTCCTTTACCTGTTCTCCCCACTTGAACCTGAGGAACGAGGATAGGATGATGTCTGCCTGTCTTTCTCTTCTCCACCCAGGTACCTAGCATGGTGCCCGGCTTCTGCAGGCACTCAATGAACAGGTGCAGCACCAAGTAACATGGTAATAAGAGGGCAGCAGTAAGATGCCAGCACTAGAATGATCAGGTTTCAGGACTTTTTTATTTTATTCTATCAGCATAAATTCAGCCTTTTGTTCATAGAACGTGACGCAGATGCTAGTTACCCTCCTCTCTAGAGCATTGGTTGGGCTGTTTCAAATATGAACACTGCCATCCTACGTTAAATATAATGGAAATTAATAATTACATATGAATTTTCATGTAAGAATAGTATGGAATCGAACTGATCCTCTGTGAGGGGAAAAGTGTCTAAGGATGTTGTTTTTTCCCCACAGCAACATCTACGAAAGTGGATGGAAGTGGTGGTCCTCACCCACAAAGGGGGCCAGAGGAGCGACGGAAACGTGAGTGACTTGTTTGCTTCTGGGAAGGGCAGCCCTGCCGGGCACTGCTGCTGGCAATGTTAATATTGGAGCAGTGCTTTTAAGTAAAATACCGGTCAGAAACCCAGTTTATGTCATCATAGTCCGTGTAAAGTGTTGAACATCTTTTACCAGCATTACATTTTGCCTTTATTTTTCTTAATTCTTGAACATTTCTTTTTGTGTTTCTTTAAAATCTCCTTTGTTCACCTTAATATGACATTTTTGTTGATGAGAATTCTGGGAAGCCTGAAATATTAGTATTTCATTTTTACTAGTTTTGCTATAAAGTACATTTTCTAGAGTGTTTTTGGCAGCTGCTGTCTGCATGGTGGTGCATTCCTCAGCTGTGGTTTCCCATTGTTTCCCATCATCACTGCCTCATGAAATTAAGTATAGATTTCAGGACTTCAGACACTGAGGATAGTGTAGCAAAGCATCACATAAATACCTGCGTGTATGTTTACGGGTCTGAAGCCCCACCAACTGTTTGCCAAAAATCAAATGGCCAGTACTTCAAAAACACATTTTTTATGGGTTTAAGGGAAAACTACTTTAGTTCAATTTTTTTATGTGCCTGATGTTGGTCATTTTAAGATTTTGCTCTTAAAAATAATGGTTCTTGCTGTTTTGAATCTATTTTGTATATGTTAATATTCCTTTAAAATACTTTTTAAGTTGATGACTGTTCTATCGGTAGGATCGTGTTTTCCCTAAGTTCCTGTTAAACCTGGTGAAATTGTATGGCAGTGTCCTAATAAGGGGATTCTATAGCTTTTCAGAGGCATAATCAACGTGGCTTTTTTGTCTTCCTGTGCCTATATGTTGGATGCTGTTTTTCATCCCAACTTGGATTTTTTTTTTTTTTTGGCTTAATTATGCTTTGTTTTGACCATTCTGTGTCAAGGTGTTTTGTTTATGTAAGTCTCTATTCCTGCTGCTTCTAAACAGCCAACTAAGCAAAACTAAACCAGGATTTTACACTTTTTTAGGAGTGTTATACCACCATGACCTCTTTGAAGGTTCGTTACTTATATACACAGGGAAAAATCAGGAACCTCTTTGTGGGGAAGAGCAGAGTGTATTTTAAAAGCCTAAACTTTTGGGAGTAGGTACAGGTGCCTCTGTGCTTTTCCTCCCCGTCTCATCCACTAGGTATTTTTGCTCTAAGTTTTATGTTTGTTTTATCTGTTAACTCTGCAACACACAGTTCTAGAATAAACATTTAACAACTCCTAGGAGGCAGGTGAATTACTTCCATTAGATCAGGAAGATTTCATAAATTTGTATAGCAAGTTATTTGGAGGGCTCCTTAGATGGGGCAGGGGCAGTGGGCAGGAGACGGAGCTGTGAGTTTCGGAAAGTCCTCCCAACTCCTGCAGGAACATGTGGTGACCACCGTAGGAGTCTGCTCCTTGACCGGCCTGGAAACACCCAGCTCTGCAAGGGTAGCCTCAGGCTGTGGTGTTTGGGGTCCATGAGCAGCGTGCCCACCATTTCATCACCTCAGCCCAGGGCCAAGCTGCCTTTGTACTCTTGAGCTCTGATAATTTTTTATGGATGTTGTTCAGAATTGAGTATGGATCTTACATCGTGTTTGTCCCCATTTGGTTGAATCCCCAAGTAATATTACATAATTGAGAACCCATAACTGAAGACTTATTAAATAGTTGACTATAATAAAACAAACACGGGCTTTTCTATAATGCTGGGTACTGTGATGATCAGAGCTTTGCATGAGCACCATGTATAGGAAGGCTTGCCTGGTTCTGGCGTTAAACTCCCTTGGGAGGACTCACGACCACATGTGCTGAGTCTATGTGCATACACAGCTTCACTCCACAGAATAACCCAGATATCTGTGGGCGCAGCATGGCCTGTGGGTTCCTCTGGGTGTGGGGGCCTCACTCATGCCCAGTTGAGGGAGCTAAACCACCTGTACTCTTCTGACTTGTGCTGGGAGAGAGGAAGAGATTTTCTTTCATGTCAGCACTGCACATAAGGTCATAGCTTACTCGAAACAAAACCAGATTTTTAAATGCGTTTGTTTACCACAAGGTCTGACAATTTCTCCCCCTGGGCAAGAATTCTGAAATTCCTGCGTTTTAAATTTTATTTAGGGAAGGGAGGTATTCTGTCCTACACTGTTTGAAGGGCTCTGTTTTGACATCAGAAGGGTGGAAGGTGTATTTTTTTTGCTGTTGAGCATTTGTTAATTATTGTGTGTGCTTTTGATAATTGTCTTTCCTGTCTTGTTTCCCCCAATAATCTTTACTGTGTATGAGTATATGGGAAGTTTTTATGTAAATAACATAAATAGAAAAAAGATGATTTTCCTCCCCATCCTCAGGAGAGCATTTCCGAGTGCGGGAGATGTTCCTTGTCTCCATTCTGTCAGTTTGAGGTGAGAATAACCCTATTAAAGTCAGTTTATGACTTGTACTGTGAAGAACAGTTTATCTTTTCTTTTCTTTTTCTTTTCTTTTTTACCTTTTTGTTGCCTTTTTTCATGCTGTAATTTTTGTTTTGGTTCAGCCTGCCATGGAAGGGGTAGAGGTGAGAATCTCAGTGGAGGCACAGGAGGGGGTGTTGTCGCATTTGGTTTTGCTGTGATTTGTGGTTCTGTGGTGGACAGAGTGCGTTGTGCCTTGGAGTGCAGTGAGCCGTATTGTCTGTCTGTGGCGGAGTTGTATTAGTACCATTGCTGTGAACTGTCCGGATGCCAAGCATGTTTCCTATTAGGATGTTTTAAAGCAAGATGCTAAGTTCTTTGGTTTCCTACATGTTAGAATTGCAAAATGTCAATACTGTCTAAGATTCACCTGGGTTTCGCTCTTCATCATGTTTGTACGAGCTCACACATCTAACAACCTTTTAGAAGGAAACCACACAAAGAATAGCATACCTGCTAGGAATTGGGAGGAGCTCATTTCACACTCGCAAGTGCCCACTTGCCTGGAGCTTAAAACCTCCTTGCCCCTCAGCACCCAGGTCCCCCTGCACCTCTTGCTCACTCACACCACACTGATGTAGTCCCAGCGCTGGGACTTGGGACAGTCAAGCCCCGAGCTTTCCCTCTGCTGTAAAATGGGGATGATAACATTGTCAGTCCTGTCTTCCGGTGCTCTCATGAAGACCAAAAGAAGTGGTTCCCTGACTGCACTTGGAAAACAAAAACCATAATACAAAAGTGTCATGATTAGCACATTGTAATTTCAGAATAGAGCTTGCTCTGTGTGAAGACCTGGAAATTCTGTAGAAAAGAACTCTACAGGAGAGGTGGGGTGACACCAAGCCATGTTTTCTCATTTCTTCCCCAGCTCAGTTTAGTCTTTTTCTCCATAGAGGCTTTGGGGGAAATATGTTCAGGTGTTCCTAGGATGTGGTCCCTCGTGACGAGTGTTCATCATCCCCATTTTACTGTCATTAGTGTGATGGACATCCTGTTACACACAAGGCAGGGGAGTACATCAGGGAGTCTTCCCTTCCGTGGCCATGGCTCCGGCCATGTGGGATCTCTTTGAATGGCGGATACCACACAATGGGAACTGCCACTGAGAACAGAAAGTTGGAACAGGAGTGATTGACCACTGAGCTGTTAGCACCTTAAAAAGTGCAGAAATTTGGCACTTCACATTTTGGATATGATTCAGTAGAGCAATTTGTCAGCTTCATCTTTAGGCCTGGTTGACAAATACTTCGTACTGTGGTCAGTCATTTATTTACATTCATGTTTAATTTTTCAGGATAAATACTTAAGGATTTTTTGAAGACTTTCTTTGTGCTAAGTTTTGAAGGCAAAAGGAGTCTGTACCCTCAGAACTTAGTATGATGGGAAGACCCCATGATGTCACAACAAAGCGGGGGAACCGTAACACTCTGACAGCCACAGGCATGCTTGTTTCCTCCACTATAGGGGGCTAAGCGTAGGCAACCCAGCAGTTCACTTCCAACATTTGTCCCTATTCTCGAAAACGGACACAGCACAGTCACAGGTGTACACAGCTCCCTCTCCCCTCTGTTGTCAGATGAAATCTGAGTGCAGAGGGCAGTTAGTTTCCTTGGGCCACAGCAATTACCTGACATTGATAAATTGTGGCTTTTTACATGTTAATTCTTTGCTTCTGGTGGCTAGCCTTGTGAATGTAGCTAGACCATAGTAGGGTCTGTAGTAACATTGGTATCTCTAGCTGCTAAAATTAATTGGCCTATTTTGTAATTTCTGGTTTTCTTCATTAGGAGATGAAAATTTGTTCGGCTATTATAAACCTTTTTCATCTGATCCCAGCTGCACCTCAAACTCTGGTCAAGCCTTTGTTAGAGGTGGTGATGAAAACAGAACGGGCTATGTTGATTGAGGTAATGATCAAACTTGGGGTTAATTCTGATTTTTCCTCCATCTGTTGGCTTGTTATGTTTTAGGTGAATTAATTTAACAGCATGAAGCATGTTTGATTTTAGCATTTGCTTATAGCTGTAGCACACTCTACTTACAAGAGGGAGAGATGCCTTCTCCTGCCATGGTAGGTCAATAGGCCAATGTAGCCTCAAACCCCAAGAACATGCCATTTTCTCCATGTGTTTTCTAGGCCGGCAGTCCCTTCAGAGAGCCTCTGATCAAGTTCTTGACACGGCACCCCTCACAGACAGTCGAGCTGTTCATGATGGAAGCCACCCTGAATGATCCCCAGTGGAGCAGAATGTTTATGGTAGGCACACGAGCTGCAGTCAGGTGTGCCTGCAGATTTGTGTCAGCTGGAGTGCTCTGAAATCTGAAATTCATACGTCACTGTTCAGTTCCCCAGCTGTATTTTTCTGTAACATATCCGAGTGTTAGAAACATCATTGGTGTGTATGTGGAAAGTTTGAATGGAGGAATCCTCCTTTAGGATTTTGGTGGTGGTAACGAATGAGTTGCTGAGATAATGAAATCCGTAATCACAAAGTATTATTACTGCTAAGAAGCAGGGTTTTTTGTTTTTTTTTTAAAGGGCGCTTATAGCGACTTTTTGGCTTGCCTAGAAAGACTTAGAAAGAACCGTAGAATTTGGCTTTTGTGGGTTTTGACTAGCTTAAAATAGCTTGTTTTATTCTGTTTTCAGAGTTTTTTAAAACACAAGGATGCCAGACCTCTGCGAGATGTGCTGGCAGCTAACCCCAACAGGTTTATTACTCTGCTGCTGCCTGGTGGCACCCAGACTGCCGTGCGTCCTGGTTCGCCCAGCACCAGCACCATGCGCCTAGACCTTCAGTTTCAGGCCATCAAGGTAGCATCTCTTCTCTGAACACCTGAACTCTTCAGAGTTTAGGCAAGATGCATAGAGAACCCTGTCAGTTCCCTAACTCTCGCTTCTTTAACAGATCATAAGTATTATAGTTAAAAATGATGACTCCTGGCTGGCCAATCAACATTCTCTGGTGAGCCAGTTGAGACGCGTGTGGGTTAGTGAAACCTTTCAAGAAAGACACCGAAAGGAGAACATGGCAGCCACTAATTGGAAGGAACCCAAGCTGCTGGCCTACTGTCTGCTGAATTATTGCAAGTGGGTACCTCTGTTTGGCTTTACATTGAGTGACTTGTTCTATCCGGCAAGCTGAACTAGAGTCTCTATGGGAATTTGTGCTTAGCTGTGGTTCACTGGCCCCGTGCAGTTACACGTGTTAGAACCGATTGTGACTTTGAGCTGGTCAGAGCTCACATGTAGTTCTAAAGCTGGCCCCAACTTAATCTGTCTTCTTGTTTGACCTTGCAGAAGGAATTATGGAGACATAGAATTGCTGTTCCAGCTGCTCCGGGCTTTCACTGGTCGTTTCCTTTGCAACATGACATTCTTGAAAGAGTATATGGAGGAAGAGATCCCCAAAAATTATAGCATCGCTCAAAAACGTGCCCTGTTTTTTCGCTTTGTGGACTTCAATGACCCCAACTTTGGAGATGAGCTGAAAGCTAAAGTGAGTCCCACTGTTAGGCGGCAGGAGCCATGGGCATTGGAACCAATTTCCTAGAGAATTGAGGGGACTGTCTGTTATGCGGTGTCTCATGGATAGTTCCATAACGTGGACTGTTCGAAGCATACAGCAGATCTGGAGTGAACCAGTGTTGAACACTAGTCTATTAGTGTCCTTGTTTTTAGAAAATGACTAATCTGACATGAGAAGAGTAGACAGACTGACGTCACTTTTCCTCCTGTTTTCACCTACCTTTCCAGTTATCCACTTCAGTAAAAAGATGATTAGTCACACCCTTGACAAGATCTGGCATCACGGGTGCAACATGACCCACTGATGCTCCTGCCTGCCTTAGTAAAGAAACGAAGAGCATGGCTTTGCTTTTCTCCTTCATTTTAAAATTTTTTTTGTAGGTTTTGCAGCATATCTTGAATCCTGCTTTCTTATACAGCTTTGAGAAGGGTGAAGGAGAGCAGCTCTTAGGACCTCCCAATCCAGAAGGTGATAACCCGGAAAGCATCACCAGTGTGTTTATAACCAAGGTGACGTCACTAATACGTTGGCATGAAAAGTAACTTAGCAGATGAGTAACAGAATGCGTGCGAGCGTGTATGTGCGAGTGCATGTGTGTAATGGGTTCATTGAAATAAACCTGTTTCCCTAAGGCTCTTATTTCTCATGATTGCATTAATTTATAGCAGAGCATTATAATTCTTACTGGTGCATTTTTAAAGGTAGCTTTACTTTAGGATGGATTGACTTTCCACACTAACAGGTTTCAATGAGAAACCAAATGTATGCTTGAACTGAAGTAGATTCAAACTCATGTTATCAGAGTTACTTTGTGAAAACCCCTCTTGTTGGTCAAAGTTTCTGATGTACAGTTTCATCCTTAGCTTTGCAAAGGGACATATTACAAGTCAGTGAGAACATCAGATCGGATCTGGTTGTCACCGTGATCTGCCTTGATCTTTTGTTGTCAAGTTCACGAAACCGTTGTGGTAGCAGTAGTGTCTAGTTACCTTAGGTGTTACAGTCTCTGTATTTTTATAGTAGCATTTCCAGAAAGGTTTTACTGGGTTGTGTGTTTCTTTGAAAAGTGCCTGCCTGGTGTTCCACACAGGGTCTGTCCTCTCCCATGCAGGTCAGGCCTTCGAACCTTGTTGGCAGCCAGCTCTTTCACCTTCTGTTTTCATGCTGTGTTTGCCTTGAGGTTGGTTGAGTGTTCTGTGTACATGCTGTCTGCTGGGGTGCTGTGAGCCATGGGCATTCCTAAGGTGGTGTGCTGAGTGCCCATGAGCCCTTGGGAAGGACTCGATTCCTCACCACTTCTGTCACTGTTTCATCCTGGGGTCCAGAGGAAGGGGACTGTTGTTCTACTTGGCAGTTTATTGGTCCTAGCATAGTCTTTGTCCCTTAACACAGGCCTTCCTCCTATTGTTTTCACCCTACCTCTGCCCTCTCTGTGAATGTGAGCTGAGCCCAAGGGGTCTTTTTCAGTCCTCTTACTGATAACTTGCTGTATTCTGGGCAACTAGATGCAGAGATGGTCACCCAGATGTGGCCCCTTCCTTTGTGCTGCCTTCTCTAGACCGTATTTTGGGTCGGATGCTGCTGATGCGGCACAAGTAGGAGCTGGCATTTCAAGTGTTCGAGGAAGGACACCGGGCAGGTGGGGGCCCCACGGTGGGGCCATCGGGAAGAGAGGGGACTTGGGGGGGCTAGAGGGACCCTGATGGAAACACAGTTATGGGGAAGACTTTAGCCTTTCAGAACTTTGTGGTAGACGGAAGTTGGTCTGGATGTCCACTTGAGTGAGGCAGTTGGTGCACCTGATTGAGTAGAGATACATGGGGTGTTCCTTGGAGTGTGCATTTTTTCTTATGTTCATAAAACACGGAAATCTATCAGATAGCTGATTATGTAGAAAACCGTAGCAGTTTCTTGAGAGATTTGTTCCGAGGTAGCATTTTCTGATCCTAATGCTGAAAAATCAGGACTAGATAATTAATAGCTGACTAGGAAAAAAATCTCAACCTCTTGGAATTAAGAAACTCCATCCTGCAAACCACCTTGTATCAGAGGAGGCCCTCCTTGTCCCTCAAGTTCCTCTACTCCCTGCATTACGACTTCTAATTCTGCCCTTGGGCACTGAAATAAGTTCATTGAATTTCTAATCCTACATGTAAAAGGAAAATTGATATGGCATCATTGCTTCCCTTGTGAAACTTGATGTTATATATCGTGTGCGCACACGTGTGTGTGTTTTAAAAGTTTAAACTTGCATGATCCTTAGTAGGTAATGCAGTTCAGAACCAGAAGTGAGTTCCTTTTCTGCTTGTCTTTCCCACAGGTCCTGGACCCAGAGAAGCAGGCAGACATGCTGGACTCCCTGAGGATTTACCTCCTTCAGTACGCTACCCTGCTAGTGGAGCACGCCCCCCACCACATCCACGACAACAACAAGAATCGCAACAGCAAGCTGCGCCGCCTGATGACCTTTGCGTGGCCCTGCCTGCTCTCTAAGGCCTGTGTGGATCCGGCTTGCAAATACAGTGGGCACTTACTTCTGGCGCATATTATTGCCAAATTCGCCATACACAAGAAAATTGTTCTTCAGGTACCACAGAGCTCCCTCTACCCTCCTCATAGCCCCCAACACTCAGTGGTCTTGCACACATGTGCATGCTGCCCCCTCCTACAGTCGTGGCCTCCTTTCCTGTTGTCTTTCCCAGCACCATTAAAAATGCTTGTTTCTGACATCTTAAAAGCACTGTTGTGCTCACTTCAGCATATATACTTAAAAAAAAAAAAAAACAAAAAACACTGAACTCTCCTGTGACTCTGCATTCTCTCTTCCCTCCCCAATTGCCAGTCTGCTCTCCTGTTCCTCTGCAGCCTTGCTGTTGAAACAACAAAATTTCTCCTTTTTCCATCTCATGCTCCTCTACACATTGCATTCTGTCTTCTTTTATCCTGGTCCATTGAAACCATTCTGGAAGGGCCCAGCCCCCGTTTTAGCTAAAGACACTCAGCACTTTAGAACCTTCATCCTATTGACCCCCTGCCGACAAGGAACACATCTTCCCTGAGTCCCTCAGTGGTTTAGGCCTTGATGCCAGGCAGCCCTGGGTTTGAGTTTATTTTTTGCTGTCACAAGTTCTTGTGACCCTGAGTGAATAAATTATTTCTGTCTTTGTAAGAATTAAAGGTAATGATATAGTTCAGTGCTTAGCCGGTCTGTCCCATTAACATCATATACATGATTGCCCTTCTCCTCTGAGATCACATGATCTCCCCCAGGCATGTCTCTTCTCCCAGCCAGAGACCCAGAGGCTATCACTGACACCAGTTCCCCCCCAGTGTCCAGGCGTGAGTGAGTCTTGGTGATTCCCCTCCACCCTCAACACCTGTCAGGTGGTCTTTGTGTCCTGTGACCTTACATCAGAATGTCACCTCTCACTTGCACTGTCCCAAGGGTGCCTCTGATGGCAGCCTCTTTTTCTCCATTTACCACACTGTATCCAGAAAGAAATGATCTCTGTGCTTCAACTGACTTCCCATGAGTCACACTAGCCTAAGTCCCTGTAGGGAGCTAGGTCTTACTTCTCTTTGTCTATTGTACCCTCGCCCAGCATGGGCACAGTGTGGGTGCTCAGTAGGAAGAGAATGTGAATGAGTTCATCACCCAAAACTTAACAAAGGAGAAAGCAACTATGTTCTTTCCTAATAAGACAGCCCTAAGGAATTTTGTAAAAATCATATTGCAGAAGTGTCCTGCCTTGGTTCAGAGTGATTGGGTTCTTTGTTTCTCTGAGCCTTCATTTTCCTATATAAAACTGTCTTCCCTGGGATCCCTGGGTGGCGCAGTGGTTTAGCGCCTGCCTTTGGCCCAGGGAGCGATCCTGGAGACCTGGGATCGAATCCCACATCGGGCTCCCAGTGCATGGAGCCTGCTTCTCCCTCTGCCTGTGTCTCCGCCTCTCTCTCTCACTGTGTGCCTATCATAAGTAAATAAAAATTAAAAAAATAAAAATAAAAATAAAAAATAAAAAAATAAAACTGTCTTCCCGGTGTTAGGTTTTTCACAGTCTGCTCAAGGCCCATGCGATGGAAGCTCGAGCAATTGTCAGACAAGCGATGGCCATATTGACTCCAGCAGTGCCTGCCAGGATGGAGGATGGGCACCAGATGCTGACACACTGGACGAGGAAGATCATTGTGGAGGAGGGCCACACAGTCCCTCAGCTGGTTCATATCCTGCATCTGATCGTGCAGCATTTTAAGGTGTGTAGGAAGTACTGTAGATGGGGCTGGCTGCATGTTCAGGCATTTGCTTTGACTTTTCACTTCTCTCTAACGTTCTGCAATAATAAGGTGGCTATTTGCCTTTTAGTAAAGGTATTTCTGGTCCGTTGATGAGCGTGTGTGTGTGTGTGACTTTGTCAGTGTGGAAATGGCTCTGGTTTAGAGTAGTGTCCCAGGTTTCTGCTTTTGTCTAGGACTGTATGTTTCACGTAAGTACTCAGGTAACAGTGAGTACTATTGATTTAATACTTTGGGAGGTAGTCACCATTAACTCTAGGTCTTGGTAACATGGCTTGAAGAGTTGTGTCACCAGCACCTCCTTCTTTATAGCCAAATTCCCCACTTTGTTGGATTGATTCAAGTGTATTTCTTATAGATTTTATGTAGAGGAGAAAATTCTTTATAGCCAGCTCTTTTAGAATCGGAAGTTTGCCTCTTGGTGTTGGCTGAATATCTGCAACATCAAGCCTGAAGTTTGGTACATGTTACTAGCTAGCCTCACCTACCTAAAGAGAATTCAGTATTGTAACTTTTTTTTTTTTTTTTAAGATTTTTTAATTTATTCATTTGAGAGAGAGAATGTACAAGCAGGGGCCTCAGAGGGAGAGGGAGAGGCTGACTCCCTTCTGAGCAGGGAGCCCAATGTGGGGTCGATCCCAGGACCCTGATACCATGATCTTCGCTGAAGACACTTAACAACTGGGCCACCCAGGCACCCCAACATTTCCCCAGTCTGTTCAGATGGTGCTAAAGGGCTGAAATCCAGTGTTCTGTTGAGATTCAGCGGGAGGCTGGGGGAGAGGGGTGATAAATACCCACACACATACAGAAAGTAACGAGAAATTTCCTAAGTCATGAGTCAGAATTTTTAAGCAGGAGTTTGGGTTGTGTGCATGTATATGCATGTGCACATGTGCACGTGCGTGTGTGTGTGTGTGTGTGTGTGTTGGGGTCATGGTGCAGCAGCACTGGTGTGATGCAGACCCCGTACCTGCAGGTGTACTACCCGGTGCGGCACCACTTGGTGCAGCACATGGTCAGCGCCATGCAGAGGCTAGGCTTCACACCCAGCGTCACCATTGAGCAGAGAAGGCTGGCTGTGGACCTGTCTGAAGTCGTCATCAAGTGGGAGTTGCAGAGGATCAAGGACCAGCAGGTAGGTCTGTCAGATTTCTTCCAGACTCATTCTTTCTGTTATTCCCTAGAAATCAGTTTGTAACATCATATTATGTGTCTTTTAAGCCGGATTCAGACATGGACCCAAATTCAAGTGGAGAAGGAGTCAACTCTGTTTCATCTTCCATTAAGAGAGGCCTGTCGGTGGATTCTGCCCAGGAGGTGAAACGCTTTAGGACAGCCACAGGAGCCATCAGCGCAGTAAGAGCATGTGCTTGCTTTTATGGGTTCTGTGCTTCCTTGGGGGATTTTGTTCATTTATTCTACAAATTCTGAGTGTGTGCTAAGTGCCCAGCACTGTCCCTGGACGTACCTGGGAAAGGCTGCACTCAACAAGTAGAAACCGAATGACGGCAATCAGAAACCCATTGACACCCAGGGGACTTACTCATGGTGTTATCCAAGTCCCCAGACAGGGTTTTCTTTACGCACGTGTAATGCCGTTAGAATCTTGACGAGAATGGTTAATTACTTGCAGTAAGCCATTGAGAGAAACACTTTAGGGTAAGAAAACTGATCAAGAATGTGCAGTCATGTCAAGTTCAGTTTTTTAAAAGACTGTCTTATTTTGTTTAGAGGGCAGCCGCCAAGAGAGTCCTGGGGATGCTCGCTCTCCTCACCGCTTGTTGAGGTGTTGGCTCTGTCACTGTGTGCCTGAGGTTGAACTGTCCCCCTGCTACCACCACCACCACTGCTACTGTTCATTCCTCCAGAGGATGTGATCACTGCATCCACCTGTGCTCAGCTTGGACTCCCAGAGCCATGGGAGGTTTTGTCCATTTATGTGTCTGCACATATTGGTGGCAAGCAGGTCCTGCCAGCCCAGCCCAAACACCTTCATGGAGGGCACGATGCTGCCTCCCCTGCTCCCTGCGGAGCCTCGCAGCTCTTCTCCTTCCTCTTAAGCTTCTCTCTTCCACACGCTTTCTATAAAGCAGAGTACCAATGGCTGTCTTATCAAAAACTAAGGGAAGCACCCAGAACAGTATCTGCCCCCAGAAGGACTGTGAGCTGGCTGCGTAAGTCAGCACCTTCCTTTGGGGAATGTATTGTTGAGAATGCGCTTTCTGCCTTTTCTAGGTGTTTGGGAGGAGCCAGTCACTGCCTGGAGCAGACTCCCTTCTTGCCAAGCCTATTGATAAGCAACACACAGACACTGTGGTGAACTTCCTCATCCGAGTGGCTTGTCAGGTGCGGCTTTCTGGATGTCCTATGTTGGGGCTTCTTCAGAACAGGCTTCTTAGTAGATTCCAGAATATTATCTCTGATAGAAAATGGATAAACCAAAGTCAGGCTAGCTCTGTCATTTTCATACCAAATTCCATTGATTTTGTGACATACTAGTATTTCTGAAACCTACATATGTTTTATGAGTGACAGGATTTTTTTTTTTATTTTTTTAGGATTTTTTTTTTTAAACATGTTTTTGTTTCAGCAGTGATAAAATAATGGTGTATCTTGTAATTAAGGGCATCTTGGTGTTGGCAAAACGTGGCAGTAGATCAGTGATCTTGGGCAAGTTACTTATCTTCTGAGCTACCTGTCTCATAAAGGTGCTGCTGGGATGATTCAACCTACATAAATTATATATAACATTCAGTAATCTAAAGTGCCTTTAAGCCTGTATTTATTTGTTATTCATGTCAACATATTTTTTCATGATTTATCAGGAATCTATTTCTGAAACTTCAGTTTTCCTTTTCAAAAAAGAAAAAACATTGTAAATGAAATTTTCCTAAGTAGTTGGGTTTTTTGTTTGTATTGTTTTTTAGAATTTGGGAATCTTAAGTTTATGTAGTTATTAAAGAGAATAGCAGGTGTTGGAGTACTGGTGAGGACTTCAAAGTACTGAAAAGAATCTGCTAAATTAGCCAGTATCTTCTTGGTGCTTAAGTATGCTAGGCACAGCCCAGGAGGTCCATGGGGAGGACCCAGTACTTGGACCCCACCCCAATAGGCTTGGGGAGCTGCCCAACACTAATCCATCAATCACACAAATGAGTGCAAATCCCCACTGACTCCATAGCAAGGAGCAGGAGGATATCCCATCAGGGAGTATCTCCGAAGCAGAGAAGGCTCAGTGGAGTCTGATGGAAGAGGAGATGGCAGGGTGGGAGGGGGCTAGGATGCATGGGCAAGAGGCAGCGTCAGGAGCCTGCAGTTGTGCCGGTGAGACGGGGCCTTGAATTTGAGTGCATTTCCAGGTTAACGACAACACCAACACTGCGGGGTCTCCTGGGGAGGTGCTGTCCCGCCGGTGTGTGACTCTTCTGAAGACTGCCTTGCGACCGGACATGTGGTCCAAGTCTGAGCTCAAATTGCAGTGGTTTGACAAACTGCTGATGAGTGTGGTAGGTGCATGTGTCTATCGCTACCACCTGGGCTGGGGCTGGGGCTGGACTACCAAATGCTGAACCCTCTGTTACCTCAGCCAGTTTTGGCAGCTAAGGAGAAGGGAGGGAGTTTTGCTTCCTGAAACACGTTTTAAAATTTCAGCTCCTGCCCCCAGTAGTTAGGAGCTTTGGAAGCATAGCAGTTCTTTTGCCCGTTGAAGTCTCATTTCTTAAACTGACTTCCCAGCTGGCTTGGGGTAAACAGTTTTAGTTTATTTATGCAACAACCTCTAAAGTAAACTTGAATTTTTAAAGTGGACATAAAATTTGTTATTGAGAACTGTAAATTCAAATAGTAAAGAAGTTAGTCCCCAAAGCTGATTATCTGGTAGGTTTTTTGTTGTTTGTTTCTATAAAAACCATGGTCCTGTCATTTCTGGCAGCTACAAGCCTGTTTTAAACATTTGTTATTTTGCCTTACAAAGACTAACATAGTTGCCTCCATTTTTTGAAAGGTTACAAAGATTCCCTATGCTATGAAAACAGCTGGATCATAGGTTGCCTGTCTGCAGTACTTGTTTTGATTCTAGCTTGACATAGAACTTTCAGGTTTCCTGCAGATTTCTTTCCTCTTTTTCAAATGTCAAATTGCTTTCCTGCTACACACAGTCACAGTTGAGTCAAGCTCAGCCATGAGTGGACAGCCTCTGCCATGAAATAGGCTAATGTTTTCATGATGCCATGTGCCATGCCCCCAGTGACTTTCTACTTTGTTCGGTAGCAAGAAGATTTTATCTCAGCCCAGTGCACACATATATGCATGTGTATATATATGTATGCATGGTATGTGTGTGTGTAAACCGCAGAAACTTTTTAAGAAGCAGTACTGTACTATAAACCATGCACTCTATTTCTTATTATTATTAATGCTGGCATCATCTGTTAGATTGATTTCATGATCCACAATCTCAAAGTTACTTCCTTTTGGAAGGATATATGTATTTTAAGTGAAAAAGAGGAGAGGAGAAAAGGAAAAGTCAGTGCAATGATTGCATTTTTATTTTTTTAAGATTTTATTTATTTATTCATGATAGACACAGAGGCAGAGACCTAGGCAGATGGAGAAGCAGGCTTCCTATGGGGATCCTGATGTGGGACTTGATCCCAGGACCCTGGGGTCACAACCTGAGCCGAAGGCAGATGCTCAACCACTGAGCCACCCCAGTGCCCTGCAATTGCATTTTTAGACCAGGTTTTGTTGATTTTCAATTTTTTAAAAAAGATGCCATTTTAAAATAATCCCTAACCCAACATGGGACTCAAACTCACAACCCTGAGATCGAGAGTCACATGCTGTATGGACTGAGCCAGCCAGACGACCCTGATTTTCACATTTTTAATATTGGATATTAGTATCTTTCATGAGCTTTTTTAAAAAGGAGGTTTGACTAAATATTTAAAGAAATTTATTAAAAGAATTTTGAAATTCTGCTGTATTCGTAAGGTATGGTTGTCATGGGTTTTTATGTGTATAGTATGTTTATTTTTTGGTGGTTTTTTATTTCATTAATGGCATGCAGTTTTAGGTTTTGCTTGGTTTGTGTTTCTGTAATGGACTGTACCAGAGGATTGATATTGTCTCTGTGTGACCTGTGTTCTCCATTCCAGGAGCAACCTAATCAAGTCAACTATGGAAATATTTGCACAGGACTGGAAGTGCTAAGTTTCCTACTCACTGTCCTCCAGTCTCCAGCCATCCTCAGTAGCTTCAAACCCCTGCAGCGTGGCATCGCTGCGTGCATGACGTGTGCAAACACCAAGGTTCTCCGAGCAGTCCATAGCCTCCTCTCCCGTCTTATGAGCATTTTCCCAACAGAGCCAAGTAGGTGACCTTTTCCCTGGTGTCTGAGTGGATGGGAGGGCACGGAGCTTGTCACTTGAGAGTGCTCATCCTCTGGTTACTATAGTGAGCATTTTATTATCTTGCTTTTTTGTGTGCTTTCACCTTTTCTTTTAAAAAAAACGGACATAGAACTTAATGGTAGCAGTCATTGCATCGTGTTTTCTGGTTTGCTTTAGAAATGCTGTTATTTGTCAGCTGAATGTGACTGTTTCCTTATGGCAATAAGGGGGAGTTGGGTTATAGTGTTTTGTCAGATGTTGAGCAGCTGCCAAGATCAGATTTTGGAGTATCATAAGTAAGTGCATCTCGAGTGTGTTAATGGTAGAGCTTGGTGAACTAAAATGTCACTTAGCTTGGTAAAGTCGCTTCAGCCCAGAGAGGAGCGCCACACATCCTGCAGTGGGAGAGGAGCACCCCTGCCAGTTGCCACAAATCCCAAGATAACAAGCTCAGTGCCTAGCATTAGGAAAGTTGACCTCCTAGTGCCCGGACAGGCCTGAGGACCCAAACCACAGGGCCCACATTCTCACTTTTGTTTCAGGCACTTCCAGTGTGGCCTCCAAGTATGAAGAGCTGGAGTGCCTTTATGCAGCCGTTGGGAAGGTCATCTATGAAGGACTCACCAACTATGAGAAGGCCACCAACGCAAATCCCTCCCAGCTCTTTGGTGAGTGTGTGTCTGCCTTGGTGCTTCTAGTAGTGGTTCCATTTGGCATTGATCCCTGTGTTCTGTGGACCAGCTTTCCTTCAGGGAAAGGCTCGGAATGTCAGGAGGAGCTTTGAGCTGATGTGTGCTGCAGGCATCTGTGTGTGGCCTGCTACATACACCATAGGCCACCATCCCCTGTGGTATTTGAGGATAACACCCTCCACCTGACCAATATCTGGGCTTCCTCACTTCTTCCTGCCTCAGATGCAGGATGGGGTTGCTGGGGAATAGTCCCATGTTGCGTGGATACTGCTGACCCAGTATCACGTCAATCACGAAGATGCTGCCAAAGCAGTGTACAAGTATGTATAACCACTGCCTTTTATACTATGCTCACCTGTTAGTAAGCCGCTCACCTATTACTAAGCCACTCACAAGACAAGAACTGGTCCCTGTCTGCTTGATGAGGCTCTGGCTGCCCCAGGTGAAATGAAAGTTGGTTTCTCAGGTAATCAGGCCAGCTAATTCACTTTGACCTCCAGAGATCCCTAGAAGTCTAATGTGTAGATACTTTGCTTTTCCTGAAACACATCTGAGGAGGATTAGACTTTGGGTTAGCAATTTAAAATTTTTTAAAAACTCATTTATTGTATAAAATTTTGAAAGTACAAAGGAAGGACAACTAAAAGTTGCCTCTCTACTTATTAACATTCACCCTTAACATCTTGACACATGTGTCTTTTTTCTGTATATACATGTATAAATGCATATACAGGAAGCCCTTATTACTGCAAACATTTCTATCTGAATTTGCAAACTGAATACATTATTTCTTCTGAGTTTCTTGCTCTCCAAACTCTTGCTACTTGCTATCTGAAATTCAGGAGCCAGATAAATTTAGTTAAAATTGTATCCGTAATTGTTGAAGCTTGCCATCCCTATTCTGGAACCAGATCGATTAGATAGTTGAGGAATGCTTTTGTGACTTTTTTTGAAGTTGGATCATACAGTAGATTCTGCTTTATAACCTGGCTTCCAGAGCATGAATATTTTGTTAATTCTCTAGAGGACTCTTTTAGAAGAGCTGATGACCAGTGGCCTTGCCTCCCTCCTGTGGGAGTGACAGCAGGCTGAGGGCAACACTGGGGCTGGTGCCTGGAGAACTGGTCACATCACTCCCCTCCCTGTTCTAGAGTCAGTTACTGACCCATCATCACCAAGTGTTACAGGTTCCCTCTTATGGAATCAGATTGATCATGCATTCACCCTCTACTGAGAAATGGTACAAATCTGTGAGTATTGCACCTATAAACGGCAGATAAATACTCTTTCATTGGTCTGTAGTGGGAGCCATGAATATAAATTTAAAATTTAATGCGTAGGTCAGGTTCATTAATAAACTGTCAGAAAAGGTAACATTTTTTTTTCATGTATTCCATGTTTAAGCTCTGACGTTTTGCTGATTTTTATTGAGCTTTGGCAGTTTTACAGAATGAGTACAAGCTGAATTCTAAAATACTCATCATGTCCAGATAGTCTAGATTTTTTTTTTTTTTTAAGGACTGTCTTTCTTTCTTCCCTTTTTTTTTTCCCCTTGCCCAAGCATATTATGGGACAAAAAACTTCACTTAGGATGGTTTGCTATAACCTAAAGATAAAATCCACACACAACCAAAGGTATGAACACTGTTTACCAAAGCATAAAAATTGGCTCTTGTGCTTGGTGTTGACCGTGCATTAAGAATTAATTCTTTGGGGATCCCTGGGTGGCGCAGCGGTTTAGCGCCTGCCTTTGGCCCAGGGCGCGATCCTGGAGACCCGGGATCGAATCCCACATCGGGCTCCCGGTGCATGGAGCCTGCTTCTCCCTCTGCCTGTGTCTCTGCCTCTCTCTCTCTCTGTGTTTCTATCATGAATGAATAAATAAAATCTTTAAAAAAAAAAAAAAAAGAATTAGGAGTGAAAACACAGTGCTCTAAAGTGTAGCATATGCCATTCAAAAGCTTGGAATGTTGACATTTGGGGTTCATCTATACTTTTATCAGAAAGGAGCACATTTTTTTGTTCAGCACATTTCAAAATGTTTTAAATATTCCATAAACATGGAATATGTGAAAAAAAATGTTACCTTTCCTGACATTGTTTAACAAAAACAATTGTTAAAAAAACGTTGTTGTTGTTTACGTTATAAAATGTTTTATTAACAAAAACACAAACTTCGAGGAACATGGTGCGTTTTAAAAGCTAAGAAACTCATTCGTGAAGCACTGCTTGTGTGCACCACATATTCCAGACTTTTTCCAAATAACATTCTATGTTATCAGTTTAGAAACAAAGCACTAATAAGTTCAGAGGGGTCTTATTTCTCACTGCTTGAAGTTTTAAGAAATATGCACTAAAGCATATTGTAAACCAGTAATATTTACAACAGCAGAAATGATAATTGTAATAAGTTGCATTTTGGCTATGTTTCAAAATACTTAACAGGTCAACATCATTCTGTTCTTATTGGTCTTGTGTCTTGCACACAGTAGAAGCCCAACAATCTAGTGATCAAGAACTTCAAATGAATAATGTAACCACTTCTTTCAGTTCTAACACGTGCCAATTTCAGGCAGAAACCTTGGGTGTTGATACAGAAGCCAGTCTGGTATGACTGATGGCATGCTAACCCTTCAAACAAAACATCCCCAAGACAAAGTATTTGCTTTCCAGGTATAAACCATAAAAAAACAAAACAAAACAAAAACCACCAAAAAAGAAAAAAGAAAGAAAAAGGATCACAACAAGTGATCCATTTTTTTTTAACTTTTCTTAAAAAAAAAAACAAAAAAAACCAACAACCAACCAGCAAATTTCTGCCTTTTAGGGACCCTTATGATTCTCAAGTCAGCCTGCAGCAACAACCCAAGCTACATAGACAGGCTCATCTCGGTGTTCATGCGCTCCCTGCAAAAGATGGTCCGAGAGCACCTAAACCCACAGGCAGCATCGGGCAGCACAGAAGCCACCTCAGGTGATGGTTGTGGTCCCTGTGGGTTTTCGCAGGCTTTGTGTCAAACCTCAGGGGTGCTGCTGTGTGATTGAATGCTGAACCGAATGTGAAGTCCTCTTGTGTTTATGCAGTGCCTTGTCCATTTGCTCTCAACAGAGAGGTTTTGAGCATCTTATTTAAAACCAAAGCAAGACTCGTTTTTAAAATGAATTAACTCCCAAATTTGTGAATGTAAGGATGAAGGAATTTTTAGGTGGCTACACATTTATGTGGAACATTCACCATTACACAAGGGCAGTCTGCTGGTTTTGCTGTAAAACAGATTGCATCACTCGAGCTGTTAGGCCTGACGATGACTTAAATTGTAGGTTCCAGGCCTGAGCTGTGGGCCCCAGGAACCTGCGTGATACATGGGTGTGGGTGGGAGCTGTGATTGGCACCGCCATTAGAGGCAACTCGATACAGAAGTGCCATGAATGTAGTTTCAGGGCTGGCTGAGTATGGGTCATCTGCCCTGGTCTATCCGCTCCACTGTCCCATCACCTGTGTGGAAGCTCTTAGAAGGCCACCCTCCCAGGCAGAGTAGCAGGGGAGTGGTGAGGTACCTCAGATCCCAGAGTTCTCACTGGAGAAAATACTGGGGAGGGGGAGTGATGGGCAGATTCCGACACTCCACGTCACACACAGTGGTTGCCTATGGAAACACTGAGTGTGGATTGTGGGGTGTGTTCTTTTTCTCTGCATGAGCAGGAACGGGTGAACTAGTGATGTTGAGTCTGGAGCTGGTGAAAACACGCCTGGCCGTCATGAGCATGGAGATGAGGAAGAACTTCATTCAGGCCATCCTGACCTCCCTCATTGAAAAATCTCCTGATGCCAAGATCCTACGGGCTGTGGTGAAAATTGTGGAAGAGTGGGTTAAAAACAACTCCCCGATGGCAGCCAATCAGGTGAGCAGCCAGAGGGCTGTGCCCTGGCCAGGCAGCCACCTCCGTGTGTGTGTGTGTGTGTGTGTGTGTGTGTGTGTGTGTGTGTGTGTGTGTTTGAGCACAGCTTTCTCAGCTCTTCTCCTGAAAGTTCTCCAGCAAAACATTTTCTCCCCTCTGTGGCATTAACAGTATTCTTTCTTAAGATGAATTTTTCTCACTATGCTTAGCAGATTTTGACTGGAAGCTTGAAATAAGAGGTCAGTCCTCTTAATGTGGTTTTTTACTTGTATTAAAATGTTAAATGAACCTTACTTACGTCTTTGTAGCGGTGTAAAGGTAAGACCCAAAAAATTAATAACAAGGGACTATTATTGAATTTAGTAAGATGCTTGCAAACTTATAATTTCTTCTATAATTTAGTTGCTTTCTCTTTCTAGTGAGTTGCAGCCCCAAGGAAAATTAGATGGGTGGCTATCTTGATTTTAGACAATTTGCAGATACAGTGAGGATCTTTCTGTTCATAAATGACCTTGTCTTATTTTACTTGAAAAAATTACAGGAGGTTAAAAAAAGAGAGAGCAGATGGCTAGAATACTTTTGAATATGTCTTTTCTCGAATAGAAATAATTGACCTTTTCTCAAAAAAAAAAAAACATATATATATATATATATATATATATATATATGTATGTATGTATACACCCAATTCATATAGACGCCTACACTCCGGGAGAAGTCCATTTTGCTTGTGAAAATGATGGCCTACATAGAGAAGCGCTTTCCGGAGGACCTCGAATTAAATGCCCAATTTTTAGACCTCGTGAACTATGTCTACAGGTAATAACTGCGGTTAACCAATTATTGCATGTGTGTGTCCACATTGTGTCCTTTGACAAACTGATGTAACAATCTTTTCATGATTGTTAAATTTCAAATATCCATGTAAATACTAAATCTTGTAACATACTTTGGCATGATTAATGCACCTTTTGCTTGAATGCTACATCAGCTCAGGTTGATTTGTGATACACCCTTGGCTTTCATATTGGTGTTTTGGAATGTTGGTGCCCGCTTGTCTTCAGCTCACTGGCTTAAGGCCTACAGAGGCCCCCGCTTGTGTGGCTCTTCACCCAGTGTTACTCCTTCCATTTCAGGGACGAGACCCTGTCTGGCAGTGAACTGACTGCAAAACTCGAGCCGGCCTTCCTCTCTGGGCTGCGTTGTGCCCAGCCTCTCATCAGGGCAAAGTTTTTCGAGGTTTTTGACAACTCAATGAAACGTCGGGTCTACGAGCGCCTGCTTTATGTGACCTGTTCCCAGAATTGGGAAGCCATGGGAAACCACTTCTGGATTAAGCAGTGCATTGAGGTAGGATGGGCTCAGCTCACCATCAGTGGCCAGGGCATTGAAACTAGGAGGTGTTAACATCGTCTAAGATGAATTGGAAACCTCCACTGTACTGAATTGGAAACCTCTTCTAGGAAGAGACAAACACTTTTAAAGTTGTGCTTAAGTTGAAAGGTTGTTTTAAGTTGAAGGGTTGTTTTGTTTTGTTTTTTTTAAGGGTGATTTTAAGCTCTTAGAAAATGGAATGGTTTTCCTTAGTTTATAGCTAAAGGGTTCATTTTCTTCAGATAGGAAAATTGTAAATTCTGTCTACATGCCCTTAAAGACACCATGAACTGGGATTGTCAGGTTCCGTCATTCTTAGAGCAGGAAGGTAGAGCAGCCAGGCCAGACCAGCCCAACAAAGCCATGGACTTTGATCCCTCAGTGTGAGGAGTCAGGGTGCCAGTAACAGGGGCCTGGGTAGGCCAGTCAGACCGTTCTAGTGGGTGGTCAGATATTCATGACATTTCTGATAGGATTGTAGTGAGACTTCCGATTTCTTGTGTGTTACTGAAATCCGCTTTCATTGGCTTAGTTACCTGCCTACTGCACTAGGCAACCTAGTTTCCCATAGGTTATCAATGCTATGTGGATGATTCTAATCTGCTGGTGTGGAAGGGGTGAAACCCAAAGGTCACCACGTTACTTTGTCCAATGAGACCGAAGATAGCGAAGTTCTTTTCAGGGGAAGAAGGGCCTTGTGTACTGGGTGTCAGGGAGAGCTCATTGACATGTCTGTGTTGGTACTGCACGTGCATTTCATAATGGCATGTGTTTGGAACTTGGCTAATGGCCACACGGGCAGAGTTCCTGATTTGTTCATCTTTCATTCGAGAGACTTGGTTGCTGTTAGGTGCCAGGCCCTGGGTTGGGTACATCTTTCATACAAAGATGAAAACAACCTTAACCTGTGGTAGGTACACTGGAATTGATGGCGAAAGGACAGGTTATAGGGCACAAGCTGGGGATCTGCCAATCCTTCCCCCCATTTGTCCTCTCTGGTCTGTCACCAAGTGTTACCAGTTCAGGGCCACCTGCCTCTCAGCCTTTCTTCTCCTTCCTCCCTTGTGTGGCCACCATCATTGCTCACAAAGATGACAAGAACAGTGTGCTCACTGTCAACACTTTCCTCCTACCCACCACAGTTTTGCTGTTGTGACAGAATTGTCCTAAATAAAGGAGATTGTGTCACTTCTTGCCCCCGAGTGACCAGACCGTTGCCTCTCCCTCCAGCCCTGTGTTGACCTCCATCCTGCTGGCCTCTTGTGTTCTCACACAGGCAACATTCTTAACACCAGGCTAGAGCAGGGTCCTTATTTTTCTTTTAGTCTCCCCATCTCATGAACATGTTATCACAGTGAGTATGTATGTGCCTTTTTGTTTGGGTTTGGTTTTGGGAATTTTTTGTTTGTTTTGTTTTTTAGTATGTGTCTGTAATGTGTTGAAATGGGTCTTATCCTTCCTCTGACACTTCGGGTCCACCGGAGCCTCACAGCACCAAGTGGGTACTCAAGGAATATTTGCCTCCAAAATGCAAGAGTGACTTAGTTGAGGGGCAGTGGCCAAGTGGTGAAGCATACTGGGATGTGGGGACTCATCAGGGAAGTGTTAGGTGTGAGTGTGGAGTGTCACGTTACAGAGAGTTTGTGAGCCACACTGAGGAGCTTGTACTGTCCCCTCAAGGCCGTGGGAAGCCACCAGGGGACACAGGAAGAAGAACACTCAGGTCAGGTTTGTGTAAAGAGACAGGTTTGAGAAGAGGAAGTCGATGAGTTAGGAACTTAGTCCATTCACAAGTTGAAGGCAGGTGGAAGCTCATCTGGTGGGGGAGAAAGGTAATGAATTTATGCTTAAACATGGAGTCAGAGGTCCTGAATGAGTGGTGTCTGGAAGAGAGGTTCAGACTCTCCGTCTAAGCTGAGGAGAAGCAAACAGCAGAGTTGTGAGCCCAGGAGTCCTCAGCAGGTGCACTCCAGTCAAGAGGACTAGGTCTTAACCGTGGGTCCCTGCACCCCAAATGCTGGACAAATGTCCTAGGTTTGTCTGCTTTTTCATAAACTCTCTTCAGCTGCTTCTGGCAGTGTGTGAGAAGAGCACTCCCATTGGTACCAGCTGCCAAGGAGCTATGCTTCCATCCATCACCAACGTCATCAACCTGGCCGATAGCCACGACCGCGCAGCCTTCGCCATGGTCACACATGTCAAGCAGGAGCCTCGGGAGCGAGAGAACAGCGAGTCCAAAGAGGAGGTAATGCTCCAGATTGCATAGTGCCGCCTCCTCACAGCAATGTTTCTGTTTCCATCGATGAATTTTATATCAGCCTTAGATTTTGGGGAGGTGGGACGGCAAGATTCGCATATTTAAAACCTCTCTCTACCTCAGAGTTCAGAATATGGTACTTGTGTTCAATTAGATTTTTCTTTTTTATTGAGGTACAGTTGACATGAATTACATTAGATTCAGGTGTCCAACAGGATTCAGTATTAACTTGTATATGTTACTGAACAGTCACTACAGTAAGTCTAGTTAACATCTGTCACCACACAGTTACAAAAAAATATTTTTTTATAATGAGAACTTTTACTGTTTACTCTCTTAGCAACTTTCAAGTATCCAGTACAGTATTGTTAACTGTAGTCACCATGCTGTGCATGACATCCCCAGGACTTACTTTATAACTGGAAGTTTGTACCGTTTGACCACCTTGACCCATTTTGCTCATTCCTGATCTCCCTGCCTCTGACAAGCACCAATCTGCTCTTTATGAGATTGTGTGTGTGTATAAGATTCCACATATGAGTGAGATCATATGGTATTTGACTTATTTCACTTAGCAAAATGTCCTCAAGATCCATTCATGTTGTTGTAAATGGCAAGATTTAATTTTTTTTTTTTTTATGGCTAAAGAATACTGCATCATATGTATATACACACCATGCCTTCGTTATCCATTCTTCTGTTGATGGAGACTTGGGTTGAATTGATAAGCATCTCGTAATGCCATTTAATTTTGAGATAGGTCACTTTATCATGAGCTAGTGCTGCTTAGTATAGGATATCCTAGTGTTTGGTGATTTTTCTCTCCAAGTGAAAGGTAGCGCATGTTGTGTTAGCACTACTCTCGGGAGGAATACCCACCATGGCTCCAGGGGGTTCCAGCCAACAGCTTGCTGTGAACCTCCTGAATCTCCATCTCATCCTGGCAGGGGCAGCCCTGGAGCCGAGACCTGGCCATTATGTCTTAATGGCCCTTAACACTCCAAGAGGAATGGCTCCCAGCATAGAAATTTAAATTGTGTCTCCTTTAGGTTGTTGGTTGTCAGAAGCTATCTCTCCTTGGAGTGTTGGGTTTTAGAAGTAGTCATCCATGGGTCCCCAAGTGGCCCAGTTGGTTGAGCATCTGACTCTTGCTTTCGGCTCAGGTCTCAGCTCAGGTCACAATCTCAAGGTGGTAAGACTGGCCAGCATCAGGCCCCACACTCAGCAGGGAGTCTGCTTCCCCTTCTCCCTCTGTGAGCCTCTCCCCTTGCTCACACAAGTACCCACACATTCTCTCTCTAAGAAATAAAATCTTAAAAAAAAAAAAAAAAAAAAAAGGCAGCTGCAGCCAGTATTAAAGGAGGAGGCACCTTCTTTGCTTTAAAAGGGATAGCTTAAGGGCAGCCCCGGTGGCTCAGCAGTTTAGCGCAGCCTTTAGTCCAGGTCTCGATCCTGGAGACTCAGGATCGAGTCCCACATCAGGCTCCCTGCATGGAGCCTGCTTTGCCCTCTGCCTGTGTCTGTGCCTCTCTCTCTTTCTCTCTCTTTCTGTGTGTCTCTCATGAGTAAATAAATAAAATCTTTAGAAAAAAAAAGGATAGCTTGATCCCTCTTCTACATGTAGGATATCTACTCCTTAACAAATGAGAATTTAAAATTTTCTTCTCTCTTGCTAAACACTAGATCATTTAGTGATATGATCTTTTCCTTCTGTAATTCTGTGTGAACTAAATTACCTACTTTGAAGTTATTCTTCTGCCTTTTCAAGGATAACTTGAAATGGGGATAACTTGATTTGGAGGCTGGTTTGATGACTAGATTTTGGCTGTGACTTCTCAGAAGCTTCAGACAGAAATAAGATTTATTCCTTTTGGAAATAAGTCCTATAAAACATTGTGCCAACAGATTCTGCACAGTGACTCTGACAATATTCTTAATCTGAATGAGGAAGACAACAATTGCATTGTGAGGATATGACGGGCTGTAATTCTTTTAGTGCCTTATATTTATCATTTTTACTGTTTAAAGTTTATACTTTATTTTTCGTTTTACTTAACCCAATCTAAATAAGAGAGCAAAACAGTGACCTTTCCATAGTGTTGTTTTGGCTTTTTTCCTTCTCCCCTTTAGTGTTACATAAAAAAAGAGAGGTCTGATCTAGTTAATCTGCTTGTTATTTTAGAACTTAAGATTATTTAAATAATTATAAATTTCCAGGAACCTGACTAAAATTTTACTTGCCAAAAATGTAACAAGAAGCTTGTAAGAGTCCTGTTTGTTTTGTTTTCTTCAACCATTTGATCTTTTGGTTTTACCTATTTGTGTTTTGTTTTGTAGGATGTAGAGATTGATATTGAGCTGGCTCCTGGTGACCAGACCAGCACACCCAAAACCAAAGAACTTTCTGAAAAGGACATTGGGAACCAGCTGCACATGTTAACCAATAGACACGACAAGTTCCTTGATACTCTCCGGGAAGTGAAGGTCTGTGTGCAAGTTCAGAGGGAGGGTGGTTCTTTTTCCCCCACTAAATATATTGAATCCTAAAGTAGGATTATACCACAGTGATGTAAAACTGTCTTCTACAAGTTATAGGTAGCTTTCTTTCCTTTCTCAATTGACGCCATCATAGTTCCATGAGACTCTAAAGTGGATATTCCCTGTAAAGATTTGAGAAACAAGTCTCAAATCTTTATAGCATCTTGTGGGAGAAAATAAGAAAAAGAAGTTAATTTTTCCACTGCTACCCTTTGAAAGAAATGGCAAAATTGTTTACTAAATATATGATGAAAAATACATGATTATTTTTCAAGTGCAGTAAAAGGGAAGAAATGAGAATAGGTTAACATGGTAAACAAAGTCTATGTCACTGTGCAAAGAGAGGTCCTCCAAGTATATCTAAACTCTCGCTTCCACAAACTCTTGGGTTAATTGTTAGGTGTAATCATTTCTAGTTAAAGATTAAGAGAATCCAGGGGCACCTGGTGGGTGGGTTCAGTTGCTTAAGTATCTGCCTCCGGCTCAGGTCCTGATCTCAAGGTCCTGGGATGGAGCCCCATAATTGGGCTCCCTGCTCAGCAGAAGTCCGAATCTCCCTCTCCTTCTGCTCCTTCCCCACTCATGCATGCACACACTCTCTCTTAAATAAATAAAAATCTTTAAACAAAAAAAACTAGGAGAATTAGTTAAGGTTCCATATGTCAAGTTCGTTTTGAGGAGTATTACAAAGAAACAGTGATGATTCTGTTCATATCATGAGCCTAGGTGAAAAAAAATTAGAAACTACTTCTCACAAATAGTTTCAACATGTAATTTCTCTGGTAACCTACCCTGATTTTGTGTATTAAATCAACCTTTAAGCTTTTATATCTGAGTAATTATTTATGTGTTGATAAACATATAACACTTGGTCTTCTGGTGCATGGGACAGAAATCAGCATCCTTAACGTGTAGATGGAAGGTTCTCTCATTTACAGCCTGAAGACTTTACCAGGCCCCTGTCCCTCTTGTCATCACTGTCAGGAGGAGGGATGGAGGATCTATGCCCCCAAACCTAAAGGCCTTTCTTGGCTAACAGTCATCACAATAAGTCCCCATGTAGATATTGACTTACTGGTTGCTTTGGCATGAGTGTAACGATCAGCTCGTTGTAGAAATCCGAGTACATTTTAGCAATACTGAATAACTGAATGAAATAGACAAGAGGAGCCAGCCCTCATGGAGCCATTGTTGTAGTAGGGAAAGTAATAAAAAGAAAGAAAGTAAGTCAGTATGTACTGTGTCAGGTGATGAGTGCTACAGAGAAAAAGCAGCCAGGTGGCTTAGGGAGTCAGAGGGAATGGTGTTCATGTTACTATATCATGTGTTTATAGAAGTCATTTTTTTTTAGAGCAAAGTAGGGTTCTAAATCACTGCATTTTTGTAAGTCAGTTTAGCCCTGACATTTTCATTCTCGAAGCTCCTTGACCTGTGAAGTGGTCAGGGGCCAGTTGGCACTTCCAGGCTGTTTGTTTCTAAGTCTAGAGGGACTAAGAAGCATCCAGACAGGTCCTTCACGAAACCAGGCACACTTGCTCTCTTTTCTGCTGTGGGCATCTTGTCCCAGAATTGACCATTTTATTCCTTGGGACATCTGTGGAAGCCAGTGTCCCCTCCCTAATCTCCCTGATATTGTAGGGCCACCATGGCATGCACACACGTATTTACCTCTCTCTATGGGATTGTGTGAACGAGAACAAGCCAGGAACCTATAGAATCCCCCATCTGCCCTCAAGACAAGCGTCTTTATTGGCAGGTCTGTGATCATGTGTGGCCCTTTAGTGCTTTGGCCTCTGCTAAATTGACCTGGAGCCAGGAGGCAGCTGACATAGTAGCCAAGGAGGAGGGAGCACCCATGTGAGGTCATCCAGGCTCATTTTATCATGGTCTTCCTCATGGGGTGGTCTGTTACCAGCAAGGAGCATTCTTTACTTAAATGTCTTCACTCATTTTCTTTGAAGTATTACATCTTTGCTTTCTGCATTTTTGGTAGATATGAATATGGGAGTGATTTTCTTTCTTGGATTTGCTGTTGAAGTAAGGATAGCATAATTATGACCCCCCATCACTGGAGCCCTGTCTCTGTGAGGAGGTGGGCTCCACTGGCCCAGGAGGCTTCAAGCCAGCTGCAAACCTGCCTGTTTATAGGAAGTATTGGCAGCTAATTCAGACTTCCAGAAACAGCAAAGCTGTGGACAAAGCCAGAGGCATCTGTGGATTTGGTTTAGTTTTTGGGCCCTGAGTTTCCTACCCTGACCCCTCTTGCAGTGCAGGGCAGGCATCCTGTTCCAGGCCAGGCTGCTCACTGTCCACTCTTGCCCATGGTCAGCTGCACAGACTCTTGAGTTCTCTCAGTCCCTGATTTGTTCTTCACAGTTGTAGTTTTTGGCCAGTGACTTACCTCCTATGCATGTGCTCCTCCTCTTTTCTCTTTCACATTTCCAGTGGCCTCTGCTTTGGTGGCATCTCTGTGCCTCTCGTTTGCACATCTGCACCAGCCTTGCATTTGCCCTTCTCAGATACTTGAAAGGTAAAAAAAAAAAAAAAAAAAAAGTAGGCATATCACTAGCTGCTAAGCACACACCATGGGTTCCTAATGCTCAGAATCTGTGTTTTTGCTCTGACATGAGACATTACACTTGCTCAATCTGTGAACGTTTGAAAGTGGAGGAATGTCTGATAAAGCATGAGACAATAGTGTCCTGAGCGTGGACATATGAAGCACCCGCATGGCCACATGAATCTTTGTTGTTTCTGTAGACGGGAGCACTGCTCAGCGCTTTTGTCCAGCTGTGTCACATTTCAACAACACTGGCAGAAAAGACATGGGTCCAGCTTTTTCCCAGATTGTGGAAGATTCTGTCTGACAGACAGCAACACGTGAGTATATATTTTAAATCCTGTTTCAGGGGGTACCTGGGTGGGTCAGTAGTTGAGCATATTTGCCTTTGATTCAGGCCGTGGGATCGAGTCCCACATTGGGCTTCCCGCAGGAAGTCTGCGTCTCCCTCTGCATATGTCTCTGCGTCTCTCTCTATATAAGTCTTTCATAAATAAATAAATAAAATCTTTAAAACTAAAAATAAATAAACCCCGTTTTGGAAAATGTAGTTTTAGGTTTTGATAAATATTGTGAAAGAAAGGACTCTAAGCTTCACAGGACAAGGAAACTGCTCACTGTAATCTAATAAGTGAATTCTCCAAAATCCTGTCAGATGCTACATAAGAGAGTGAAGACTTCAGTTGCCATGCTCTTTGGTTTCAGGCTCTGGCCGGTGAGATTAGCCCGTTCTTGTGTAGTGGCAGCCATCAGGTGCAACGTGATTGTCAGCCCAGCGCGTTGAACTGCTTTGTGGAGGCCATGTCCCAGTGTGTGCCCCCGATCCCCATCAGACCCTGCGTTCTGAAGTACTTGGGGAAGACGCACAACCTTTGGTTCCGCTCCACGTTAATGCTAGAGCACCAGGCTTTTGAGAAAGGTCTGAGTCTTCAGATTAAGCCAAAACAAACAACGGAATTTTATGAGCAGGAGAGCATAACACCACCACAGCAGGTGAGCCCCGCCTCTCTGTCGTCTTGGCCGGTGACCTCCCCATTCTAGTAAACCTCTCCCCAGGGATTTTAAGTTACAGCACAGTGAAGTTGCTTTATTGGGAAGAAAATGTTTTTGTCACAAGCTCTTAAGAAACAATGCTCTGTTTTCAGGAGATACTGGACTCCCTTGCTGAACTGTACTCCTTGTTACAAGAGGAAGATATGTGGGCTGGGCTGTGGCAGAAGCGCTGCAAGTACTCTGAGACTGCGACTGCCATTGCGTACGAGCAGCACGGGTTCTTTGAGCAGGTAGACACCAGAGGCCCATCCCCTGGTCAGGCCGTGGACTTGAGGAGAAGTCGTTTCTAACGTTCTCAAGTCAGGGTTCATACTAGATAAATTCACTGGTTTATTTCAAGCGTTTATCTTAAATATAAAGACCCTTTGATTGGAGTCTCCGTTTAAGAGAAACCTACGTGTAGGACGTGAACATTTTTGAAACTCAGTCCTGAACCTTTTAACATTAGATGCTAAATGTGGATGCATTTTATCTGCAGTCAGTGGTCCTGTTGGAAATGGCAGGTAGATTGTAGTTAGTGTTTAAACTTTAATCCTCACGTTTGTCCTTCATTGAAGTGTGGCCACCATCCCAGGATATGGGTCTCAGTCCCATGGTAGGGGTACTGAGCCACAGAAACACCAGAAGCACAGGCATGAGCTGTGGCTTCTGCTGTCCTTGCTGAAGGACAGAGAGATGTGCCCCGGGGCGCGGCAGTCTCTGTTGGCTCCATCTGTCCTGTGGGGGATTATGTGGTGCCTCTGTTCCCTGCATGTGCAGAGCCTCAGGTGGCAGTGATCTTATAGAGAACCATGTAGGCTGCCCCCAGACCAGAGTTCCAGCTTGCCCTAAGTAATTGAAAGCATTATTAACTTCCTCAGGCACAAGAATCTTACGAAAAGGCGATGGACAAAGCCAAGAAGGAGCATGAGAGGAGTAATGCATCCCCTGCTATTTTTCCAGAATACCAGCTGTGGGAGGACCACTGGATTCGGTAGGCCCAAGTGCTTGACATACCCAGGAGTCTGTTAAGGAAACTGGTAGAAGAAAAGTCTCTGAAATGTTCTAGTAATGAGTGCTGTTAAAGGGGAGCTTTGCTATTTTCTTTATGGCCTTAGAAGGAAAAGAATAATCTCAGAACAGCATTAAATATGTGACTAATTAAAAGCAACCATTGGAGAAACAACAAACGATCTCTGCCTCCCCACAAGCTCTGGTACTTTGGACTTTGCTGTGTGGTGGGCGGCTCTAGGTGTTCCAGGGGGTCAGTGTATTTCAGAGAGCTGGGAGCTCACTGCAGTGGGCACCTTGCAAGCCCACCCTTTGCCCTGTAGGGGGAATTTTTTTTTTTTTCCCCTGCAGAATGGCAGTAAACAATTTAAAATCTTACACTTTACCCTCTCTGAATCTGTGTGTTGGTAATTGAACTTGCTCTTGAATCCCTGGTCTTCCAGGTGCTCTAAGGAGCTGAACCAATGGGAAGCCTTGACGGAATACGGCCAGTCCAAAGGTCACATAAACCCTTACCTGGTCCTGGAGTGTGCTTGGCGGGTGTCCAACTGGACAGCCATGAAGGAGGCATTGGTGCAGGTGAGACACCCTCCCAACCACCAGGTGCCCCTCCCAGAGTCAGATGATGATCTCTGCAGCTGTGTGTGGTCCTTTCATGAAGCCGTGGATCTCTAGCGAGTTCTCATCACTTAGAACAAGCTGGGCAGTTTGGCAGGTGAAAGATAGCTCTTGGGAAACAAGCGTTATTTTTGGTTCTCTCTTAACACTTCCCAGATTTGTGCAATTTGGGAGTTAGATTAAGCATTCGTTTGTTGTGGTGGAACTGGTGCAAGAGTGCTGCTAGAGGTGAGCACAGCAAGGGTGAATCATGCACCGGGCCTGGTAGATTAGTAGCTGCTGTCGGCAGGTATCTGCTGAATGAAGCATTGTTGTGTTGAGAACATGTTCTGTGGTGGAAGTTAAGTATAAGTGAAGCTAAGTCATGAATTTGAGTTCCACAGTTTTTAAATTAACTTCCATCCAGAGGAATTCGGTGCACAGCGGGAGAGTGAGCCCAAAAGCCCTGTTCTCTTTTTCCCACCAGGGGGAATCCAAAAGCCACAGTCTTGGACGGCACAGCTCTGTGTCATCTGAGCCCCCTGAAAGGTTATGATTTTTGCCTTAGACAGTCTTCAGAGGCAGCCATTACTGTTGCTCTTTATCGTTTCCTGTATCTGGGCCCTTCCCTCATATTCTCCCTCAGCCCCTTTCCCTGCTTCTGCTCCTCATCTTTCTACCTTTTCCATGTGGTATTCATGGTTGGAGTGGAGGTGAAGAAAGTGTGTCATCCTGTTCTCACCTGCCCTTTTACCCAGCAGGACTTGTTTGTTCCCTTCTCATAATATGGAGTTCCCTTCTCGTAAAACACATCCTGAGATTATAGTTACTGTCTTTGAAATGATGAACCTGACATTTTAACCTGACATTTTAACCAATCTCATGGCTACCATGTTTATGTCATTACTGATGTCACTTTTTAACAAACATGGAACATGTAAAAGATGGTAGAACTGAGAAAGTGAACCACAGGGGGTGGAGATAGCTCAAGGCTTGGGTCTGGGATCTGGAAACTGCTCATTTGATGCAGGGAGTTTATGCCAGAGATAACCAATCACATCAGTAAAATGTAGATCTTGTTTGTAACAAAATGCATTTATAATGGATTGTTATTTCTTTGCTCTGATAAAGGTTCTGCTGAGTAAATATTTATAGCTCACTCTGGCATTTCCTTTCTTCTCCCTTTCCAGAGTTTCACTTAGCTGGATTCATGTAGTGTCATGCTGTCTGTAGGGCTGAGAAATGACTTTTTTCTTTCAGAAACCCTTAATTTTCTAAAAATTGTAAGGCTTTTACTGATTAGAAAAAGCTCAAAGTATATGAATAAACATTCTGGGTAGTCTATAGTAAATTCAGATAGTCTTGGTCCAAATAGATGGTCCAAAATTATGTACTTGTTTACTGATATGTTAAGGAAAACCCCCCTCAGGTTACTTCTGATTTTGTTCTGTGCATTATGATTTCAGGACTGCTTAAAGAAGTATGGTTGTTTCTAGGTTTGATTTAATCGATGGAGGGTAGCTTGTTTTGGGGGGTTAGAAAATAGGAGATGCCTTTGTTCTTAGTGTTATAGAAGACAGATGTGATTGACAGAAGCCCATCTTGAATAGTATTTAAGCCCAGAAAGTGTGAGATTGGTATGATTTTAGAGGATCACGTTGGAAGCAGATGTTTTGACAAGTTTGTCTTCGTAAATTTCTTCATTGTTGGATTATTGAGATAGAAGAGAGGCCATGAGTGTGAAAGTCCTTTAAAGAAGTAAGATGTAAAAATAAAAAAAATAAAAAAATAAAGAAGTAAGATGTCAAAAAAATAAGCCAAAGAGTTACATAAATGCAGGATGGCACCATCATCGTCATTACACTTAATATAATTCAGGCAGATAGTATTTTGGCACTAAAATGTGTGTTTTGTTTTTTTTTTAATTTTTTTTTAACTTTTATTTATTTATGATAGTCACAGAGAGAGAGAGAGAGAGGCAGAGACACAGGCAGAGGGAGAAGCAGGCTCCATGCACCGGGAGCCCGATGTGGGATTCGATCCCGGGTCTCCAGGATCGCGCCCTGGGCCAAAGGCAGGCGCCAAACCGCTGCGCCACCCAGGGATCCCCTGTGTGTTATTTTTTATCATTACCGAAAGCTGCTTCAGAACGAATGTTACGTTGATTTTGTGACAGCAAATTCTACAAAATACCTTCAACAGATATATCCTTTGTTCTTACACACAGAGATTATTTTTGAAAAGACCTTCATTTTTTTTTTAAGACCTTCATTTTTTATCACTTACGTTTATAAATAACTGTTAGAGATTGATAAGCTGAGATGAGTTCTAGTGCTTTAAATTTTTTTTTTAAATAAGCAATGTTTTCACATTTATTTTTTCTTTTCACATTTAAATACCCAAGTATCTTTTTTTTTTTTTTTTTTAAGATTTTATTTATTCATGAGAGAGGCAGAGACATAGACAGAGGGAGAAACAGGTCCATGCAGGAGGCCCGATGCCAGACTCGATCCTGGGGCTCTGGGATCATGCCCTGCACCAAAAGCAGATGCTCAACTGCTGAGCCACCCAGGCATCCCATCTAGTGCTTTCTTTAAAAGGTTAGGCAAACAGCTTGCAAGGGCAGAAGTGGTGAGCACATGGAACCTTTATGGGCTCTGAGCCAGGTGGGGGTGGGGGCAGGGTCAGAACCAGGGAGAGGAAATGTGACAGCTCTGGGCTCTCCTTCATGATAGAACTGACAACCAAGATGTGAAAACTCTGGGGGAGATTTTTTTTTTTTTTTTGGTGCGGGGGAGATTTTATAGTAGGTAACAGAGTGTGGCTTTTGAATGACAGTCCAATTTATGAATGTTCTCTTCTTATCAATCGGAATTGTTGCCTTTTGCTTTATTGTAATGTGGAACAAATTGGATTGATGTCCTAGGATAACAGTATGAATTGGAAACAATTCCAAATTGTATTTATCAGAGTGGAGATAAACATATGTTTAATACTTTGGAAATTTACTGACTGACTTTGTAGCCAAGTGGTGATTGTTAATCTGGCCTGTCACAACAGGGTTGATTGGTTTCTCTCTTTTCTGGAACTGCTGATGACTTAAGGCAAAGAACCTATAGAGATTGGCTACTCACTAGTATTTGGAAAAGGAAAGTATTCAGAAAAATGCAGTCTAAATGCATGACTTCTCTAAAGAAAGTAAGCATTTATTCATAGCTTAATTTCTGTCTATTGCCTTGCATAATTGGCTATAAAAAAAATTGGCTTGCATTTTTGACCCTTCATATTGAGAGGAAAATTGCCCATTGCTTCCCATGTGATGTTCTTTAACCACCAGGTGGAAGTAAGTTGTCCCAAAGAGATGGCTTGGAAAGTCAACATGTACCGTGGATACCTGGCTATTTGCCACCCTGAGGAGCAGCAGCTCAGCTTCATCGAGCGCCTGGTGGAAATGGCAAGCAGTTTGGCCATCCGTGAGTGGCGGCGGCTGCCCCATGTGGTGTCCCACGTGCATACGCCTCTTCTCCAGGTGGGTGAGGCACGCTTACCCAGGAGTCTTGTGGGCCTGTCGCAGCCCACCTCCTGCCCAGGCGTAGGTCCATAAACCAAGCTGGACAGCAGGAAGGAAAATCCTTCCATTCATCTTGTCCTCTCTCATTTAAACTCGTTCTCAGTAAAAGAAAGGCCAGGGTCAAAATATAGAGAAATAAAATGTTGCGTCTCATTTTTAGAGCTTCCATGGGATGTAAATGACAGAGGACATTTAAGAAGTGATTTTGATGATTCTCATTTTTGCTCTAAGCATTTTCTTTAATGCCCATTATACCCCATCAGTGTGATGTCACTGTGCAACATGAGACTGCAGAGTGCCGGTTGCATAGCCTGCGCCTTAGCCTCTTCCTTGCTGGATCATCTGCACTGTTTCTGATGGTTCATTCCAGCCACACAGGTCACCTTCACTTGCCAGGCTCTGACACAGTCTCTCCTACAGCCCCTCGCACACAGTGCTCCTCTGCACAGATTGTACTTTTCCCACCTCTCTGCCTGACCTTGAGGATCCATATAAGCAGGAAGTGAAGGCTAAGACATAACTGAAAATTGCCCAGCTGAGTGTTGAATGCAGGCCACAGCAGGCACACGGCCCCTTAGCAAATGCTGAGCAACTTGGTGGTTCTGGTCGTTTACTGACATCTCTGGCTCCCTGGCTGGCCACTAAGCCAACCGAGCATAGACTTAAGTGGTTGCGTTCTACATACAATAGAGCCTTGATAGAGTAGCGTACCAGCATACTTAGTGGGGGTCCCAGAGAAAGTGGAGCCAGAAGAGGGGCCAGAAGGAGTATTGGAAGAAATTATGCCTGAAAACTGCCCAAATTTGATAAAGAAACCAATTTTATTTATAAAGGAGATACACAAATGAGCTTATATGCGCGGGAAAAATTGCTCATCATTAGTCCTTAGGGAAATGCAAATTAAAACCACAGTGAGATATCTCCTATCCCCTACACTGCTGGAATAAAGACGATAATGAGAGTTGGTAAGGATGTGGAGAAATTGGAACTGATGGGATTGTAAAATAGACTGGAAATATTCTGACAGTTCCTTAAAATACTAAGTACGGAATTCCTGTAGGATAGCAGTTTTGATCCTAGAGAAATTAAAACATGACCATACAAACACTTGTCCATTGGTGTTCATGGCAGCAATATCCAATAATGGCCAAAATGTGGAAACTGCCCAGATGGCCACCACCTGTTGAATCAATAAACAGTGGCAGATCCAGGCAGCAGACTGGCATTCGGCAAAGGCCCATTGCAGCAAGGGTGAGCCTTAGCAACACACTGAGTGGAGAAGTGGGCACAGAGGGATGCTTGCTTGCTGTATTGCATCTGTGAGGAGTGTCAAGGATGGGGAAATGTGCTGAAATGATGCAGATCCCACCCTGCGGCAGGAAGGAGGATGGGAAGAGGCTGCTGGCAGATCCAGGGCCACTTTTGGGAATAAGGTAGGCGTTCCCATGCGCAGATGAAGATTATATGACTTTGGGAACGTCCTAGAAACTACCGAATTGTACACTATAAAGGGAATTTCAGTGATGTTTTAATTGTATCTCAGTGAAGCTGTTGTAAAACAGATACTGCACTGTTGTGCTTTCAGTAAGCTCTTGGCAAGAGAAGTGTGCAGAAAACTGAAGGTAATGCACTGAACTCAAGGCACAGATGGAAAGTGGAGCTTCTTGCAGGCAGTGTCTGCAGTTAAGATCAGTCAGTAGGCCAGCAAGTACTAAATCTAGGTGCTGTGCTCAGGAGGTTCTAATAAGTTTAAAACCGAGATTCTGCTCTAGAAGAGTGTCCAGCTGGAAAGGGAGGACAGCCATAAGAGGCAAAATTTAAAATGAGGGAGACTGATTCGGTGCCATGCAGTAGGGTGGAGAGTGAACATGGGATTTAGTGAAGGGAGAGACCCCCGTGGGAGGGGAGTGGAACCTTATGGGTGGGTAGACTTGGGATGGACTCAAAGTTGTGGCCAGGGCATTTGGAGCCAGCAGCTCATCTGGGGTGTAAAGGGGACAGACTCGTGAGGGACGTGATAGAAAGCATATGTGCCAGCCCAAAGGGATCGCCCAAACCATGTTTTGAGATGCTTAGTATGGCCATGGGGTTTAAGTGTGGCTGGAGACCCTGAGGGCCGATGGACCAGACTATTCTGACCTGAGCCTTCAGTAGGAGAGCCTGGCTTAGTTGATGTCAAAGGGAATAATAAAGAGTTTGGGGAGCTACCCGTTAGTGAAGTGTGCTGCCTGCACCACTGTGCTCCTTCTCCTATCTCACAGTAGCCCCAGAGATGAGTTTTTTGTTGTTATTGCCTTTTCTTTTCTTTTTAAGATTTTATTCATTCATGAGAGACAGGCAGAGGTGAGAGAAGCAGGCTCCCTATAGGGAGCCTGATGCGGGACTCAATCCCTGGGATCACGACCTGAGCCAAGGGCAGACACTCAACCACTGAGCCACCCAGGTGCCCCACAGCTGAGCTTTTAAAAGTGGGATCACAAGAGCAGAGTTTAGGGTGAAGGTTAGACAAAAATGTGGATTTGCAGTATCTGGACAAGCTCGAGTGCTTCCTTCAGTATAAGTGAGTCGTGAAAGCTTTACAGTCACCAGATAGCTGATGGACTCTGGTTTATTTTCCTCATCTGTTTCTTACCCTGCTGCTCACTGTGGAATCCCTTCTGGTCCCATTCAGGCAGCCCAGCAAATCATTGAACTGCAAGAAGCCGCACAAATAAATGCTGGCTTACAGCCGACCAACCTGGGCAGGAACAACAGCCTGCATGACATGAAGACAGTGGTGAAGACGTGGAGGAACAGGCTGCCCATCGTGTCTGACGACTTGTCGCACTGGAGCAGCGTGTTCATGTGGAGGCAGCATCATTACCAGGGTAAACCCACCTGGTCCAGCATGCATTCATCATGTAATTTTCCAGACATCCCACTGTTCTGCTTTCATGTCTTGGTTTTGTTGTGGGTTTGGTTTTTTTTGTTCCTGTTTTTGTTTTTTGTTTTTTGTTTTTTCTTTCACCAGATGTTCTATTTTCTGGCAGGTTTGGTAGGTGGTGGTTGGTCTGGTGAGGGTAAAGGTGAGGGCAGTGAGAGACAAGGAGCTTCTCCCCACCTGCTAATGCTTCTCTGGTGAGAACAGTTGCCACTGGGAGTACAGACGGTGGGATCTGAGCTCCAGGGTGTGGCGCTCATGGTGGAGGCACCCCGAGGAGGAGCTGCTTGACAATGGCTTGTGGAGCCTTCTCCAGGTGTCCTGGTCCTCTCTGCTCCTCCCTTCAAGCTGTCAGGCACCTCTTCAGAGCCACCTTTCTGATTTAGTTAGCCACGATGCTAATGCTCAGCCATTAGGCAGTGCTGCTTAACCTCTTATTTTTATATAAAATATCTTCCTTGTATAAAACCCAAGGAAAAGCAATGAAGGTTTGTCACAGAGCTTCCCGTTTTCATAAGCCACATGTGCGTGTTTTTCATTTTTTATTCAAGCCTTATTGCGGAACACTTTGAGAAATGTTTGGCAGGGACTGATAGCTCTTTTCTTTGCTCTCTAGCTATTGTAACTGCCTATGAAAACAGTTCTCAGCATGACCCAAGTTCAAACAATGCCATGCTTGGGGTTCACGCATCTGCATCGGCGATCATCCAGTATGGGAAGATCGCCCGTAAACAAGGACTGGTCAACGTAGCTCTGGACATACTAAGTCGCATTCATACTATTCCAACCGTGCCTATCGTTGATTGCTTCCAGAAGATTCGACAGCAAGTCAAATGCTACCTCCAGCTGGCGGGAGTCATGGGGAAAAACGAGTGTATGCAGGTAGAGTGTCAACGGAAGCTGGTGCCTTCCCCCTCTGCTGAGGAGGTCTGGTGGAGCACAAGTACCCATATAGAAACTCCTGGTACAGAACGCAGGAAAGGAGGGTCAGAACTTTATATAAACACAGCATTATTAGCAGGAAACAGTCCCTTCACAACTAGAAAGGGAAAAGATACCACTTGAGTGTTTTTGTTTTTTGTTTTTTTTTTTTACCACTTGAGTGTTGAAGGTCCACTTTATGTCTCTGTTTCACCTTGTCCTTGGTTAATATATTTAAGGAGAGAAAATGAAAAACAGCAGGATTATGGGTGTAAAAGTAGGTTTTGATGATGTTGAGAGGAATATTAATGAAAACAGTGAAACGGACTTAGGCATACAAAGCTTTGGAAGAAAGTATCTTTAAGGTATCAGGATCGAATGTGGCATTTAGCAATTCCGTTAAAGTATGCTTGTCAGGCAAGAACTGTTCATGGTAGCAAGTTGGCTCTCAACTTAAGTTGTTTGTCGATGACCCTTAGGACTTACTACCTAGAGAAATATTTTAATGCTGTTTTAACATCACTGTCTAAAAATTTCAAGAGCTTTTTTCCTACTTTTTTTTTTTAAACAGGGTCTTGAAGTTATTGAATCCACAAACTTGAAATACTTTACAAAAGAGATGACAGCTGAATTTTACGCACTGAAGGGAATGTTCTTGGCTCAGATCAACAAGTATGTATGTTATACAGGAGGAGAAAAATTCATCAACTTAGTTATAACTTAGTGTCATTGTGAAGCTGCAGCTTAAAGTCTGTATGATTTAGTGATAGTTGTCAGAGGTGATTCTCCAGGTAGTCTGTCTCTGTGAAGATAGTAACTTAGAGCAGATTGATTAGCCAGTGTGATGTGTAGTACTTAAAGACACTTTTTAGAAATGAATTGCTTAAACACAGAACTGCTGAGAACATAAATACATTTCCCCATTTTCACAGCATGACATTTTGGACTAGAGTTGATTTGATTCCTTTTATGGAAACAGTTCTTATTTTAGAACGGGGTCAGTCAGCTCTGACCTGCAGGCCAAATTTGGCCAGCATCTGGTTTTTGTAAATGTTGTCTTGGAACACACCCATCCTCACTGATGTTGTCTATGGCTGCTTTCACACTATAGCCACAGAATGGAGTAGCTGTGACAAATTGTTTGGCCCACAAAGTGGAAATCCATTTAGTGTCTGGCCCATTACAGAAAAAGGTCCTAGAACCCTGCTTTAGAGAAATGAACATGAGATGAAATTTTGTTAAAAGGATACTGATGAAATATATTAAGATGCTGCTTATTGCCATATGTAGAGCTGTAAAGCCCACTTTTTACATTTCAATAAAAGGGGTTGCATTTTTAGCTTATTTTAAATAAGGAAGTGATTTTGTCAAGATAAAATTTTTTTTTAACATTTCAAATTCACGTGACCTAAAATACACCATTCAGAAGTGTACAGTTCAGTGGGTTTAGCACATTAATGGTGTTGTACAACCATCACCACCTGCTAATTCTAAAACATTTCCATTATCCTCAAAAGAAACCATATACCTGTTAGCAGTCACTCCCTGTTTTCTCCTTCCTTTGTACCCTGACATCCACTAATCTTTCTATCTCTGTGATGTTCTTATTCTGAACATTTTGTTTTGTTTTTTAAAGATTTTTTTATTCATGAGAAACACAGAGAAAGCGAGAGCGGCAGAGGGAGAAGTAGGCTCCATGCAGGGAGCCTGACTTGGGACTTGATCCTGGGTCTCCAGGATCAGGCCCCGGGCTGAAGGCGGTGCTAAACCGCTGAGCCACCCGGGTTGCCCTATTTTGAACATTTTGAATAAATGGAATCCTACAGCCTTTGGCCTTTTGTGCCTGGCTGCCTTCACTCAACATCATGTTTTCATGTGCTATAGCCCGTGTTAGTACTTCGTTCCTTTTTGTGGGTGAATAATACTCCACAGTGTGTCTATATGTTTTATTTATGCATTAACAATCAGCGAACATTTGGACTATTTCCACATGTGATTACTGTAAGGTGGCTGTGAGCGTTCACGTACAAGGTTTTGTGTGAGCGTTTGTTGTCACTTGCCTGGGGCATATGGGGGTGAATTTGCTTGGTCATGTGGTATTTCTTTATCTTTTTGAGAAACTGCAAGATGGTTTTCCAAGTGGCTGCACCATTTCACACTCCCACCAGCAGAGTTTTTGAGTTTCTAGCTTCTCCACATCTTTGCCAGCAGTTGTTGCTTCCCATTTTTCTGATTGTAGCTGTGCTCATGAGTATGAAGTGGTGCCTCACTGGTTTTGTCATTTTCCTGTTGATCGGTGATGTTGAGTGTTTTTTCTATGCCATTTGTTTGTCTTCTCGACAGAAACGTGTGTTCAGTTAACTTTGTCCATGACTAGGTTGGATTATTTGGCTTTTTATCACCCAGCTCTAATTCTGAGACATTTGGATGTGTCTCTGAGGTACACGGTTGTAGACATTTTCATGCTTTCTGGAGGCTGTGTTCTCACTTTCCTGATTATGCCCTTAATGCACAAAGCTTTTCATATTGAAGTTGAGTGTATCTGTTTTCTTGGGTTGCTCATACTTCTCATGTCTTTAGCTATGACACCATCACCTAACTTAAAATCACAAGATTTATTCCTATGAGTTCTTTGAAGAGTCTTAACAGGGTTAGCTCTTCAGTCAGGTCTTTAACCATTTTTAGTTAATTTTTATATGTGGCAGGAGATAGTGGTCCAAATACATTCTTTCACATGTGTATAATCTGTGTCCCAGCACCAGTTGTTGAAAAGACTTCTTTCCCATAGAAGGGCCTTGGCAGCCTTTTGGAAAGTTAGCCGACCAGAAAGGTAAAGGTTTGTTTCTGGACATTCATGTCTGTTCCATTAATGTATATCCATCCTTATGCTGGGGCCACACAGTGTTGCTTACTGTTGCTTTACAGTAAGATTTGGAATTGGGGAGCATTCTTCAACTTTATTCATTTCCAGGATGGTTTTGGCTGTTTGGAATCCCTAACATTTCCCTTTTTTTTTTTTTTTTTTTTTGTATATTTTTTTTATTGTACTTCGATTTGCCAATATATAGTATAACACTCAGTGCCCTCCTCAGTGCCCGTCACCCAGTCACCCCATCCCCCCGCCCACCTCCCCTTCCACCCCCTTGTTTGTTTCCCTGAGTTAGGAGTCTCTCGTGTTCTGTCAGCCTCTCTGATATTTCCCACTCATTTTCTCTCCTTTCCCCTATGATCCCTTTCACTATTTTTTATATTCCCTGTATGAGTGAAACCATGTGATGATTGTCCTTCTCTGATTGACTTACTTCACTCAGCATAATACCCTCCAGTTCCATCCACATTGAAGCAAATGGTGAGTATTTGTCCTTTCCCTGACATTTCCACATGAGTTTTAGATTCTCCGTTTCTGCAAAAGAGATCTTTGGAATTGGAGTGATTGATCGCAGTGAATCTATAGGTGAATTTGGTGTTACCATCGTAACAGTGTTAAATCTTCCAGCTCATGAACAAATGATATTTATTTAACAGTGTTTTCACTTAATAGTGTTTTACATTTTTTAGCATTACAAGTCTTGTATTTCTTATACTAAATGTATTTCTAAATATTTTATTCCTACTGATATTAGTGAATTTTATTTCCAGATTCTACATAGCTAAAGTATAGAAATACACCTGAGTTTTGTATGTTACTCTTAAATTTTCAACTTTGCCAAATGTTTATTTGCTCTGGTGTGTATGTGTGTGTGTGTGTGTGTGTGTGTCTTCTTTAGGGTTTTCTGTATATGAGATTACATCATCTGCAAGTGGAGATAGTTGTACATCTTCCTTTCCAATCTGGATGCTTTTACTTTTTTCTTGCCTGATTGCTCTACCCAGGACTTCCGGTAATAAGTTCAATAGAAGTGGTGAAAGTTCTTGTGTTGTTCCTGGTCAAAGAGGAAAACCTTTTAGTTCTTCACAATTGAGTAAGATGTTACCTGTGGGCTTTTCCTGTGTGACCTTTATTACGTTAAAGTAGTTTTCTTCTATAACTAGTTGGATGTGTTTATCATGAAAGGGTGTTGGATTTCGTCAAATGCTTTTCCTGTACCAGCTGAGATGATTGTGTGTTTCTTTTTCCTTCTGCTAATGTGATTCATCACATGGGTTGTTTTATTTTTTTGTTTGTTTGTTTGTTTTATTTATATGTTGACCCAACACCTTGCATTGCTGTGATAAATACTACTTGATCATGGTGTATAATCCTTTTCATATGCTGTTGGGTTTGGTTTGCATTTATATTTATGAGGGATATGAGTATCTATTTCTCTCATGTCTTGTACATTGTTGGAAGATGTAAAGCTGTCTCTTATTTGCAGATAGTAATGTGGTGCAGCCACTGTGGGAAATAGTTCATGAGTTCCTCAAAAACTTAAACACAGAATTCCCCTATGACCCAGGAATTCCACTCTAGGTATATACCCAAAAGACTTGAAAACGGGTGCCCAAGCAGGTTCTTGCCCATGAATGTTTGTAGCAGCGCTCTTCACAGTAGCCAAAATGTCAAAACAACTCAAATGAATGGATAAGCAAAGCACAGTGTAGAGACACAAAGTAGTATTCAGATGTAAAAAGGAATGTGTTGGGGATCCCTGGGTAGCTCAGCGGTTTGGCGCCTGCCTTTGGCCCAGGGCGCGATCCTGGAGTCCCGGGATCGAGTCCCACATCGGGCTCCTGGCGTGGAGCCTGCTTCTCCCTCTGCCTGTGTCTCTGCCTCTCTATGTCTATCATGAATAAATAAATAAAATCTTAAAAAAAAAAAAAAAAAGGGAATGTGTTGACACCTGCTACAGCATGGGTGAACCTCAAAAAATCTGTGCTAAGTGAGAGAAGCCAGGCATGAAAAGTCACGTAATACACGATTCCGTTTCTATGAGAGACGCAAAATAGGTCAATCCATAGAGCCAGAAAGTGGGCTGCTGGTCCCCAGGGACTAGACATTGCGGAAGATGGAGAGTGACTGCTCCACATTATGGGGTCTTCTTTTGAGATAATAACAGTGTTGTGGCACCCGATAGAATGGCAGTTGTATGACAGTGTTAAGGTACTAAATGCCACTGAATTACTCGTTTTAATATGGCTGACTTTGTTACATGAAGCTCACCTAAAAAAAAATCGTTTTGATTTTGTCTTCTCACAGATCTGAGGAAGCAAACAAAGCATTTTCTGCAGCTGTGCAAATGCATGATGTGCTGGTGAAAGCTTGGGCCATGTGGGGTGATTATCTGGAGAACATCTTTGTGAAGGAGCGGCAGCTACATCTGGGGGTGTCTGCCATTACCTGTTACCTGCATGCATGCCGACATCAGAATGAGAGCAAGTCAAGGAAATACTTAGCCAAGGTAAGGCCAAAATAACTACTTTTCACCAAAGGCTGCCTGGTAGCCTACAGGTTTGCACGGGAAGCCAGCTCTTTCCTCATCCATGCTGGAGGTAAGACATTCTGTGGTGACACTGTCCATTCCCATCACTCTTCACAGTGTCTGTCATAGTTCAGTAGAAAGCTAAGAAAACTGAGGCCTAACATACCTGGAGTCCCAGGACTTAAAAGCAGCAAAACCATGCCTGGCATCAGTCCTGGGAGTCAAGTCCAGTGTTCTTGGGACCTCACCCTGGACACAGATTCCTACAGACTGACAAGTAGGCTGCCAGGAGAGCTTACCCGCCTGATACCTGGTAGATTCTCCCCTCTCACTTGCAGGAGAGGTGCACACAGTCCTAGAGCTGCTCCGCTCTAGTCGCAGGTGACGTGGGATCACATGATTTCTAGAGACACTACAGAGTATGGTCACCCTTGGTGGATTTCTGTCCCATGTTGCCCCAGCACAGCATGGAGGACAGGGCTGGTGGCAGATGAGCACCTGCCCAGAGATGCTGCTAAAACTGTGATTCTTTCTTCCATGTTGCACCCTCTCTTCTGTCTCAAGAAATAACATAAATAAAACACAGAATTAGGGGCACTTGGAGTGGCTCAGTCGGTTAAGCATCTGCCTTCGGTTCAGGTCATGATCCTGGAGTCCTGGGATTGAACCCAGCATCAGGCTCAGTGGGGAGTTCAGTGGGGAGTCTGCTTCTTCCTCTGCCCCTCACCCCACTCATGCTCTCCCCCCCCCCCAAATAAAATCTTTAAAACAGACCCAGAATTAATCCTTGTAGAAAACTTAAAAATAGACCATTCTGCTTTTTTGTTTTGTCGCATTAAAGGTTTGGATTTCGGGATCCCTGGGTGGTGCAGTGGTTTAGCGCCTGCCTTTGGCCCAGGGCGCGATCCTGGAGACCCGGGATCGAATCCCACGTCGGGCTCCCAGTGCATGGAGCCTGCTTCTCCTCTGCCTATGTCTCTGCCTCTCTCTCTCCCTCTCTCTGTGACTATCATAAATAAATAAAAATAAAAAAATTAAAAAAATAAATAAATAAAGGTTTGGATTTCTTAGAGCCCCTGAATGTCCAAATTGGGAATGAATATCAGCATCTAGTATTTAAAGCCGACTCCAGAAACACACACCAGCTGTGGTGACACACACACAGAAGTTCTCTAGATATTTGCCTATTTCTCGATGTAATTGTTTCAGACATTTGTGGGTGCCCCATTCCAGGGTGGTGTTCATCACAGATTTTTAGCAAAAGTCCATTTTGTTTTGGTGATGTCGTGAGTATGAATTAGCAAATTGATAGGCTCTTGAGTCTCTCGCCACTGCTTGCGGCTGATTGGGTCAGTTAGTGATTGGCAGTAATGTTTAATCTTGGTAAGAACTGTATTTGCATTTGGGGTTTCCTTTGTATATTGTATACATTAAGTTTAGCAATATTGTTTGTCCTTTTGGACATATTTTCCCACATTGCCAGTAAGGCTATTCTATATGCTGTTTTAACGTTGAAGGAAAGTCACTTGATGAAGGGCCTCAGAAGTTTCATTCACCTCTGGGATTTTTCTTCTATCTTAGGTGCTGTGGCTTTTGAGCTTTGATGATGACAAAAACACTCTGGCAGATGCTGTGGACAAGTACTGCATTGGGGTTCCGCCCATTCAGTGGCTGGCCTGGATCCCGCAGCTGCTCACCTGCCTGGTGGGCTCTGAGGGAAAGCTGCTTTTGAACCTTATTAGCCAGGTGGGAGTAACAAGGTCTCTTTGTTCATGAGAAAATTATGCCTTCATTTCATGTGTAGGAAGGTATACACATTTAGATATCACTTGATCTAAAACACATTTAAAAATGATTGGAACAAAATAATCTGTTAGATTGTTACAGTAATAAAATGCTGATTTCTTTGCTTGCATATATTGCCACACAAAGATGCAAGTAAAACAAGTGTTCTTTTAAAATGTGCAGTTACTAATGAATCCTCTGAATTAGCGAAATGTGTATCTGATATTTTGCAGCCAAACTTACCTTCTGACTAAAGTCTTCATAATTGTAGCAGTTGTCATCCCTTGTGTGGTTCTTCTGGGTGAAAGCTGTGTGCACTGTGCATGTGGTTAGGGAATGGGACACACTGGGATCCCATAGGAAGGTTTTCATGACCATGATTTGAGATGATTTCAGGTTGTCCCTTGGTGTGAAAAGCCTGATGAGTAGAGGAAGGCCCCCAACGGTGGGAATTTGGAGACCGCTGTATGTCATATAGCGCCTGTGACTGACTCCTCATGAATGAAGAGCATCCTAACCAAGCATTTAGGAACTTGCTGCTCATCATTCTGTCTCCAGCTTGCTTTGCCCTTTACATGTGACTCATCATCCATGTTGTACCCAGAAATAGTTTTATTTTCCCCCCTTTAAAGCCTGCAGCAATGTGCCTGGGTATTGGCATTTTGCCTAGAGTTTATCTCCTGGGATGTAGATACAGTCTATGTGATGTAATCATTCATCAGACATCTCTTAATGTATGTTAGCCAGCTATTGTGTGGCCTGTGGCAGAGCTAGACTCTATTCCTGTCTTTTCATAGGCACATTTGGAAGGGTCTGAGTAACTAGCTATTCTGGCATTTTGAAGAAGCCATAGAACCCCAGTTTGGTAAGGCAAGTGTTTCTTACCTTAAACAGAAAATCTTCTGTATCCTCCTTGCGGTTATATGAAGTTTCTCCCTAATGAACCCATTTGTCAGTTAGAATCTGCTTCCAGTTCCCAGTGAATTGTGCCTAGCATAAAGACTGACCTTACATGTTGTCCCATTACTTGGCTGAGTGAGATCCAGAGACCAGTGTGTTTTGTTGTCTTCAGATTTCCCGAATCAAAGGCAAATGTGGTTTCTGTCTTTAATAGTCCCCAGGCAGTGTACTTATACTGTGTTGATCTTTCTCAGATCTTTTAGAGTAAACTAGGCATTTTACCTGCTGTTTAATCCGGACTCATACATGAGCCCCTGTGGTGCAGTATTTGTCTCCTTGGTTCAGAGGTAGACCCCAGCCCATTGGCAAGTAGCAGCAGTGACTTTCCGTACAAATTGTCATTATCCAGAAGCACAGTGATGAGCAGTGCTCTTTATGTTCCATGTCTCTGAGCAGGTTGGACGCGTGTATCCCCAGGCAGTCTATTTTCCCATCCGGACCCTGTACCTGACCCTGAAAATAGAGCAGCGGGAACGCTACAAGAGCGGTATGTCTCGGACAGGGCAAGCTAATCAAATTGTGGAGGGCTCATTCTGTGGGGGTATTCCATGTTTGGATGGCTGGGGACACACTCCTACCCTCAACCTGTCTGTCTTTAGCCAGCGAGAAGACACTTTGGGGCTGGAAAGTAAAGCCTAATCTATGAAAAAAGGCAATGGCTCTCATGGTTGTGATTTAGTAGAGTGTTGGTTTATCTGAATGATTTGGTCCATAAGTAGAAAAAAATATATGAAATTTTTAGCTCTGGATAATTATAAAGTTTAATAATACATTCTGGTAAGGAGTATAAATGTCAGTGTGTATGTCATTTAGCTTATAAAGTCTTTAGCTGTCAGAAGAAATCAGCATAGAGATCAGTCTTACAAGCTTCACTTAGAAGAGTCTTAATCTGTACTGAATAGCCCTCCTATGTAAGAAATAACTTACTAATGGTTTCTTTTTCCCGCTACACATGGTGCCTTGGTAAACCATTAAAGCACCATCTGCTTCAGCCCATTTTTAACACCCAGATGTTCATGCTGCAAGCCCAAAGACTTTGTAAGGTCACCTGATCCACTGGGCGTGGTCGCATTACCCGCTGCTGAGCTGGGCTGGTCAGGAGACTGCATGGCACGTTCCAGCTGTAGCCTCACGGGTCTACCTCGGTAGATGTGCGTTTGGGTCATTTGAAAATTAAGGTTCTTTTATTCTGAGTGAGCCAAAGCTAGAGAAATAGGCATTTGGTTCTACATTTCTACAGCATATTTCTCATACAGCAAATAACTGTATTTTTCAGAAATACGTTTTTAACACACATGATTTTTGCTTTCCTAAATGGAAGAAAATGTAGACTTGCTCATTAGTTACTTTCTGATTCTCTAAGCTATCTGCAAAGAATGTATTGTGAAATATTTTCCCCAAACTTTTAAAAGATGCTCAGGCTCATTAGTAAAGTTAAAAATGAGAGGACAGGGATCCCTGGGTGGCGCAGCGGTTTGGCGCCTGCCTTTGGCCCAGGGCGCAATCCTGGAGACCCGGGATCGAGGCCCACATCGGGCTCCCGGTGCATGGAGGCTGCTTCTCCCTCCGCCTGTGTCTCTGCCTCTCTCTCTCTCTGTGACTATCATAAATAAATAAAAATTAAAAAATTAAAAAAAAATACTTTAAAAAAAAAATGAGAGGACAGTGAACACTTGTGCGCCCCCACCTCAGTCCACCATGTACCACACAGCCCTGGTTGCTCTTTCTCTTGATGTGATGCTTTTTGCTTTTCACGGAAACATCTGAGGCCAGGTTGGTAGGCAGTCGCGCTCCACGTGCCCAAATCCCTCAGCGCACATCTCCTTAGAGCCAGGGCGGCTCCCACAGTCCCTGGGGAACCGGCCTCGTGATGTATTAACACGCCTGCAGGAACCAGCGTTCCTTTGGCCGATGGGTCCTCTAGAGCACCATCTCTCGCATCGGGCCAGTTTTGCGCTGACATTGGCGTTGTGTGTGTTACTCTCAGATTCTGGACAGCAGCAGCCAAGTTCAGTGGGTAACCAGTCCCATTCTGCATCAGATCCAGGGCCCATAAGAGCAACAGCACCAATGTGGCGCTGCAGCCGAATCATGCACATGCAGCGAGAACTCCACCCAACACTTCTGTCTTCCCTGGAAGGCATCGTTGATCAGATGGTCTGGTTCAGAGAAAACTGGCATGAAGAGGTATGTAGGGAACCTACCATCCTGTGTACTCTGGGCTGTCTTACCTTCAGATTAGCTGCCTGGTCCATGTATGTGTTCTGTGTTACCTATTTGGACAGTAGAGTGAGCAGATAGCTATGTCTGCATCCTAAGGTAGCCTCAGATATTTGAAGCAGAGTATGCCAGAAGAAGATGAGATTGAGAAAGCCAGTTCTGGCCTCACCATACATCTGTGCTCACATCTGTGAGTGCTGTAATTCACTACCACCTAATTCCAGTTAACCAGGAGCAGTAATGGGTGTGAGCAGGGTCCATGGTGTAGGTAACTCCAGAGGCGGAGTTCTTCAATGAGCTTTTCGGTAGCCAGGCCCTCTCCTTAATCTGGTGACAAAAGGATGAGTCCTTATTATCTAAATGTTTGTTTTATTGGCCAGGAGGCCCCCTTATTACTGTTTCTTTATGCAGCAGTAACTGCAAAGCTGTCTGCATATAAGGTGTTTTCTATGGCTAATCAACAGAAGGGTGTTTGTATGACGTAAGTGGGGTTTTTTTATTTTTTGTGTTCAGGACACTTCTCCTCATGGTTAAAAACATAGCTGACAGTGTGGAGCATACAGGTTGCCTCTATGCTGTACTCACTGATCTTACACCTACTATGTGCTGGGAGGTGGTGGAGGGGACATGCTGGTCAGATGCTTTGTGGTCTGTTAGTTGCTGGAATTGAGAGCTGTTTTGTAAATCATCTTGGGTCTCTTTCCACTAGGTTCTCAGGCAGCTCCAGCAGGGCCTGGCGAAATGTTACTCTGTTGCATTTGAAAAAAGTGGAGCAGTGTCCGATGCCAAAATTACCCCCCACACTCTAAATTTTGTCAAGAAGTTGGTGAGCACATTTGGGGTAGGCCTGGAGAATGTGTCCAATGTCTCGACCATGTTCTCCAGCGCAGCCTCTGAGTCTCTAGCCAGGCGGGCACAGGCTACTGCCCAGGACCCTGTCTTCCAGAAGCTGAAGGGCCAGTTCACAACCGGTGAGTCCTTTCCTGTACCTAAAGAAGTGTTCCACTCTCCTGTACCTAGAGAAGTGTTCCACTCACTGTTCTTCGTCTTTAACATTTCATCTACTTGTTATTTCTTTGTTTTCATGAGCACTGTCCTGGGTAAGCTTGCCATACTCTGTTTAAAATGCAGACTCTGGGATCCCTGAGTGGCTCAGCAGTTTAGCGCTTGCCTTTGCCCCAGGGTGTGATCCTGAAGTCCTAGGCTCGAGTCCCACATCAGGCTCCCTGCATGGAGCCTGTTCCTCCCTCTGCCTGTGTCTCTGCCTCTCTTTCCCTCTGTGTCTCTCATGAATAAATAAAGAAAATCTTTAAAAATAAAATAAAATGCAGACTCAGATCACAAGGTCACTGTGACTCAGCAACCTAAGGTTGCACATCCTTCTCTTCAGTGAAGGGTTAAGGTCTGGAGCCAGGCTCCATGTGAGGAGATGGAGGTTGTTAGGAAGAGAAAGGTTTCATGGGGAAACCACCCTTTCCTGTCCCTTCCTCCATTGGGTTTTTGTTGGAAAACTGAACAGTGGGAGGTGAGATAGGCTCGAGGTACAGGGCTCAAGGTGACACGTAGAGTTCAAACCTGTAGTGGATTCAGGTGGTAGAAAGACAAGGAGATTGTATCATCATTACTTGTCCTTGTTTTGGGTTGGGTTCGTGTGTCTTCCGAGGCCCCCAAGAGCATGAATCTTGGCTCCAGCTTTGCATGATCAGTGGCAGATGAGTCCAGTCTCCTTTGGCCTCAGCCTTCACCTGCCAGACAGGCCCCTGGTTCCCTCAGTGCGTGCATACATAGGCCAACTGCCAAGGCCAACCATGTCCCCTGGTGTGCAGGCAGTCCTGCCACCCATGTCCCACTGCCACCCTGCTGACCTGCCCGTCCTCTGGCAGAGGAGCCCTGGCAAGCACCAGGTCTCAGAGTATCTCTTTAGCTGCCTGGGGAACTCCTGCAGGCTTTTGAGTCTCAACCCATGAATGATCATCATAGGAAAGAAGATTTGTCTGGTCAACTTGCCTGCTAAAAGAAACATTTTACTTTAATTATTGCTTTTATAATTATGTCCAGAACTTCTTTCTTCACTGATACACTAAGCCATAGAAAAAGTGGTCACACTGTTAGTTGTTTAAAATATCTTTTAAGAACTGTTCCGTTGTAGAGAACATAGCTAGAAATATGTGCTGTGTAGATGAGATTGAAATCCTGTAAAATATTTATCCCACTAATGGCAAAGGATGCTTTGCAGCTACAGCCATGAGTTTCTTTTGATCTATGTCAGATACAGCATGTCCTGCCATCATTCCAGGTAGCCCCAGGGCCCCGGGTTTCTTTCCCTTGTGGTGTGAGTGGGACTTTAAAGGTAATGCTGGACTCCCCTTAAGCTTGAGGGCCTTCCTCAGTGCACCTACCACCTTGACAAAGATGGTGTTTGAACAGTAAAACATGAGCCTCTCACACCTTTTTCACATGAAAAGAAATCTGTCATCTTAGATTTCTTTTTTTGTGACATTCACATGATGGGTCTGTCACTATTCCCTGAAAAAAGTCCTGAGATGAATTTTATGGAAACTATCATATTTTACTCCAGGGAAATGATACTCAGTATGTCTTTATCTTAAAATGTCCACTCATTAAATCAAATGTAGTCTGAAATAGATTTCATTATGAGACAAAGTCATTTGGATTTTGATATAAAAAAATACAAAACCTGAAATTCGTAGGAAGAGCGCTATGAGGCTCTAACCCTCTTCTAAGCATGGAGTTTCATATGTCAGAGCTCTGCAGCCCCTTTGATCCTTCTTTCCCAGGAAGAACCAGCTCTTGTGTTTCAGTGCGATGTTCTAGTCCACACAGCAGAGTGAGAGTTGCCCCACCTCCATCCTCGGGCAACATCGCACATGTTGGCTAACTCCCAACCCCATAAGGAAGCAGAAGAAAGTTCGAAGATAGTATCTCACCTTTATCCCAGGGATTGAGAACATATGTACACACAGGAACTTGAACACGAATGTGGCAGCCATTTTATTTGCAAAAATGCCACACTGAGAATTGATTAGCAAAGTGTGCCATATCTGTACTCACATGAGATAAATAAAGTGGGGTTTTAGCCATTGATTTGGCAACTTGGCTGAACCTCAAATTATGCTGAATGCGAAAAAGCCAATCTCAAAAGGATACTTATTGCATGGTTCTTACTTAAGAAACATTTGTAAAATAACCAGTTGCTCAGTTGGTTAAGCAACTGCCATTAGCTCAGGTCATAGTCTCAGAGTCCTGGGGATTGAGCCCCACATCGGGCTCCCTGCTCAATGGGGAGTCTGCTTCTCCTTCTCCCTCTGCCTTTTATGTTGACTCTCTTGTTCTCCCTCTCGCCCACGTGTTCTCTTTCTCTCTGTCTCATAAATAAATCTTTAAAATTTTTCTTTTTGAAGTAGTGTTACAGTGGAAGTGGAGAATGGGTTAGTGGTGGCCAGGAGTTAGGGATTCAGGGCTCAGGTGGGTGTGGCCATACGGCTGACACAGGGTGCCTGTGGTGATGGACAGTTGATCACCTTGATTGTAGTGCTTCTGGGCGTGCTAAGGTCACGCTGGGGTTTGGATGGCCATAGTCCCTCTGGTGCCTTTGGGCTGCCTGTGTAGGTGTTGATGGGGCCTTCACCAGCCCCTGGTTCTACGTTCACATTGACTCCCAATCATTTTCTCTGCGTTTGGCCCTGGTCCAGTCCCTAGCAGCCCTGGAGGAGGCAGCAAGTAGGCCAAGCCTGCAGGAGGCAGTGAGGACCTGGGAGAGGAGTCTGCATCAGGATCTCCCACACACAACCTAACTCTGCAGAAGAGCATCTACAAGAGGCGCCAGAGAGGGCAGCCTGGGTAGCGCAGCAGTTTAGCGCCGCCTTAGGCCTGGGGCATGATCCTGGACACCCAGGGTCGTGTCCCATGTTGGACTCCCTGCATGGAGCCTGCTTCTTCCTCTGCCTGTGCCTCTACCTCTCTGTCTCTCTGTTTCTCATGAGTAAATAAATAAAATCTTTAAAAAAAAAAAAAAAAGGCACCAGAGAGCCCTTCAGCTTGAGTGTGAAGGTACCCTGCCGCATCACAGATTCCCATCCTTGTCAGCAAGAGGATGGTAGCTCCCATGGGGTCTATTTGCAGCAGAAATGATTCGACTTATCCTGACCTTCAGGCTCTGGCAAATTAGAGAAACTCGGAGCCCCTTCCACCACCGGTGCTCATCTGTGTGGAACTGAGGCTTTTTTTAAAGACTAACTTTTCAGCTGAATTGACCTTTTAATATCGAATTTCAGTAAAACCTGAGAAATACAGGAGTGTTTTAATTGCTTAAATGAAAAGTGCGTGTTTTCCATTTTTGTCACTTCTGTTTCTTTTCTTAATTTCTTCTGATCAACTGATTTATAATTTACTGTTTGCCTGGATTGGGCTTTTTTTTTTTTCTCCTTTAGCTTCAGATTGATGACTGTGTTGGCTTTTGACATGGGGCCATGGTTCCTGAGTGTGATGCTTGCTCTCAGGCAGGGCTGGCCCAGGGGGCTCCTATGCCCCTTGGAGGGCTCCACGTAACCTCTGGTGATGATGGGGGATGAGCTTTCCTGTTAGCAGTTCATCTCTTTCCTCCTACAGTTTCGGGGTCAGCAGAGATGTTGCTCAGGCTTCAACTTACACTTTAAAGAGCGACAGAAACTAAAATGCTTTTTGCTCCAGATTAGACATAGAATAAAACATGCCTGTTTCCTACCCGCGAGGCTCTTGAGCATGATTTTGTGGTGAATTCCAGATAACCCAGATGATTAAAAATGTTTTTAATTATATTTTATTTTGGAGATTTTGACTTCAGTGTTCCAGGATCCATGAAGCTTCATAACCTTATTTCTAAGTTGAAAAAGTGGATCAAAATCCTGGAGGCTAAAACCAAGCAGCTTCCAAAGTTCTTCCTCATAGAAGAAAAGTGCCGGTTTTTAAGCAATTTCTCAGCACAGACAGCTGAAGTAGAAATTCCAGGAGAATTTTTGATGCCAAAGCCAACCCATTATTACATCAAGATTGCTCGGTGAGTGAACCCAGCATGGCAGTTGATCCACTAACACACACCACTGCCCGCTGCAGGGCAGAACTGGTACCGTGGTGCAGACTCATTCCCTCCCCCATGCTCTCCTAGTCCCTGAAACAGGAGAACATGAGATTGTGGAATCAGGCACTTAAAGGGTCTGGCCTAAGTGATGGGTGAAATGTCTGGAGTCAAGTTTGTGTTTCCTTTGCTTTTAAAAATACCTTTTCTGAATCCCCGTGGAACTGGACAGAATAGAAAGTTCCCCAGTCTATAAAACTCTTAAAGCTCAATATTCAAAACAGAATTGGACAATTGTAATATGTATTAGAGCATATGTTGTATCTTATTGTAAATGCCAGAAGTACTGTAACAAATGGTCATAACCAGAAGTCTGCTTTTTCACGCATCCAGAAATGGGTTTCCCAGTCATCTGGATGTGACTCCTTTTCGGGGCCAGCCCTCCCTGCTCCCTGATTTCTGTTGGCGGCCAAGGCCCGTGGCAGGGAGGTAAAGGCAAGGGTGTGTAGTCTTCACACTCACTCTTGGGGCACCTGCTCCCCGGCGGGCTCTGTGCCTGATTATCCTGCTCCTGACATTCAGACTCTGCCTCCCGCCCCCCACTGGCTCTGTGGCTGGGGGGGCTCAGCGCCAATTCAGCTCCTGAGGCAGGACCCTATGGCCTGATGGTTTTAAAGCTTACAGCATCATCTTCTCTTCCACCTTGTGTTTTCACTCTGCCAAGGTGTCTTCCCCCACATTGTAAAATAATGTCACACCATTTATACCTTGTCAAAGTGACACCTGGACTTGCAGTAGTCTGTGTTGTCACCACAATTCCAGATGCCATTCTTAAAAGTTCTGTTTCTTCTCAAAGGAAAGGATTGGAAATTGAGGCCTTGGGGAGCTAGTATTTCATTGTGTGCTTGCTTGGATAGGTTTATGCCCAGGGTGGAGATCGTGCAGAAGCACAACACCGCAGCCCGGAGACTGTACATCCGCGGACACAACGGCAAGATTTACCCATACCTCGTCATGAACGATGCCTGCCTGACAGAGTCCCGGCGAGAGGAGCGTGTGCTGCAGCTGCTCCGCCTGCTAAACCCCTGTTTGGAGAAGAGGAAAGAAACCACAAAGAGACACTTATTTTTCACAGGTATGAGAGGTGCACTTTGGGGGTACACAGCTGATCCCGCTAGCCTTTGCGGGTTTTCATGTGCCGTCTCTTGGGAACCGAGAGTGCCCTGAAGCACACAAAGGAGGGAGAGTTCTGGAATGAGGGCCCTGCTCCAACAAGAAGCCACTCCCTAGCCTTTCGGCTCCTCGCTACAAGATGAGTGCTTTGATGAATACTTGTTTAGATAAGCGGGTGCCGTGTCTGGGCACACTGCTTTTGCTCCTTGCCCGGGAGTCCATCCATGCTCTGGTGAAACATTGGCTGAGTACAGGGCATATTGTGAGCATGTTAGCAGCATGTCATGAGCATGTTTAAGTGAGCTCTCTGGATGACTTCTGGAGTTCATGTTGCACTGTGTGGCCACTGCTGGCACCCACCTTCCCGGCAGGACATGCAGCATGAGGAGGGTCGAGAAGCCCTGTGAAGGCTGTAGAAATATTGGTCACATGGCAACCAGTTTTCTCTGAGTAAGATCTTTCCATGTCAACTTATGTGTGATTCGTGGATGATCCATTTCTGTCTAATAGGGGCAGAGGTGAGCTGCCTATAATCCTATTCAGAGTAGAGAACCATTGTAAAAACATTTTAGCATCTCGTCTCCAAGGTTAGGAGCCCATCGCAATGCATATTATCTAGTCCCGTGTGGAACTTTCTTCTGACCACTAAGAATCCAGCCCATTTTGACCTAAAATCTTTTACCCTTAAGTTCAATATCCTGAAAATAAGTAGATCGAAAAAACAAATCTATAGAAAACCGTTTGCATGTTAACATGTGTATAATGTGATCTATAGTGTTGATCATGTCTGGGGTAATAGATGGTTCTTTGGTTTTTCCAAAGAAACAAACTCTTGGTCAGCATCATACAACAGTTCACATATATGCCGTAGAGTCACTGTGGAATTTATGGTTTGAAGCCATGGCAGCAAGCCAGTAGTTGTGCTTTAACTGACATTAGGCAAAATTCATTCTGGGTTCAGTAGAAGTCAGAAATGTGTGTGTGTGTGTGTGTGTGTGTGTGTGTGTGTGTGTGTGTATACCACACTGACACCAAATGTGGGTGCAGACGGTCATAGTGGCCTAGGGACTGGCTGGTGCAGACACCAGGTCAGAGCTTCCGCTTGCTCACTAAGCAACATCAGTGTAGCTTGCTGCTATGCCCCCCTGTGGACAAGCTTGATTTTGCTACCTTCTTGCTATCTTTTGGGAATTTTGGCTTGAAATGTCTTAAGGCGTACCTGGCTGGCTCAGTCCGTAGAGCATGTGACTCTCAATCTCAAGAGTCTTGAGTTCAAGCCCCACATTGGGCACAGAGCTTACTTTAAAAAAAAAAAAGTCTTAGTAGTAGTATCTTGATCTAGTATTTTTAAAGTATAATTTGCCAACAACATTTTGGGGTACGTACTGTACTCATTTATGGATGAAGAAACTGAAGTTTGTAGAAGTCCAGTGACCATTCTCAAGGTCACATCACTGGGAAAACAGACTTGGGATGTGAGTGCAGGCTGTCTGGCTCCAGGGCTGGCACACCCAGCACTTTCTGGTTGAGTGCAGTCCTGTTGGAGATTATCATCATGTGAGACGAATTGCTTCATCAACTACGTCTCCAGTGCAAGAGTGGTCATCCAGGTGCCACATGTGCCTCACTCTCAATACAGCTCCACAAAGTTACTGAGTGGAGTGATCAGATTTCGTTCTGGGAGCTTTCCATAGCTGAACCACAGAACACAGAAAATGACTGGAGTGTTTTCCTAATTTCCCGAAGGTGGGGCCAGCCATCCCGACACCGGGAGACAAGTTAACATAACCACACTGGATGGGCACCTTGGAGTGAGCGGGAAGATTGAACTCTCCTGATAGAACCCTGATGGAGGACATTGGCAGAATCTCTAACTTTTATTTTTATTCATGAGAGAGAGAGGGTGGCAGAGACACAGGCAGAGGGAGAAGCAGGCTCCATGCAGGGAGCCCAATATGGGACTCGATCCCAGGACTCCAGGATCATACCCTGGGCTGGAGGCGGCGCTAAACCGCTGAGCCACCCAGGGCTGCCCTCTAACTTTTATTTTTAAAGATTGCTTTCTAAAGTGTTTCTGTTCACATGTGTTTTAATCACAAGTGATGGCAGCTCGGGCTCCATCACCCAGGAGACATGGGCCTTCTTGCTGTATGCCAAGTAAGCACATGGTGTGTGACTTTCAACTTTACCCCCTTCCTTTGCTCATGAAGGGCTGAGTGAGCTGCTCCCAGGACGTCCCTGGAGGTTAGAGTCAAGCGCTACTTGGTGTATTCTCTCAGTCTGCCCAATTTCCTTCTCCTTTCTCCTCAGTTCCACGAGTGGTGGCAGTGTCCCCACAGATGCGCCTTGTGGAAGACAACCCCTCTTCTCTTTCCCTCGTGGAGATCTACAAGCAGCGCTGTGCCAAGAAGGGCATCGAGCATGACAACCCCATATCCCGGTACTATGACAGACTGGCCACGGTGCAGGCACGAGGGACCCAAGCCAGCCACCAGGTACCAAATCAGGATGGTCAGGAGTGGGAGCTGCTGCCTGCAGCCTCACATGCAGCTGCTTTCTGCGGCAGTGCTGCCATGACGTGTGCTTAGAGAAGTAGTGGGCAGCTGAGAAGGACCTTGTTGCCTCCTTGGACTTGTGAGGTAGTAGAAATTAGGTGACCATGGACCCTAATGAAGTGACTTTTGCTGCACAATAACTTAATGGCAAACTCATTTGGCAGCCAAACTTAATCTAAGGATCATTAGGCTATTTATCCACTTAATAATCACCTTCATCTCGTTTGCTGCTGGGGTATTAGGTAACATATAGTCTCTATACTGTGGAAACTTTCTAAAATATAAAAATCGGTGAGCTCTGAAACATGTCAGGCCCAGCTGTGTTTTGGTTGTCTTGGGAGCACAATGCCTACCACAGGTGAGGACTGCTCTAGGGTCATCGGGTGGACGAAGGGCCCTCTCTGCCTGCAGATTCCTACCTTGGTAGAAAGTAGGAGAGGTGTGGAGTCTGAATGAGGAGATTTTGTATGGGATTGTGTAGGTCACCAAGAGGCAACTTTCTTGGCCTGCTCCCCAGACACCACTGTGTTCCTTCCTGTGCCTCCTGAGAGGGCTTCACAGTTTCTGGGAGAGAGAGCATGGAGCTGGAAGCTGTCCATGCTCCATCCTTCCAGGTCTGACTGCCCAGCAGGACCCCACATGGTCTCTAAGCTGGACCTTTACCTTCATTAGTCACAGCCCTTTATAAAACACTGGGAGATCCTCATGTAAGTGTTTCAGTTAGTCTGGAACCTGGGAGACTTTGTGTTTTTAGCAAGATGGAGCCCACAGGGTACTCACCTCACCCACCTAGGCAGTGCTCAGGGCAGGCAGGGCCTGAGACAGTCCAGGCCTTGAGGTCTGGTGCAACCTCCTACCCTTGTGCAAGCAAACTGAGTGGAATCCTTCCTCTGCTCTGATTCGCCTCTGTAGACACAGCTTGTAGCCTGCCTTGGGAACTGGTATCAGGGTTTCATCAGGCCACAGGCCACTGCCTGTCACTCTGTGGACCAAGGACCATTCTGAGGGTTTGTGGGAGATGAATGGATTATATTCTGAAGGCTACATTTGCCTTTAACAGTGTAGAAATTGATGATTTCCATGTGCAAATATTTGCTTGTGTGAAGATGTCTTAGTGTTTTATAATTAGCTGTGTGACTAATGAAGGTAATGGTTGGCCATGCTTAGAGACCACATGGGGACCTGCTGGGCCAGCTAAAGATGCTGACAACAGTACATAACCGTTTAGTGTCATAGCGTTTTCTTACTCTTTGCACCCTAGCTTGTTTTCTTGCTAACTCTGCTTCTTCATCCTTTGCTTTTTAAAATACCTTTTTGAGATATCATTTACTTGGCAGAAAATTCACCCTTTAAAATGTACAATTCAAGGATGCGTGGGTGGCTCGATGTTTTGAGTGTCTGCCTTCGTCTCAGGACATGATTCCAGGGTCCCAGGATTGAGTCTCACATTGGGCTCCCCATGAGGAGCCTGCTTCTCCCTCTGCCTGTGTCTCTGCCTCTCTCTCATTAATAAATAAATAATATCTTTTAAAAAAAACATAAAAACTACCAAAATTCCTTTAAAAAATAAATATACAATTCAGAAGTACTCTGAATTGGCTCATTTAGTTAAGCATCCAACTCTTGATTTCGGCTCAGGTCATGATCTTAGAGTTGAGAGATCAAGCCTTACATTGAGCTCCATGCTGGGCATTCAGCCTGTTTAAGATTCTCTCTCTCCTTCTCCACCCCCTCCTCCAGAATACAATAAAATAACATGTACAGTTCAGTGTTTTCAGCATATTCACAGAGCTATGCAGTCATCACCACTGTCTATAAAACATTCCATCACCCCAGGGGCACCTGACTGGCTCAGTCAGTAGAGCATGCAACTCTTGATCCCAGGGTCATGAGTTCAAGCCCCACATTGGACATGGAGCTTACTTTAAAAAAAAGTTAAATAAAACACTTCACCCCAAATAGAAGCTTCATACCTTTTACTATCACTCCCTTTTCCTCTCTGCGCCCCTGACATTGGCAAACATGAATCTTCCAGCCTTCCGAATATGCTTATTCATTATATGAAAAGAATCATACCATGTGCTCTTTTGTGGCTAGCTTTCATTTAGCGTAACGTTTTTGTGGTTTATCCATTTTGTAGCATGTATCAGTAGTTTGTTCCTTTTTTATTGCTTAACAATATTCCTTTGTGTGACTGTACCACATTTAATTTATCTGTTTGTCAGTTGTTGGACTTTTGGATTATTTATACTTTTTGACTTATGACCAGTGCCAATGACTGTAAACATATATATGTTTCTGTATGGGTGTATGTTTTCATTTCTCTTCAACATATACCTAGGAGTAGAATTGATGGGTCACATGGTAAGTTTTATGTTTAACATTACATGACTGCCAAACTCTTTCCCAGGTGATTGCAGTGTATAAAGGTTCTCTTTTCTCTGCATTCTTGTCGATAGTTATTATTCTTTTTGGTTATAGTCCATTCATTTTGGGTGATAACAAGTGATATTGAGCAGTTTTTCATATGCTAACTGGCTGTTTACATATTTTCTTTGGAGAACTATCTATTCAAGTCCTTTGCTCATTTTTAAATTATATGACTTGTTTTTCTGTTACTGATTCTAAGAATTCTTTGTATGTTCTGGATGCAAGTGACTTCACTTTATTTCCTGTATATTGGCTATGTTTTCCTGTTCCTTCACTTTTCTCATGATTTTTGTTGAAAACAATATTTTTAATTATACGTGGCAACTCTAGAAATCAGATCCTTTTCCCCAAGGCTTGTTGTTATTGCTGCGGTTTGCTTAGTAATTTTCCTGGACTAATTTGTAAAGTCTATGTTTTTGTCATGTGCAGCCATTGAAATCTCTGTTCAGCTAGCTAGTGATTTGGAAGAGATTTCTTAAATGCCTTGAAGCAATAAATCTTTCCCCTTTTTAAGGGCTGTGTGTGTGTATGGGGGGGGCGGTGTCTTCAACATGCCCAACTCTGCCTTCCTGTTTATCGAATCTCAGGGTCAACCAGATGTGAGAGCATGGGGCTTTCTGAGGGCTTTTTGAAGCTTTCTCATGAGCATACAAGTGGTCTTCCAGATTCTTAGGAATATATTAAAGCTTTTCCAAGCCTCTTGTGGTCATCTCATTCCCTAGTTCTTCCTTTTGTTTGCTGTTATCTTTTGTGCTCTAGCTGATATCACTGCCTCAGGCATCTGCAGCATTAAATGGTTGTCACTGATTGCTTTCAGCAAATTCCCTTCAGTTGAAGTAGGATGCTCCTCACTGAATTCTGAGTTCAGAGACAAGCCCAATGAATGGAACTTTTTTCAAGAAGCTCTTAGATGACTAGTGATAATTCTCTGGAGATGAGGCTTTGGGGGGCTCACTGAACCCATTCACCCATTCCAGTGGCTATTAGGCTGCTGGTTTCCATATAGCTGCCATGATTGCAAAGCTGTTGGGTTGTTTTTTTTGTTTTGTTTTGTTTTTTTGTTTTGTTTTTTTTTTTAAAGCTGTTGGTTTTTAAGGCCAGTGTGGAGGTGGGTTAAAAGGGATGGGAATAGTATAATTAAACTGCTACAGAGCACACTGTCACTAAAATTCAGCTTTTTTTTCTTGAGTAAAAGCTATTCAGATTGTTGTAAGCCTTTAATTTCCAGAATTAAAAAAAAAAATTCCAAAGTTCATATAAAATTTTTTTAAGTTTATTTTTATAATTTGTACTACTGTTCTTGACGGTCTATGTGGTTCTTGGTTGCTTAGGGCCTGTATTCTACTGGCTACTCAGAGCCCATGGGTAGGACTTCAGCAAGAATAGACCTTGTGCCTTTATCATTTGGTCTAACAAGAACTAAATTAACTCCGTAAACTTTTTTATTGAGACTGTCTCTGAATTTACAGTGTTTGAAATAGGTTTACAAGTCTCCTGCACAGAATTAAGTGTAAAAGTGTTATGTAATATATCTGCTCTGAGAAACTAGCTCCTTCAGTTTATAAAACTGTTGTTTTTAATAGTCTTAGCTAAGAAGAGTGGTATCCAGTTGTTCTTTTTGTTAACTGGTCTAGTATATTTTGTAGTTAACAAATTATGGTATTCGGATTTATGTAAATTCTTGGTAAGACAAATATCACATATCATGTAGCTACGGCTCTTATTCGGATGGCTCTATCGTTCCCTAAAGCATACAACGTGAGCCCTGGGGACGGCCTGGGTGGCTCAGTGGTTGAGCATCTGCCTTCAGCTCAGGGCGTGATCCTGGAGTCCCGGGATCGAGTCCCACATCGGGTTCTCTGCATGGAACCTGCTTGTCCCTCTGCCTGTGTCTCTGCCTCTCTCTCTGGTCTCTCATGAATAAATAAATAAAATCTTTAAGAAAACAAAACAAAAAAACGTGAGCCCTAAAGGGAAAATTTTCCTTTGAAAAGAAGAAAACAAGTGAATTAAAAGGAAGCTATCGTGGAGTGATATATCATTTCAGGTCCTTAGAGACATCCTCAAAGAAGTTCAGAGTAACATGGTGCCACGCAGCATGCTTAAAGAGTGGGCTCTGCATACGTTCCCCAATGCCACAGACTACTGGACGTTCCGGAAGATGTTCACCATCCAACTTGCCCTGATTGGCTTTGCAGAATTCGTCTTGCATTTAAATAGACTCAACCCCGAGATGTTACAGATTGCTCAGGTAATTTGGTGTGAACAGGCAAAGCCTCTCCTTCAGACTTCTGCATTGTGCTGGTTAAGTTCTGAGAACATCTCCTCATGTTTAGGACACCGGCAAACTGAATGTGGCCTACTTTCGGTTTGATATAAATGATGCAACTGGAGACTTAGATGCCAACCGTCCTGTCCCTTTCCGCCTCACACCCAACATTTCTGAATTTCTGACCACTATTGGCGTCTCCGGCCCGTTGACAGCCTCCATGATTGCCGTCGCCCGGTGCTTTGCCCAGCCCAACTTCAAGGTAGGCCACAATGACTGCGCAGCACACACAGTGTTACTTAAACACTACGCGGCCTTGCGGGCTGCTGGTCTGCTAGTAAGGAGAGAGAAAGCTACTTATTGCTGAACAATTCAAATTTTTTCATTTGGGAAAAAGCATTTTGAAATTTTTGCTGTCTAAAGCATTTAGGATGTTGAAGCAGCATTACAAAAAGGAGTTGGAAGCCTCTGTTGGATCATTGTCCCAACTATTACTGTTGCTCATCGGGTTTGTTTACTTGATTTTGTAGCTGCTTTCCATTTTGCTTTTATGTAAATCTTTCGGCTATAAAAGGGCAGAAGAGGGGATCCCTGGGTGGCGTAGTGGTTTGGCGCCTGCCTTTGGCCCAGGGCGCGATCCTGGAGACCCGGGATCGAATCCCACATCGGGCTCCCGGTGCATGGAGCCTGCTTCTCCCTCTGCCTGTGTCTCTGCCTCTCTCTCTATCTCTCTGTGACTATCATAAATAAATAAAAATTAAAAAAAAAAAAAAAAAAGGGCAGAAGAGTGGCACCTGGCTGGTTCAGTCAGTAGAGCCACGTGACCCTTCATCTCCAGGTGGTGAGTTCGAGCCGCACACTGGATGTAGAAATTACTTAAAAATAAAATCTTAAAAAAAAAAAAACCAAAAGGTATTGTCTGCAGGATAGCACCTTTCTTACTAGCACTGTGGTTACAGTGACGTGTAAGGCACACCCTGAGGTCCCAACAGTGGAAGATGAGATGGATGCCCTTGGCCACAGGAAGCTGTGGGACAACTCTGTCATGGTAACAAGGTGGCCACCTCTGTCTTCTTCGGGCAGTGATACAGGGAAGGAGGGCAGACCGGGATTCAAATCCATTTCACACTGACTCCGAGCCTGTCTTCACCACTAGAGTAATCTCTCCTCACAACTAGGGACTAAACCAAGTTATTTTTCTTTTAACTTAAGAGACCACTGTACCCTTTTTTTTTTTTTTTCTTTTTTCCCCACAGACAAGCAGTTTGTGTCTTGAGAGGCCTTCACATACCAGTTGCTTTCCAAAAATGGTCGGAACAGTTTTAAAATTATTAGCTAAATGCTTAACTGTGAACACAGACTTTACATTACATATATCTTGTGCTCTTCAGTGCTCAGTTGCACGCGTCCCTCTGTGGAGTGCTTTCTGAGGAAAGCATGAGTATGAACATGAGTAAAAATAGCCTTGAGATTTCTCTGTGAGTGAGCAGTCTGTGCTCTGATGCAGCAAGTTCACGGTCACTTATTTGGGGTGTAAGGCTTGAAATAGAACGTTCTCACAGAGATAGGAATGTTATACTTCTGGAAACAATCATCAGGCAGTCCTTAGAATGGCATTTATTTGAAAACTTTAAAGAATGAAGGAGGCTCCCCATATTTCAGAGGCCTGTTACAGCTTGGACTAACACCGTGCATTGCTCTTTGTATAGACAGTGCAGTGTAGTTCGGAAGGAAGTGGGTTTTCTCCAAACTCTGGACCAGATTTCTTAACAGCCTAAATGTAAAGAATGCCTAATTCACTAAAATGTAGACCATTTTGTATGGGAATCTCTTCTAAAAACACATTTGGGAGGCTCTATTGTTATGTTCTGTATATGGAGAAATTAAGGTACGGGGTGGGGGGGTGCGGCTAAGTAACTCTCCCAAGGTCACCCAGACAAAGAGTATTGGAGCTGGGGCTAGAACCCAGAGTCTGTATTGTGTCCGCAAAGAGGCCTGGGGTGGCTCTCCTTGGCCTGAGACCCATACCGTGTGACACCCACATGCGATGTGTCCTTGATTCCTTCCTGTTTCAGCCCAAATGTGACCTTGTCACCAGCTTCCCTGAGAACCCCCTATGAGCCCGCCTTACCTGCTGTTTTCTGCACCATGCCCTTCATCAAGGGCATGTCAGGCATTTCTCTGTTAGGACCAAAGCCCCATAAGGGCAAGGGCTGTTGGTGTTTCTGCTTTGTTTGCTCTTGGCTGCAGTGCCAGAACAGGCCCTCAACAGGTACTCAGATGTGTGGGGTGAAACAGACAATTGGCACCAGGAAGCAGTGTGACAGCAACAGGTGCCATTGGATACATGTGCCCTGACTCAGACCAGAATGCTTTGCCTTTGGCCAGTGCTTGACCCCAGGTGCCTTCCCTGGTGTATCGACGAGGCATCCGCCCCAGCCGTGGGTGCTATGGCTCACCATTGTTGGGCCCCACCTCATTAAGAAGCTGCCCCTCCAGGTTGCTCCTGGTTAACCCAGCACCATTTCCTTCTCCATGCAGGTGGATGGCATCTTGAAAACGGTGCTTCGGGATGAGATCATCGCTTGGCACAAAAAAACACAGGAAGATACCTCCTCTCCCCTCTCTGCCGCCGGGCAGCCTGAGAACATGGACAGCCAGCAGCTGGTCTCCCTGGTGCAGAAAGCAGTGACTGCCATCATGACCCGCCTGCACAACTTGGCCCAGTTTGAAGGTGGGGAGAGCAAAGTGAACACCCTGGTGGCCGCCGCCAACAGCCTGGACAACCTGTGCCGCATGGACCCTGCCTGGCACCCATGGCTGTGAACTTGCCTGCTTCCGCCACCCCAGAACGTGAAGCGCCTCTGGGCTCCATGCCCACTGGCTGTTTAGCTCTTCCCACCTGTCTGCTGCACTCACTGCAGCCTGCAGGGTCACCGGGCTGTGGTCACCCCCAATAGCGTGTGTGCGACAAAGGGGAAACAGTTTTGGGAGAGCTGCCCCACCTGGAACAGGGGCCAGGCCATTAGCAAGGACAAGGTGAAAACGTCTGAAATTTACAATTCCTTTTATGAAACCAGGATTCCCCAGTTGGGGATGTCTTTGTGAATTCTTTTTTATTGTGTTCCTCCCTCGGTGTGAATGTACAGATTGGACTGTAGAAGACAGTTCTGTCCGTTTTTAACTCTGAAGTAACACCTCACAGGAGCTTTGCGCTTTTGTACAGACCTTTGTAACAATTGTACAGAAAACCTACTCTGTTAGAGAAACAGGAAATTATGAACAAATCGTGCTGGTTTTTCTCTGAGCACAAACTTTGATGCTGTATGTCCGCGGCTGTGGGATCTCACTAAGTGGCTGATGTGGGTCAGCAAGGCCCCCTCTGCCCTGTGGGAACACCATTCCTACACGTTTGGATTCAGATTCCATTGGGAGCACACGAGCTCTGGGAGCTGGCAGGTGAATCTTATGCTTTTCATCGGCTGGTTTCTTGGGCACCTTCTAGACATTTACTATCATTGTACCTGGAAAAACACTTTTTTCCTTCCTAATTTAAAAAAACAGCAACAAAGGTTTGTCCATTCACTCCAGTCTGTTAATGTTCACATTTTTATAAATATGAGCATTGAGAATGTTCTATCTAAATTTGTACAGTGTGATTTTTTTTTTAGAATAAATATTTTATAAAAGGATGTGTCGCCTCTTATGTGTGTGAGTGAAAACGCTTGTTTCTGTGAGGTGTTCCCTCAGCCCCTCAGGGACTGAGCCTTGGGGCCAGCACAGGCCAGGCTCCAGGGTGGCTTTCTGGTGACGGCTGAGAGGGGTCTCAGCTTATAACTTCGGGGTCTTCTGTGATGGTGACAAGGAAGGCGGGTCCTGACTGACAGGGTGAAACGTGCCCAGGAATCTGGTCCCTTTGGCTTGGTTTCCCCACCTCACGGCTGCTGCCTGTGACTTGTGTGCAGAGGGGCAGGTGGGCAGGCGCTTGGCCTCCTCCGTCCTGTGGGTGGTGCCCACGAGGCAGAAGAGCCTGCCCCGGAGGACCTGGAGTGGGGGTGGTGTCTGAGGATAAAAACCAGAAAAATGGCCTGAGGGACAGGGCTTGCGGCTTGCATTATAAAATTATGATTCTGAATTTAAAAGGACTCCTCCATCGGGAAGCGCTTTGCTGAGAGGCAGACGGCTTTCACACAACTCAGGGCCAGGATGCAGCCCTTCCCAGGCCTTGCCTACAGCCCTCTTCATCCACCGACACCCCAGGCCAGCATGGGGGAAGCTGCCGCTGGTTTCCTGCAGTGTCACTGCAAAGTCCAGTCCAAGGGGCAAAACCAGAGGGAAGGAATAAGCGAAGGTCACCATGAGAGGGCCGGTCTGTACCTGGGATGCAGGGTCTTGGCAGTGGGTGGCCACAAGGTGGGGCTGTTACACGGGTCACTGGTCCTCAGGTAGAGGGTCCCTGAGCCCTGAGTGGGTGGCCCTCCACAGAGGAGGGGTTTCCAGCTCAGAAAAGGGGAGCAGCTCCTGAAGGTTCAGCTGTGGAATGTGGTGGTGCTGAGAGGCGTGGTCAGCATTTGGAGGACGGAAGTCAGTGTACTGAGGGCCCCAGGTTCTGAGCCAGCTTCATTCAAACCATGCCCTTGGTGCCCATCCCCCCACCTTCAGGTTTCTAGGAAAACCAGCCTTTGAATAGTGAAGGCAGAGAGTGTTCCTCCGTGGAGTTTCAGCACCTTCTGCTCTCCATCCATCCATAAGTGGAAAGGTCAGGGACCTGGACTCAGGAGGCCAGAGAATGGGTCTGTTTATGGGGGTTCTCCAAGCACCACTGCAAGGTAGGTACTGTTTTATTAAACACATTTTTTTTATTATGAGAAAAGATACATAATATTCACCATTTTAACCATTTTTAAGTGTCCAGTTCAGTGGCATTAAGAGCATTCACATGGTTATGTGACCCCCACTCCCACCACCATCATTCTGCAGAACTTTATTCGTCTTCCCAAACTGAAACTCTGCATCCATTAAACACAACCCCCCGTCCCCGGCACCTGCCCTTATACATTCTGTCTCCTGGATTTGTCTCCTCTAAGAATTTCCTTTAAGTAGAACCATATGGTATTTGTTCTTTTGTGCTTGGCTTACATCCCTCAGCATCCGTCCTCTAGGTGTGCCTGTGGTGTAGCATGTGAAAGCAGTTGCTTCTTTTTTAAAGCTGAATCATACTGCATCACATGTATATGTGTATATACCACATCTTGTCTTTTCATCTATCGATGGATGGTTTTTGGATATGGTAAATAATGCTGCATGAACACGAGGGTGCAAGTATCTGTGGGACTCCCAGTGCTCAGTTCTTCAGGGAATATGCACAGAAGTAGAGTTGCTGGATCATATGGTAATTCTGTTTTTAACTTTCTAAGGACTGCCGTGCAGTTTTCCTTAGCAATTGCCTCATTTTATGCCCCGACCAGCGGTGTACACAGGTTTCAGTTTCTCCCCATCCTTGTCAATGCTTATTTCCTTTCTTTCTTGTAACAACCATTCTAATGGGTGTAGTAGGGTAACATCCATCTTATTGGGGTTTTGGTTTACATTTCCCTTGTGATTAGTGACTTTGAGCATCTTTTGATGAGTTTGCTGACCATTATGTATCTTCTTTGGAGAAACATCTATTCAAATCTTTTGTTTCTTAATTGGGCTGTTTTGTTTTTTAATTGTAGGAGTTCTTTATATATTGTGGTTCCTAACCTCTTACTAGGTTTATTATTTACACATATACTCTCCCATTTTGTGGGCTACTCTCCCATTCTGTTGACAGTGCCCCTTATGCCCCTATGACAGTGCATAAGTTTTAAATTTTGATATAGTTCTTTTGTTGCCCATGCTCTTTGTTGCCATATCCAAGGAATCATTGCCAAACCCAATGTCATGAAACTTTTCCCATTTTTTCTAAGACTTTTATAGTTTTATTCTTTTTTTTCTAAAGATTTTATTTATTCATGAGAGACATAAAGAGAGAGAGAGGCAGAGACACAGGCAGAGGGAGAAGCAGGCTCCATGCGGGGAGCCCGATGTGGGACTCGATCCCAGAACCCCAGGGTCATGCCCTGGGCTGAAGGCAGGCACCGAACCACTGAGCCACCCAGGGATCCCCTATAGTTTTATTCTTACATTTAAATCTTTGACCCATAAAGTAAGGGTTCTATCTCTTTCTTTGGCCTATGGATACCAGTTTTTCAAGTGCCATTTGTTTCCAAGTGCCACCCTCCACAGAATAGTCAATTTAACCATATATGAGGGGATTGATTTATTTATGGGTTCTCTGTTTTTTTTTTTGTTTTTTTTTTTTTTATGATAGTCACACAGGGAGAGAGAGAAAGAGAGAGGCAGAGACATAGGCAGAGGGAGAAGCAGGCTCCATGAGCCCGACGTGGGATTCGATCCCGGGTCTCCAGGATCGCGCCCTGGGCCAAAGGCAGGCGCCAAACCGCTGCGCCACCCAGGGATCCCCTGGGTTCTCTGTTCTATTACATTGGTCTGTATGTCCTTTTATTTTCTAAGTATTTATTTTAGTAATCTCTACACTCAGTGTGGGTCTCGAACTTAGGACCCTGAGATTGAGTCACATGCTTTTCCAACTGAGCCAGTCATGTGTCACCTATATATGTCATTATGTCAGTACCAAGCTGTTTATTACTTAGCTTTGTTGTATGTTTGGAAGTGAGGAAGTATGAGACCTCCAACATTGTTCTTTTTTCAAGATTCTTTTGGCTAGTTGGGGGTCCCTGAGATTCCATATGAATTTTAGGGTGGATTTTTCTTGTTTTGCAGAAGTGGTGTTTGATTTCTTTTCTTTTCTTTTCTTTTCTTTTCTTTTCTTTTCTTTTCTTTTCTTTTCTTTTTTCTTTTTTTTTTTTTTTTTCTGCAAAAAGCTTTATTGTCTCCATTTGGTCCACGTTTTGGGAAAGGGCTCCAGGATGGTTAAAAAGCTGCCTCATGGCTGCATGGGAAAAGGTTCAGGCACAAGCCCTGGCACTGGGGGATGCCAGAGGAGCCCCTCAAAGGCTGCTGGTCTCCAGAGGCTCCTAGTCGTGCTTGAGAGTGAGCCTTTCGAAAAGATACTCACCCAGCCCAGCCTGGGGGGTGGCCAGCCTGCGGAGGTTAGTCAGGCGGTCGTCCATCTTCTTGATGAGTTTTACCTCCTCATCTGGGAAGTGGTTCTCCAGGAAGTCACAGAGATGGGGATCCGCGCGGGCAGAACCCAGGGCATGCAGATCCAGAAGGGCCTGGTTCAGGCTCTTCTCCAGAAGCAGGGCGGCTTCCATGGCATCCAGGGTCTTCCCCCACTCATCTTGGGACGGTTTCTGCAGGTCCCGGAAGAGGGCGCGGCCGCCGCGCTGGTTTTGCATCTTCAAGAAACGCTCAGCGCCCTCGCGCTTCTCCTCAGCCAACTCGCGGAAGAAGTGGCCCACACCCTCCAGAGCCGCATCCTCAAAATAGAAGCCCAGAGAGAGGTAGGTGTAGGAGGCCCGCAGGTGCAGGTGACCAGGTGGTTGACGGCGGCCTCAACCTCGGTAGAATAATTCTGACGAATCCGGGAGCTTATGGTTGATCCCAGACAAGGAATTAAATTCAAACTTGGGTGTTCACTGCCGGTGGCAGAAGATGGCCAGGAAGATGGCTCCGAAGGTTGCGACTGGAAAAAAGGTTGGAGGGTGGCCGTTGGCTGGTAGAAGGGGCGTCCCTGGGTCTGTTCATCCAAACACTGTTGAAGCAAGAGACAGATCCGCAGGACCGCCGAGAGCACCGCCTGGTGTTAGATTTCTATAGGTCATGATCCCAGGGCCTGGGATGAAGTTCTGCATGGAGCTACCCAACCCTGCTTTTCCCTCTGCCTGTGTCTCTGCCTCTCTCTGTGTCTCTCATGAATAAATATACAGAGAGAGGGGCGGAGACATAGGCAGAGGGGGATGCGAGATGATGCCCTGAGCCGAAGGCAGACACTCAACCACTGAGCCACCCAGGTGCCCCTAAATAAATAAAATCTTTAAAAAATGTCCTTATGAAATGAAATGCTAGTGATATGGGTGATTGTTATTAATTTCTCTAATGTTATCTTTGACAAACTAAAAAATTAATAACTATATACGAGTCTCCTGATTCTGGTCAGTATATTTTACTGGTCTGTAAAACAGAAGAGTTTGGGAAGTACTAAACAAGTCATAATTATATGGGATTCTGTATAAGAGTGTAAGATGTTTCTTAATCTTTAGCTTATTTTTAACTCCAAAATTTAATGACAAGGCTAAAAAAAAAAAAAAGCATGGACCTACATCATGCATAGATAATAGATGAAAAATCTTTTTTTTAATTAATTAATTAATTAATTAATTATTATTATTTATGATAGTCACACACAGAGAGAGGCAGAGACACAGGCAGAGGGAGAAGCAGGCTCCACGCACCGGGAGCCCCACGTGGGATTCGATCCCCGGTCTCCAGGATCGAGCCCTGGGCCAAAGGCAGGCGCCAAACCACTACGCCACCCAGGGATCCTAGATGAAAAATCTTAAAATAACACCAAATATAACTCAGGACTATTTTGATTCCTACACCTCATGAATGTGTAGTGGTACAATTTTTATGTATTTCTGGATAATATGCATTATTTTTAGTGAATTATCTAGAGTTACTGTATTCATCTTGACCATATCATAGTCTATGGCCAAATAATATGCCACTTCACTTATGTCAGGATCCTACAACAGTAAACTTATATTTCTCTCCTCCCATCCTTTGTGCCATTGATGTCATACTTTTTATTTCTATCTATGTTAACCTCACAATACAGTATTATTTTTACACTAGGCTATATTTTCTTTATGTATATGTAAGTTAAATAATCTCTACACCCAGTGTGAGGCTTAGACTCATGACCCAGAGATCAAGAGTTACATGCTCCATCGACTGAGCCAGCCAGGCACCCCTAAACCACACTTTCTTAACAGGAATCATATTGTTCCTTTGTATGGGGGACTGATTTGATAAAAATGCCTAAAAGGCTCCTTAGAAAGATGGCATTGTTTTTTGGTTCTAACAGTTTTTTGGTATGTATTTTCTTTCTTTTTTTTTTTTTCCCCAAGACCACAGGCATGGTATGTATTTTCTTAGGTTTTTCTATTTGTAAGGTAATATTGGATAGTGTTCTATATATGTCTGTTAGGTACAACTGGTTATAATATTTATATTATATTAAATATTAATATTTAAATATTATAAATAAGTCCCCTTTTTCATTAGTGATCTTCAGTCTACTTAGTCTCTGTATTATTTAAAGTAGAGTATTAGAATTACTACAATTACTGTAGAGCTATCTATTTCTCCCTTTAATTCTGTCAACAATTGTTTCATATATTTAGGAGCACTGATGTCTGATCCATATAATTATAATTCTTCTTTCTTCCTGATGAATTGGCTTTTTATTGTTATATGATACCCTTCTCTGTCTCTTGAATAGTTTCTGTCTTAAAGTCTGTTTTGTCTTACATCAGTATAGCTGCCTCTCTGCTTTCCTGTCATTACCGTTTGCACAGACTACCTTTGTCTATCCGCTCACTTTCTAGCCATGTGTGTCCTTATATCTAAAGTGAGTCTCTTATGGATGGCATCCAGATGGACCCTGTTTTTTTTTCCATCCTGCCAATATATGACTTTTGATTATGGAGTTTAATTTATTTATATCTTCTTTTTAAGTTTATTCATTTTAGTAATCTCTATACGCAAAATGGGGCTGCAATTCATGATCCCAAGATAAAGAGCTACATGCTCTTCCAACTGAGCCAGCCAGATACCCCTAATTCATTTGCATTTAAACTAATTACTGATTAAAGAGGACTTAGTTTTGCCATTTTATTTGTTTTCTATGTCTTAAAGCTTTTATCCTTTCTCATTTCCTCCATTACTGCCTTCTTTCATGTTCGGTTGATTTTTTTGGTAGGGAAATTTTGGTTCCTTTCTCATTTGCTTTTGTGTATATTCTACAGATATTTTCTTTGTGTTACCACAGGGATTACACTTAATACCTTAAAATTATAAGAATCTCAGTTAAGTTGATGCCAATTTAACTTCAACCATATACAAAAATGACTTTTTTAGAGCTGTGTCCTCCATTTGTTATTGATGTATCAAGTTACATCTCTATACATGGTGTATCCACAAACATAGATTTTATGCACTTGCCTCTTAAATCGTGTAGAAAATTAAAAGCGGGGTTACAAAACCAAATTGCCATAATATTTGTCCATGTATTTACCTTTGCTAGAGAACATTATTTTCTTATTTTTTTGTAAAAATAATAAACTTTATTTATTTATTCATGACAGACAGAGACAGAGAGAGAGGCAGAGACACAGGCAGAGGGAGAAACGGGCTCCCCATGGGGAGCCCAATGCCGGACTCAATCCCAGGACTCTGGGCTCACGCCCTGAGCTGAAGGCAGATGCTCAATCACTGAGCTACCCAGGCTCCCCTTCTTATGGCTTTGAGCTACTCTCTAGTATCCTTTCATTACAACATGAAGGTCGGCCTTTAAGCTGTTCTCTGTAGGGCATTTCTAGTGGTAATGAATTCTGCCAGCTTTCATTTTTCTGGAAGCTTTAATTTCTTTCTCATTCTTTTTGAAGGACAGATTTGCTAGATACGGAAAACTTGATCGACAACTTGTTTTTTCTCTTTCAGTACTTTAATCGTCCCACTGCCTTCCAATGTCCAAGGTTTCTACTAGGAAGTCTGCTGATAATTTTATTGAGGATCCTTGCACATAAGTTATCCTTTTCTTGAAACCTTAAAAGATTTTGGCTTTTGAGAGTTTAATTTAAAAATGCCTCAGTATAGGTCTCTTTGGTTTATCCTGCTCAGAGTTCTTAAGCCTTCTGGATTTATAGATCCATGATCATCTTTCCTCAAACTTGGGAAGTTTTCAGCTATTATTTCTTCAAATAATCTTTTTTTTTAATTTTTATTTATTTATGATAGTCACACAGAGAGAGAGAGAGAGGCAGAGACATAGGCAGAGGGAGAAGCAGGCTCCATGCACCGGGAGCCCGACATGGGATTCAATCCCGGGTCTCCAGGATCGCGCCCTGGGCCAAAGGCAGGCACCAAACCGCTGCGCCACCCAGGGATCCTATTTCTTCAAATAATCTATTTCTCTCTCTCTCTCTCTCTCTCCTCTCCTTCTGGGACTCTCATAATTCCTATGAGATGGTATCCTATAAGTCTCTTAGCCTTTCTTCACTTTTCTTCATTCTTTGTCTTTCTGCTCCTCTGATTCACTGATTTCAAATGACCTATCTCCGAGTTCACTGAATCTTTCTTCTGCCTGTTCAAGTTTTCCAGTGGAACCTCTAGTGGATTTTTCAGCTCCAGAATTTCTATTCATAAATCATTTTCCTGATTTCCACTGATTCTTTGTCCATTTTCCCCCTTAGATCTTTGAGGATTTTGGGAAGGAGGTTTTTTTTTTTTGTTTTATTTTTGTATTGTTTATTTACATTCAATTAATTAACATATAGCTTATTATTAGTTTCAGAGGTAGAGGTCAGTGATTCATCAGTCTTATAGAACACCCAGTGCTCGTTGTATCACATGTCTTCCTCAATGCCCATCACCCAGCTACCCCATCCCCCCACTTCCCTCCCCTCCAGCAACCCTCCGTTTGTTTCCTATGATTAAGAGTCTCTTATGATTTGTCTCCCTTTCTGATTTCATCTGTTTTATTTTTCCTTGTGCTCCTCTCTTTTGTTTCTTAAATTCTGCATATGAAAAAAAAATCCACGAGTCAAATAATATGATAATTGTGTCTCTGATTGACTAATTTTGCTTAGCATAATACCCTCTAGTTCCACCCATGCTGTTGCAACTCGCAAGATTTCATTTTTTTTGATGGCTCAATAATATACCACATATTCTTTATCCATTCACCTGTCGATGGACATCTGGGCTCTTTCTGTGGTCTGGCTATTGTGGACATTGCTGCCATAAACATTGGGGTGCAAGTGTCCCTTCATTTCACTACGTTTGTATCTTTGGGGTAAATACCTATAGTGCAATTGCTGGTTTGTAGGGTAGCTCTAGTTTCAACTTTTTGAGGAACCTCCAAACTTTTCCAGAGTGTCAGCACCGGCTTGCATTCCCACCAACAGTGTAAGAGGGTTCCACTTTGTCTTTGAGCATTTTTAAGACAATTGTTTTAAAGTCTTTGTCTCAAAAGCCTATGTTTATAAGTCTATGTTAAACCTCTGTCTTATATAAGTCTATGTTCAGGAACTATTTTCGGATATTTGTGTTTTTCCTTTGTATGATGCATGTTTTATTTGTGCCTTGTGATCTTTTGTTGAAAATTGGGCATCTGAAAAATGTCCCAGTTTTTGTAGACCATTTCTGTGCAGAGGAAGACTTTTGCTGATTGGCCTGATATAGAGGCTCTTCTCAGGCTTTTTCTGGGTGTGCATCATCCCTGGGCCTATGTATATGCCTTTCTAATCCACCCCCCCCCCCCCAGTTACAAAGCTGCTTTTAAATGTCTTAATTTTCTTGAGAGTATTACCCCGTCTTCTCGAGCCTCAGACGTTCTATTATATTCCTCCATCAGTAATCTTTTGCCCCCAGTGTCTTCAGGTAGTCCTCTTGCAGTTTTCATGGGCCATGCCTGTTGCTTCTTGTAGCTTCCTGTATTCTGAGATTTGAGCTGTGCTGCTTTCGACTGAGCTCCAGGTTATGAGACACAAAGACTAGCCCTTCAGCCTCTGATAGGCTGCTTTGCTCTCCCTGGTTTGTAAAAAAGGGGACTGGGGACCTGGCTGCCACTTCCCCCAAACCATGCTGTGCCACACCTGGGAGGGAGTGCGGGAGGAGGCAAGGGCAAGTGAAAACACCTTGAAATTTCCTATCACTGTAAATGTAGCTTTTTCTTGACTGCACATTTGCTTGCTTGCTGTAGATGTTTGATTCCTAGAGCTTCCATAAAGTTGTTTCAGCCAGTCTGTAGTTCTTTGCTGTGTCTGTGGGGAATGAGGGCCCAGAGCTTCCTAGTCCTGCATTTTGGCTGACATAACCATCTACGCCTTTCATTTAAAGGTTATATTTTATTAAGTTATAATTTGCAAAAGTGTAAATTAAAAATCTTTTAAAAGAAAAACTCATTTACAGAAATATGTCAGTCTTAAAATCCAGTCTAAATCCAGCCCTTGACACACAAAAATGGGCTCTGAAATCCTCAAGTACTCTTAGGGCAGGTCCCATAGTGAGGGGCCTGGCACCAACCAAAATCTGTCCATCCTCACATTCTCTAGACTCAGGAAAAAAGGGAATAGTTACTCATGAGATTCACTTTTATGTCAAGTACGACCATAAATTAAGCCCCAATGATTGTAACAGCAATAAAACCAAAAGAGGAAAAATTGTCAAAATTGTCTTAGAGATTATTGTTTTATTTATGGATTATTTTAACAGACTTAGTAACAAAAATTCTATATTCACACTACCATAAATAGAGTGACATGGAATTATCTAAGTTATAAGATTCATATTCAGATATTCTTCAGTTATTAATCATCTTAAGAATAGTTTTATCAAGACTCTAATTTGAACCACTATATAATCTCTGAACATATGAAATATGTTTTATATTTTTAGCAATAAAGCTAAAAGAGAAAAAACTCAGTTACTTTAGTGCAAAGATAAAACTATGTAGGTAAGGTTCTAGATCGTTAGAAGGCAATCACTTCCTCAGACTGTGGATGAAGGTGGATTCTGGTGTAGACATTTCTCTTGTAGTGGAGTATGTGTTGAGCCAACAAAGACCACAGGAGGAGAGACTGCTTGGAGGGCAGCATTCTCATTTTCCTGAATGTAGGGAAGTACAGGTGCTGGGCTTGGTCCCTGGGACCTCTTGGTTTGGGAAAGATCTGAGTCCAAGGAGATGACTGACATCTTGGCCAGCGGTTCTGGGCAGATGAGTGTCTAAGCATCTGGGTCTGCCAGCCATCAGGAGGATGGACACACTCAGTGGAGGGTCTCTTCTCCTGAGGGCCTGAGCCTGTGGGGGATGCCTGGGGCCCTGTACCATCACAGCTCCATGTTCCTTCTTCTTCAGGGGGCTGGTTTCCCTGCTGGGCCTCTTGGGCCTCTGCCAGATGCTTCACCCAAAATATTAGGGATATATGTTAAACTTTTAATTTTTTAAACTTTTAATTCCTTCTGAGTAGCTTTTGTCTGAAGTCTGCATTCTTTTCCTAAATTACTGTGCTTCTCTCATGGGAAATGAACTGACCTTGAGAAAGTACACTGAGGATTTCTGATGTTTCCGGAAGAATTTTGGCCTCCTGACCAGGTTTTAGCTGTTCACATTTGTGTCTGACCTTTAAATTGCTTCAGAAAGATTCTCCTTTCTCTTTCCATGGAGAATGAATTCTTGATTGAATGGTAGTAGAGATACATTTCTTCATCTCTATTCAGTTTCTGCTGGACTCCTACCTCTCACTTTCTGTGACTTTTTTTTTTTTTTTAAGAGAATCGTAAGGAAAAATGGGAAATTTTTAACATCCAGATTCTATTCTTTATGTGATCATGAGCTCATGTAAAGTTGATTTTTACCTCTCAGGGTGAAGGAGCCCTCTGACTCGGAGATTAGAACCCCATTCCTGGGGATCCCTGGGTGGCTCAGCGGTTTAGCGCCTGCCTTCGGCCCAGGGTGCAATCCTGGAGTCCTGGGATGGAGTCCAGCGTCGGGCTTCCGGCATGGAGCCTGCTTCTCCCTCTGCCTGTGTCTCTGCCTCTCTCTCTTTCTTTCATGAATAAATAAAAAATAAAATCTAAAAAAAATTAAAAAAAAAAAAGAACCCCATTCCTATAGAGCTGCAAGAATGTGCCAGACTACACCAACCCCACCAGGTAAACGCCATGCCTATTTTAAATATTTTCCAAAAGCTGGGAGGTGGGCAGAATGACTGAAGGTGAGTGGGATTCCAGTTATGGAAGGAGTGTGTCCCAGGGAATACAGTCAGTGTTGGCATGGTAGTGTGGGATGGTGACAGACAGCAGCTATGCTTGTGGGGAGCAAAGCATAACATGTAGACTTGTCAAATCCCTGTGTTGTACACCTGAAACTAGTGTAACATTGTGTGTCAATTGTACTAAAAAATATATATATATTTTTCAAACCCAGAAGATCCTATAACTTTCATATGTAAATCATTATTGATACATTTTTATTTTTTTTTTTTATTTTTTTTTTTTTTTTATTTTTTATTTATTTATGATAGTCACAGAGAGAGAGAGAGAGAGGCAGAGACACAGGCAGAGGGAGAAGCAGGCTCCATGAACCGGGAGCCCGACGTGGGATTCGATCCGGGGTCTCCAGGATCGCGCCCTGGGCCAAAGGCAGGCGCCAAATCACTGCGCCACCCAGGGATCCCTATTGATACATTTTTAAAGTGATCTCAAACTTTTATTTTTTAAAGTACAACGAGCAGCAGGGTGAGGGGCAGAGAGAGAGGGAGAAAGAGAATCTTATGCAGACTCCATGTTCAGCATGGAGCCCAACATGGGATTCAATCTCATGACCCTGAGATCATGACCTGAACCGAAACCAAGAGTCGGATGTTTAACCAACAGAGCTACCCAGGCACCCCAAACTTTATTTTATTTTATTTTTATTTATTTTTTTTTATTTTTTCAAACTTTTTTTTTTTAACAGAAGTTTATGAATTTTATTTTTTTCCAGTTTGAGATACAGTTGACATATGACATTGTGTTAGTTCAAGGTGTACAATATAATGATTTGGTACATGCATCTATCACTGTTTTTCTCTGATTGCACTGAAGGATTCTCTGGAGATTTTAAATGGGACCTGTAAGGGCACAGCTAATTTTCTTTCCCTGACACCATAGCACACATTTGGTGTTCTCTTTTCTCAAGACTTTTTAAAGTATCTGAGCCACATCAATCAGTTTCTTCAAAACTTGCAACACACCTTCTGTGGGCTTTCTGCTTCCTGACAGAGCCGTCCCATCCAAGTTCACATCCCCACATTACATCCTCCCCGTATTGCTGGCCAAGCCCTCCTGGAGCTGAGCTGTGGGACCAGCTAGGGATATCCAGTGTCCCCTGCATCAGGACTGGCATTGGACTCCCTGCCCCACATGCCCTCTTGGCTCATCTGACACTTTATTCCATGCGCTGACACCCTTCCTCCTCCAGCTTTCTCCTGCTTCTGAAAATAGCTTTATGCTTCCCTAGAGATGATAATTCTGATTTAGGGCATTGTGAAGGGGACTTGTGAAGCCTCCCTTCATTCCTCTGTTGGCTTCTAGAGGTTGATTTGGTTGCAGTTACTTGGCGCTGGGTGTGTTTTGAGGACTCGCTTGAAGACTGAGCTTTCATCCATCAGCTGTTGGCGCAACTGTTCCACACATTGAGTTTTCTCTTTGCTTAGTTGACTTGTGAAACTCTTGACATGAAATCTCAAGTAAGGGGGGTTGGGGCTTTCTGTGTGAAGCTAAGCTGCTCAAGGGGGCTGCTTTTCCTTCAGGAAGGCTCCTTGTCTTGTTTGCACAAATCAGGCTTTTCGTGATGAAAAATCAAGTATGACCCTAATTGTCACCATCTCCCACAGCAATCTGTGTGTGCTGGTCCCCGGCTGAGGTCCTCTGCAGAAGTGTCACCTCTTGGCAGCATGACCAGCATGACATAGAGCACTGCAGCCGTCAACAGGTAGGTGAGCACATACTTCCCTGGCACCTACAGTACAAAGACAGAGGCGCTTTCGCCCAACCTCCCCTGGGAGCCCCTGGGCAGGAATCTGACCCCATGACCCCCAGCGCTGGTGCACATGGTCCCTTGGGGCCAGAGGGGCTTCCTGGAGTCTGGATCACCCTGGCCCTGCCTGATGGCCTATGAGCCGTGGGGGGCCGGTACATGTGGCCAGCTGTGGCCAGCACTGTCCTTTCCCTGCATCATTCTGTGTCTGGATGGCACATCCGCCCTGCAGGGCTCAGGAAACTCCCCCCATGCAGGCCCCTCCTGCATTAGGTCTGGCCAGCTTTGAATATCTAGGAGGGTTACGGGAGGGGTTCTGGAGGGTCTCACACAAGGTACTACTCTCCCCTTAAAAGCCAGTGGAATGTTCAGTGTTCACAGTTCAGGAATCTGAGGTCTAGCTGTGAGCAAGGAAACGATTTCAAACCCATCCTGCAAGCAGTGAAATGCTTGAGGTGAGGTAGAAGCCCTTCAGGATGTTGAGATCACAATAGGGATCCTGGGGGCCAAGGGCTCCTCCTGGGGGCAGGGGGGTTGGGGGCGCCTGGTCTGCAGGAGGCTGATCCTTGGCCAGCTCCAGGAGCAGCTCCACGTGGTGACAGGACTCTGCAGGTTCCCTGAGAATCAGCTGAGCTTCCCCAGGCCGAGATGCAAGACTGGCCATCACAGGCTGGCCCCCACACGGGATGGAGTCTGTCTCACGTCCTTCCACCTGCTGTGGGAACGGAGCAGGCGCCCTGCGATGGCATTTTTACCACCTCCTCTGCAGGTGCCATGTGGTGACTGCATCAAAGGGGACAGAAGTAGGCGGGCAGAGCCCAGTTAGAGGGTTACTGGGGCGGTCTTGGGGAGGTGCAGGTGCTTGGACAGGCCTGTCTGGCCCACCCCTCCATCCAGGCATCCCCCAGCTCATAGGACACCTGGTACAGGAGAGTGGAGCCGCGGGAATGCTGGCTATGGTGGAAAGTCAGCTGCTCGGTGTGGAGAGGGCTCCAGGGTGGCAACAGACGGGTGAGTGGTGTCTGGGGAGCTTGCAAAGCCCTGTATAGAAAACGAAAGTCTCCATATCAAGAATGGCAGAGGTAGAAACTTCTAGATAATATGTGGTTGCAAAGGCTTCCCCAGGTCACTCAGGTGCCTTGGATCCGGGTTCCCAGCCTTTGTGTGGAGACAGGGAGGACTAGGGCAGATGTTCTTCAGGGTCTCTTCTCTCAGGCTACAGCTGCAGGTTTGAGGGTGGACCCCTCCTCTATTCTACTTGGTGAACAACTTGCAAACATCTGTGTTCACTCACTCACTACCAACCAGACCGAGGGACCATGCACATCCAGAGGCCCAGAAACCTCCTTCAGGCCCTTTCTGGACATCACTGTCCTCAGATGGAAGGACTCTTCTGACACACTATCACTTCTGTCAACATTTTTGAGAATCTTCTGTGTTGCTGTATCAGAGGCTCAAGAGTTAAGTAATCCACCCCCCAAAGTCACAAAGTTATGAACTGGAGTTGGATTCAAACTCAAGACTCTCCCAACCCCTCCTAATCCTGCCATCTCCCAGGAGGTCACAGTGGGGTTGCATCTTTGCCCAGGGCCCCAAAAGATGGTTGGAGACTCTGGTTCTCGGTTCTGAAAAGTGCCCATCCAGCACACCTGCCCGGCATGCTGAGCAGCAGGAGCTGACTTCTGTTTTCTGGCAGAGGCTGCCCCAGGTTCTCAGGACAGCTCCTGGCTGGATGCAGAGAAGCAGCAGAGCCTAACACCCTGTGCCCCAGGATGCAGAAAGGTAAGACCTTTCACGTGTAGCATCATTACACATGAACATTACAGCAGAACAGTATGAGCCATTATGATGAAGTGCTTACATGTCGGCATGGAACATACTTAAATGGTACAAAGCCCCTGGGAGGAAGATGCTATTTTCCCCCATTTTACAAATGAGTAAACTGAGACACAGGGTAGGTAACATGTTCAGGGTCATGTTACAAAGCCAGATTCAATTCCAGGTCATGACTCTCAGTGATGCCATCCTTCCTCTTGAGGGTATTTTGTATATCTATCTATCTATCTGTCTGTTTCTGACCATCAGGTAAGCCAAGTGAGCCATTGATGTGGCTGCCCCACGGAAGGCCAATGTTGTTGGTTGAGGGGAGGATAAAGGAACAAACCAGTAAGTTTCAAAAGAGCAGATTTATGAAGTTGTTGAGAAAGTAAGCAGGGCAGGTGTGGGGACACAGGTATACTGATTGAACAGAGAAAAAGCCCTGATGTGCCAGACATTCCTAACCGGAGCACAGTCCCCTCACCAACAGAAGAGTGCAGGACAGCTTCTGTCTACACTGAGCCTACAGACCCCCTGTGTATTCCAGTGACCCATGGGTGGGAGGTGAATGCAAATATGACCAGTCATGTCAAGGACATTGGCAGAATAGAAAGCACTAGGAATCTATCTCCACTCAAACAAAAATTCAAATGGAATTCTGGGGCCATTTAAATGCTTGCAACTTTGAGCAGAAAGCTTTACTGGTAAATTCTGATAAACTGTGGCGAATTCTAGCCTATTTCAGCATTTAATGTAATAATGGCTGCCCATCCCCTTACTTGTAGCCCTCATGGCAGCCTGGGTTGTTGGTGCATCTTGCCAAAGCTGGGGGAGGAAGTAAGATCCTCGTCCTTCAACTGTGAGATTCTGTGTTCTGACCACTGATGGCTGCTTTTGACCTAAGAAGTGCAGACACAGAGGTGGACAGCCACTGTTGCATTCCCCACTGGCTGACGTGCCTTTCAAGGGATTTAAAGGAATGGCCCACTGCCCCAGTTGTTATTTCTTCCCTCTATTTCCCATTTTGGGAACCAAATGTTTAAGGAAAAGGATATTCAGAAGCAACTGCATGGACAGTCACTATGGTCTCAGGATGGCTTGTAGCCAAAAACTAGTAAGAAGCCAGGACTTTCATTCACAAAGCTACAACACATGAATTTTGCCAGCAACCCAAAGGAGCTTGACTGAGGATTCACCCCTGCTTGATCTCGAGAAGAGACTGTCGTATGACACACTGATTGCAGCCTGTGAGACTCTGAGCAGAGGACCAACTTGAGTTGTGGTAGGAGTCCTGATCCATGAAAAATGTGAGTTAAGAAAAAAAAGAAAAAAACAGCCATGTATACAAGGGAATTTAAAAAGCCATGCTCATGTTCATGGAAAGACACAAGTTCAAGAAAGACCAGAGAAGACCTCAAGCTTTCACCTCAGGCTCATCAGAGATACCTTCAACAATTGAAAAGAAAAAATAAACACCCTGGGGAAAGAGGATAATCTGATTTCCAGATTTACATTATAAAATTCAAATGTCCAGTTTTCAACAAAAAGTCACAAGGCATACAAAGGTATGGCCTGTTGAAAGAAACAAGTAAACAGAAATAATCACTGAGGAAGCAGACAGCAGATGTACTAGACCCAAGGACTTTAAAACAATGGTCTGAAGGCTGCTGAAAGGGCTAGAGGAGGACATAGAAAAAGACAGGAGGGGGATCCCTGGGTGGCGCAGCGGTTTAGCGCCTGCCTTTGGCCCAGGGCGCGATCCTGGAGACCCGGGATCGAATCCCACATCGGGCTCCCGGTGCATGGAGCCTGCTTTTCCCTCGGCCTGTGTCTCTTGCCCCTCTCTCTCTCTCTCTCTCTCTTTCTTTCTTTCTATGACTATCATGAATAAATAAATAAAATCTTAAAAAAAAAAAAAAAGAAAAAGAAAAAGACAGGAAAACAGTATGTGACCAAAAATAGGAATATCAATAGAAACAGGAATTACAAAAAAGAACCAAAAGAAAATTCTGGAGGTGACAAGTGTAATAACTGAAATGAAAAATTCCCCGAGTTTTAAAAACACATTTAAGTAGGAAGAATCAATGAACTTAAAGATAGGACAGTTGAAATTGAGAAAAAAAGACAAGTGCACAGAACCAGAGTCCTGTGGGACACCATTAACGCACTGTGCGAATCCCAGAAGAAACAGAGAGGGGAGGGAGGGAAGGAGGGAGGGAGGAGTCAAAAGAATATTTGAAGAAACAACGACCCAAAACTTCTCAATTTGATGAAACACATCAATCTATATGTATAAGAAGCTGGACAAACTCCAGATGGAACTAACTCAAGGAAACAGCAAGATAAAGAATCTTGAAAGCAGCAAGAGAGGTGACTTGTCTTGTACAAGAGATCCTCAATAAGATGATCAGATTTCTTATCCAACTTTGAAGGTCGGAAAGCAGAGGACTGATTTATTCAAACTGATGAAAGATACTTTCAGAATTCTATATCCAGCAAAATTGCTCTTCACAAATGAGGGTGTGTGCCACCACCAGGACTGCTTTACAAAAAGTGCTTAAGAAGTCCTTCTATTCAAAATAAAGGATGCTTGCTAGACAGTAACTCAAAGCTGCAAGCAGAAGTCAAAATCCCCAGTAAAAGTAATACCTGGACTATTATAAAAGCTAGTATTATAATTTTGGTTTGTGGGCAGCCCCGGTGGCGCAGCGGTTTAGCGCCGCCTGCAGCCCAGGGCGTGATCTGGAGACCCTGGATCGAGTCCCACGTCAGGCTCTCTGCATGGAGCCTGCTTCTCCCTCTGCCTGTGTCTCTGCCCCTCTCTCTCTCTCTCTGCATCTCTATGAATAAATAAATAAAATCTTAAAAAAAAAAAACCTCAAACTTTAAAAAAAATAATAATAATTTTGGTTTGTAAGTCGGCTTTTTAAATTTTCTACAGGATTTAAATACATAAAAAACTAATCTATATTACTGGGCACACAATGTATCGAGATGTCATCTGTGACATCAATAATAGGGGGAGATGGAGCTGCACAGGAGCAGGGAATTTCACGTGCTATTCAAATTGGCATAAATTAGGTTGTTGCAATATTAGGATGTTAAGTGTAATCCCTGCATAACCACCAATAAAACATCTATAGAATATATACAAGAGGAAACAAGAAGAGATTCAAAACATGTCGCTATAAAAAAATCAGATACAAAAGGCAGTTAATGGAGGAAGTAAGGGACAAAAAAAAACTATAAGGTACATAGAAGATGAATAATAAATGGAAGAAACAAGTTCCTTCTTCTAAGTAACTAAATGTCAATATATTAAACTCTCTAATCGAAAGGCAGAGATTGAAGATGTCTAACTAGAAGTTCCAGGCCTGTGCTACCCCCTTGGAAACACTGAAAATACATACATAAAAACAACTACAGACTAAAATAACTTTATAGGCCCTCTGGAAAGCAGACAAAAATTTACCTAAAATTTACCTACCTAAATTTTAAGCACCTAAAAATTTAGGTGAATGCCATCAAGAAAAAGCCATAGTCAAAATGGCAAGGTATTCTGTGGCAGTTTTGTTTGCCTTTGTCTCAACCCCTCCTAGCACAACAATGCGTGGTTGGGAGGAAGCAGCCCAATTCCTGGTTTCCTCCCTTGTGACGAAAGGAGGACAGCAGAACTCATTTGCCATGTTCTGAGCTGTCTGGACTGCCCGAGGGCCTGGTTTCTGTCTTGCCTGGCTTGGAGCTGGGGAAGATGGCATGAGGGACTGCAGGTTGGCAACAGCAAGCAACACAACATGTGCAGACCTACAGATGCCTGGGGCAAGATATTATGAGAAGCAAAATACAGTAACATGTCTAAGGTCCCGAGAAGAAGCTGGGGTGAGATTTTGGGAAATTAGGACTTCTTAAAAGCAGCCACATGTGTATGGGGAAAAGGGGCAGAGAGTGCTTGGGAAATGTATGGGCCCAGGCAGGACACGAGCCCAAAAAAGACCTGACTTAAGCCATCACTCTGGGTTGATCACAAGTCTTAGAACACACTCTGCTAATTAGTGAAGGTCTTCCTGCCATTCTGCAAAGAATGTGAAGATATGGCTGTTTTTTCAAATGATTTCAAAACAAATCTTTTGTTTGTTTTTTTAAAGGTATTTATGGCTTTTTTTTTTTTTAAGATTTTATTTATTTATTCATGAGAGACAGAGAGAGAGAGAGGCAGAGACACAGGCAGAGGGAGAAGCAGGCCCTATGCAGGGAGCCCAACGCAGGACTCTATCCCCGGACCCCGGGGTCATGCCCTGGGCTGAAGGCTGCGCTAAAAGCCACCCAGGCTGCCCAAATCTTGTTTTCAATGAAAGATCTCAAGGCATACAAAGAAACAGGAAAACGGGAATGTTCAAAGGAACAAAATATTATCTTCAGAAACCCTAGAAACCATCCCTGAAGAACCACAGGCATCAGGCTTACTAGAAAAGACTTTAAAATAACTGTTAAATATGCTTAGAGAACTAAAGGAAATCAAGCAACTGATATATGAACAAAATGAGAGTATCAAAAAGTTACCTTCTTAAAGTATATTAGTAAAAAGAGCCAAATTCTGGAGCTAAAAAATACAACAGCTGAATTGAAAAATACAATATAGGGATTCAGCAGCAGACCTGAGCCGTCAAAAGCATCTGTGAACTTAAGACAAGTCATTTGAAATCAGTGAAACAGAGGAGCAAAAAGAAAAGCAAAGAGGGCCTCAGGGCCTTATGGGACACCATTAAACAAAGATTTGCATTACTGGCGTCCCAAATGGAGAAAGAGAGGGGAAAGGAGCAGAGAACATACTTGAAGTGATAGACAAAAATTTCTCAAATCTGAGTATAGAAATGGACATACAATTTTAAGAAACTCGACAAATTTCAACAAGATAAACCCAGAGACACCCACAGCAAACACTGAAAAACTGAAGGGCAAATGGACAGCTCGACTTAATAGGATTCTTTAGGACCTCACTCTGAGTAAGTTAGAACAACCAACTAGAAGATCAGTAGGATCTTGTGAGGACTTGAACACTAGAGACCATTTGGACCTAATCAACCTATATACAAATATCTCTGCCAACAGCAGCATAATATACCTTTTCCTCAAGGGCGCAGGGAACATTCTCCGTAATAGGCCACATCCTGTAAGGCCATGAGTCGAGTCTCAAAAAATTTTAGAAGATTGAAAGCATACAACACAGTTGCTCCTCCCACAATGGAATGAAGCTAGAAATCAGTAACAGAAGGAAAATTCATGAGTATGTGGAAGTTAAGCAATACATTACAAGGGAAATTAGAACCTATCTTGGAAAAAAAAAAACCTATCTTGAGATAAGTGATCATGAAAACACAAAGCAGCACTAAGAAGGAAACTTAAAGCTATAAATGCTTACACTAAAAAAGGAAGGTCTGAAATAAAAAACCTACCTTATACCATAAGGAACTAGAAAGAGAAGATAAAACTAAGCTGAAAGCTAGCAGTAGGAAAGAAACAATATCACAGCAGAGAGAGAACAGAAAACAGAAAGCCACTGAAGTCAAGAGTTGGTTCTATCAAAAAATCAACATAATGGGAAACCTTTAGCTAAATGCCTATGGCAGGGGAAAGATGTGAACTCAACCACACAAGAGGGCACCTTACTACAAATACATTAAGAAGGATTATAAGAGAGCTCTATGAATAATTGTATGCCAACAAAATGGATAACCTGGATGAAATGGACAAATTTCTAGAAACACAACCTACCAAGACTGAATCATGAAGAAATAAAGTCTGAATGGACCTGTAACTAGTAAGGAGATTGAGTCAGTAATCAAATGCCTCCCAACAAGAAAAGTCCAGGACCCAATGGCTTCATCAGTGAATTCTACCAAACATTTAAAGAACAAATACCAATCCTCCTCAGACTCTTCCAGAAAGAGAAGAGAATGCTTCCTAACTCATTCTTAGGAGGCCAGCATCACCTTGATGCCAAAGGCAAAGACACTACAAGAAAGCAATCAGTCAATATCCCTCACGAATACTGATGTAAAAAATTTCCAACAAAACATTAGCAAATTGAATACAATAACACAGTAAAAGGATTAAACACATCATGACAAAGTAGGATCACCAAAATGCAAGGATCATTCAGTATATAAAAATCGATTTAATATGCCATATTAACAGAATGAAAGGGAAAATGATGATCTCAACTGACAGAATCATTTGACAGAATTCAATACCTTTTCATAATAAAAACACTCAACAAACTAGCAATAGTGGGAAAATGCCTCAACACGGTAAAAGCCATACATGAAATATCCCACAAGTCCTATCATTCCTAAAGGTAAAGGACTAACAATTTTTCCTCTCCGATCAGGAACAAGACAGCATGTCCACTTTCATTACTTCCATTGAACATAGTACTGGAAGTCCTAGCTGGAGCAATTAGGCAAGAAAATAAAGAAACAGGCATTCAAATTGGAAAGGAAAAAATAAAATTGCTGACAATACGATCTCATATATTGACAACTTTAAAGATTATACATGCATCATTAGGATAAATGAAATCTGCCAAGTTGAAGGATAAAAGTCAACACACCAGCCAGTTGTGTTTTTAGACAATAACAATGTATAATCTGAAAATTTAAAATTCCATTTAAAATAGCATTTAAAAGAACACAATACTTAGAAATAAACTTAACCAAAGAGGCTAGTGACTTAGACACTGGAGACTACACCACACTCCGAAAGGAAGCAAAGACAACACAGCTGTTAGTCCAGAATGTCTCTTCTAGGTACCATGGCCAGATCAAAACACATAAAGTCAACTATCACGACAAGTGTCCATCAAACCAAGGGAAATGAAAAATGTGCTACATTCCTACAAGGGAGCATTACTCAGCCATAAAAAGGAATGGAATTGTGGTATAAGCTCTAACACAAGTGGACCGTGAAGTCTGCTAAGACCTGGGGAGACAACTGTTTCATATAAGATTCCACTTATATGAAGTCCCTAGAATGGGCAGGTTCACAGACAAAGCAGAACAGAGGTGACCAAGGGTCAGGGGATGGAGGAATGGGAGTTACTAGTTAGTGGGTCCAGAGTTTTAGTTTGGGAGGATGTCTTAAGAGGCTTGGGTATAGACGGTGGTCACTATTGCACTATGTTGTGAATGTTTTCATTGCCACTGGAGTGCACTTTACCAATGGGTTAACTGACAGATACTATGTGTGTTTTACCACGAAAAAAATATATTTAAAAAGAAAATAAAAATGAGTATGCCCAGTGTGTGAAGATACCAGTTAACAGATTCAAAACTTTCTCTAGCCCACAAGTTTATCCTCGACAGAGCACGTTCAACTGCCTGCTGTGTTTTTATTCACTCTTTCTACAATTCTAAAGTTTAAAAAAAAAATTTTTTTAAAAAGATTTTACTCATTTATTCATGAGAGACACACACACAGAGGAGAGAGAGAGAGAGAGAGAGAGAGAGAGAGGCAGAGACACAGTCTCCATGCAGGGAGCCCAACGTGGGACTTCCGGATCCCGGGACTCCAGGATCACGCCCCAGGCTAAAGGTGGCACCAAACCGCTGAGCCACCCGGGCTTCCCTACAACTCTAAAGTTTGTCCCTTTTCCATTCCAAGTTTGTCTAACCATCACCTTTCTTTTTTGTGGGACTTAAAAAAAAAAACCCAAAAAAACAAACTCCACCTCATTTCCACACCAAAATATCAGACACCAAAAAGTGTAAAGTCGTGAGTTTATTGCATATGTAACAAAATGAATCTGACCTCCCGGGTCCAGCCTGCTGTACAATCACTGTTTGTTTTGTGTTTCCAGCTGGTTCCATAACCACATTAAATAGAACTAGTATTTCTTTAAATATTTTTGATTTTGACATAAAACACAACATTAGTGTACAATTTTCACAAAATAAATCAGCAATAAAAACAGTGGGAAGAATAACAAGGATAGCAGCAATACTTAAAAACAAGACGTTACAAAATAAATTAAAAAATACATTATAAAGTGGTTGAGAAACAAAAATAAACAAATTTTAAAAATTCATACTATGTTTTGGGAAGGCTGCCGTGCGGCACACACCTGGCTGCACATGGGGCTGGGGGACGGGGCATCTTCTCTGCGGAAGGCCATTCCTGACAGCCCAGGTTTGAGGACCACCTCACCTGAATTGGGACCACGCAGCTGAGCAAGCTTAGGGAACACACTCCACCTGGGGGGCAGACGTCCCCCTCAGAAGAGAGCTGTCCTCACGGCCCCCACACGGCCCCTCTGGTTTTCCTACCTACAGCACTGGCAGAGCGGTGGTTTGCTACATCCCTGAGGGTCGGCTGATGACCGCTGGTGAGGGCAAGCCTGGAAGTTGGGCCCCTGAAGCATCTGGGCAAAGAGGTGAGGGGGGACGGGTGGGTGGGTGGGGATTACTGAGGAGGCTGGCGAACGAGAGCTTGTGGGGAACGGGGTCTGCACAGACCCAAAGTGGAGCGATCGGGAGCTTTCACCCACTGTCTGCCATGCTACTCTTGGGGTAGCTCAATCCACTGTTGATAGTGAAGGTTCTAGAAGTGTGATGCCACTGACAAGCCCGTTTGGCAAGAGTAAACCAGGGCTCTGGAAGGTTCTGCCCTTTCAGGCTCCTTTGTACCACACAGCTGATGAGGGTGCCCACGTGCAAGTGTAAGAAGAAGAGCCAAGACCCAGGCCTTACAAGACAGGTAACACTCGCTGAGGTGACATCTGAACCTGACACACGGGAGCAACACGGGGCTGGCAGGTGCAGTTCCTAAGGACCGTGCTCTGATCCTCCCCACAGCAGGAAGATCGTCTTAAAGGAGCCAAACACAAAAACCCTACTAGACCCTCGTCTCCTCACTAATCCCTACAGATTTTGGCCAACACCACAGAAGACTCTAGAGGTCCTTCCCACCACGGTAGGGGGTGCTCTCAGCTCCCCCGGAGAGGACTCCTCCTCACACTGTGGAGGTTCACCTTGGAGAGGAGGCCTATCTAGGGGAAGGTCTGTAGTGGGTATTTCCTCGCTCTTCCAGAGGAAGATTACGAGTGAGGACGAGAGAGACAAGGGGGATCCAGCTTCTAGAACGCCCTCAGAAGGATCATGGTAAACGAGACACGAGATAAGCCCAATGGGGGCAAGGCAGAGCTTCTGGAAGACCAAGCCCACAAGTTGGCCTGGACTTCCTGAATAGATTTAATTTTCCTTCCGCGCTCTCTCCTAGAACCTCCACAAGCAGCCCAGAAGTGTGCTCTCGCAGCTCCTGGCACCCACAGCCGGCACCTGTGGCCCACCAAACTGGCAAACCCCTCATTCCAAAGGAGGGTCTCTCCCCCAAGAGGTCCCGGAGCTCCTCACAGGGCACCCGAAGAACCACAGCGAAATAGGAAGGGTAAGCATGCCTCCAAACCCACCATGGTCCAGAGATTTCAGTAACCGAGAGTCATCCAAAAAAGTCCTTCCGGACCCATCTCAGACCTACAGCTGGATCCCAACGCTTAACTCCAAAACCAACTGCAAAATTTCAACAGTGAAATGTCGTGCTAATGAATTACCCCACACTGGCCCCCCCAAAACAAAAACAACAACAAAAAACCAAACAGGACAATTTGCTGCTGCTGCTGCTGCCACTGCTGCTTCCCTTCATGGAAGTTTGTCTCCAATCAAACCACCCGGTTAAAATACTGCTTGAACTGCTTGTGCCCATTGGAAAGGGGTGTTAGAAACTCAGGGTCCGGGCTGACTTTGGCCTCGCTCAGCACGTGAAAGATGTTTGGGCAGGTGAAGTGAGCAGTGATTGCTAGTGTCGCCATCTGACACTTGGAGAATGAGCAGAATGAGCAGAGTGGAACCATCCCCCCAACCTCCCCCACTGTCAGAACAGCAACTCGGTGAGGGGAGCTAAATCACTGAGGTTATCCGTCTCCCCCTCTCCCTTTTAGACTAGTGCACACCAAGCCAGCAGCTGGAACAACAGACTTCTCTTGTTCAGCTCGTAGCAACTTCCTGTGATGCGGTGCTTTGTTAGTGTTGGGGGTGCCCAGCCCACATACAGGCAGGACAGGCTGCACAGATCTGAGGCTGCTGTGGTCTGTTCTTTTATAAGCTCTGTTATGTGGCATTTTCACTGGAAAAATATCTTGAACTAGATCAATAACATGGCAAAGGGGACTCTTAACAGAAAGATCATTCTTCTCGATGCAAAACACATTTTTCAGCCAGGACACCCTGAAAAATACCCCGGGCCTCCAGCACAACTGCCCTAGTTTCCTTTACCTTTCCAAAAGGGAAGCACATTTTCGATGCAAGCTTCCTGCCGTAGAATTCCGACAGGAGATATGGTTATTTTTTTCAGTTAGAAATTAATCTGCTACCCCGAGCAGACTGCTAGGCTGTGACTGGAATGTGAGCTGCTGAACTTGCAAAGGGCCTCGGGACTGTTTGGACACAGCACAGCTAGTGGAGCTACCAGTTACGAACCCTCAGTAAGTCAAGCTCAGTTCCAGAACTTGTGGGTCGATCCTCCGCTAAAGACCACAGGGCAGTGAGCCTCTCACCATAGGGTTACAGTCATAGAATATCCTGTGTGACCGAAGCCAAATGCTAAACCTGGCTGCCTTTTATTGGATGGGTGATGGAAGGGGGTGGGAGTACTGTCATAAAGGAGGAAAATACGGGTGGAAGCCACCAACCAAAGTCCCCCCACCCCCCTTGCTCCCCCCAACGAAAAGGAGGGGAGACAACCCTTTCCCTCCGGTTATCTAGGGTTCCCGGGCCTCAGCCAGCTTCGCAGGAGGCACACAGAAAGCTTGCTTTTGGTCTGGTGGTCATGAGCTAGAATCTGTTGCCTTTGGTTGCTCTTCACTCCACAGCAAACCCACAAGTCTCCTCCACGGCTGTCAGCAGCTTCTCATAGAGCTTCTCATATGATTCATAAGGTGGAATGTCAATCCGATTAAAGCTGGAACAGGACAAAAGAGGGAGAGTCATTGCTGGGGGTGGTCCAGACCTAGAACCTACTTCAAGGGCAGGACAGGCGGGGGCAGTGCCTTCGTGGCCCTGAGCTAGCAGAGTGTGTATGTGCGTGCACGGAGGAGGGATGGAGCCAAGGGAAGGGGAAAGCAGCTCATCGCCTCGTTGGGATAAGGAGGTAGAGGCAAGTTTTCCACTTCTCCCTGGTCCTTCTGCTTTGAAAATCAAGATTTTTCATTGAACACACAGCAAAACAGCTTCTAAGATCTTTAAAACCAAAATGAAACCAGTTACTATTTCTTGGTTCTATTAGGACAAAGCTCTCAGCTCGTTTTGTTTGTTGTCTTCGGGAGGAGTTACTGCTCAGCACCAGGAATACCAGCTTGGGAGACCACAGTAAACCAGACCAGCCGTGGTCAGATCACCACTAACAATCTACTGCATGTCTATCTAATCCTCCGTGACTTGATCTGAGACCAGATGGGCCAGCCTGGAATACTTCTTGCAAAAACAAGCTCTATCTCAAAACTAATGAAACGTCAAATCTCTGACACTGATGTGAAACAAATGATGAACCAGCATTTCCCTGGGGAAATTCATTTCTAATGCTGTTTTTAAGAAAAAGGAAAAAAGAACACCCTTAAGAAGGATATTCTCTCCTAACAAATAAAAAAATACAGAATTCAGACCGAGAGGCCATGTAGTAGCTTACTAAATTACAAGGGATTAAGCAATTAAGGATGGTTTTTCTCAAGAAAGATTTAGGCTGAATGGCGGTGAGTCTTTTTGTAAACTCAAGCGTCAGAGGACACTCCTCACATCTGGTTCCCTCGAGGCACAGAACTATGAACGGACAGAGCCTTACATGGAGCACAGCAGCTGCCGGGTATCAACATGGCACTGTTGGCCTCGCTGGGCAGAGCACTGTAGCCTCGCCATGGCCTCGGGATGGCGCAGACATCGGAACCCACGCCCTGAGGTTCCCAATCAGGAACCTTCTGTTACACCCTGATGCATCCTGGTGACCAGGAGCTGGCTCTCCTGAACTAGAACCACTAGTCTTTTCAATACACAGTTTCTGAGGCAAACTGTATGGAAGTAACTTGATTTTTAAACCACAAAGGAAATAACCTGCTATAGATATTATTTAAGTTAAAATTTAGGGAAGAAACATTTTTCAATATACAACATGCATCCATCATGGACTAAGTCCTGAGAAAGGAAACGGAGCCCCAGGAAGTGAAGACTGGTAACTCCAAATTAGAAACTACAGATTTGGGGACCTGGGTGGTGCAGTTGGTTAAGCATGTGACTCATGGTTTTGGCTCTGGTCCTGATCCCAGGGTCATGGGGCCAAGCCCCAGGTCTGACTCTGAGATCAGTGCAGAGTCCGCCTGGGTTCCTCTCTCCCTCTCACTCTACCCCTCCTCCCTCGTACCCTCTAAAATATTCAAGTCTTGGGAGGCCTGGGTTGCTCAGTGGTTGAACATGTGCCTTCGGCTCAGGTCATGACCCTGGGGTCCTGGGATGGAGTCCCCTATCAGGCTCTCCTGAGGGGAGCCTGCTTCTTCCTCTGCCTGTATCTCTGCCCCTCTCTCTCTCTCTCTGTGTGTGTGTGTGTCTCTCATGAGTAAAATCTTTAAAAAAAAAAAATAAGCCTTTTAAAAAATATAAAATACTACAGTTTTCGGGGCACCTGGGTGGCTCAGTCAGTTGAGCATCTGACTCTTGATTTCAGCTCAGGTCACAATCTCAGGTCCGTGAGATAGAGCGCTGGGTCACACTGAGTGTCCTGGAGCCTGCTTAGGACTCCCCCTCTCTCTCCCTCTACCCCTCCCTACCACTCACACATACGTGTCCTCTCTCTCAAAAAAATAAATAAATAAATTTTAAATGAAAACTAGTTTTCCTACTGAGAGGGACAGGTGTGCTCACACAAGACCCAGTGAGGACAAGACCTGAGCTGCTGGAGTGCCAGCCAACACAACAAAACTGGCTTCATGAAAGATTTCCGATAAGCCTCATGTGACACACTGCTGGCTGCTCGTTCCATTTGACACCAGGGCCACAGCCAGTTGTTCTGGGATGCTGATAAAGGACACAGAGTGCTACATAAAAGAAAAGAGCTTAGAAGAGTCACACAAAGGGTGGCACTCCATGGGGACAGGATTCCGGTCCTTACCAGGTGTGGGCCTTTGGAAGGTTGTCTGTGTTGGCGTCGATCAGGTGGATGGTGAAGAGCCGGGGCCCTGCGGCGCCTGTAGAACCTTACAAGAAAACATTCTAGTTAATGCACTTCAAAGGCAGGGCCCGGGCCCCACTGCCAACCACACCCCCAGCCCATGCCCGGGCTGCCCGTCTTGCCAGAGGGTCAAGGCCTTCACACTGCAGCATGACCTCAGCCTGCTTTCGGCTATGCTGACCGTGGCTGTCCTGTGACCTGTCTCAGACATTCTAGAAAAGCTCAGGGACAGAGCAGACTGCTGAGCGTTCCTCAGGTACCCTGGCCAGGAACCCACTCAAGTGGGCATATTTGAAGGGTAAAATCCTTCAACCACTAGTTATGTTTTTCCTTTTTTTGAACAATTTTTTAGCAAGCAGGCCTGCTACTGGCAGAGGACAGCAGAGTTATAATAAAAGCAGGATACAGGGTCAGGAAATCTCTGCAGGCAGAGAAACAATGGGAAAAGAAAAGAGACAAACAGCGAGGACAAAAGCCCAAGGGGATGGAAGTGACTTCTGTCAAAGAAGTCCTTGAAACACAGAAGAGTCTACAGGGAACATCCTACACGTGCAGTGTATCTGCTGTCACTAGTAACATGCAGAATTCCATTTACTAAGTTTTAGTACACTATCATTCTTCACTTTTTTCCCTCTGCTCTCAGGGTTATCAAAACTCTGGACATCAGATAATTTTGATCACAGTTGGAAGAGACAAGAGAGAGGCTGGGTACCTAAACCGCACAGCAGAGCCTATCAAGCAGTGCATCTGCACGGAGCAGGAAACTGAGGTCTGGGGAGGACCCCTGGCACTAATGACCCACAAGGCAACAAGAGACTCCACCTCCTGATGCTCAGGCCAGGCCTCTCCCCCACATCTCAGGGCTGCACACAGAGAGCTGCTATCAGAAGACAAAGAAATGAATCCATGTTGCACTTTAAAAACTCTGATTTCTTCCCCAAAGCCTGTTGCTCTTTGTACCCTCCCTCTACCAATCGATTCTATAGGGCAAAGGGGAGGCACTGGCTCCAGGGCCCTTCCTTGCTCAGATCTTGCCCGACTCAGCCTGGAACAAGTGCCTGGCTGGCTAGCAACCACCACGGCGGCTGCAGACTTGCCCACTGGGCCAGGGATGCTGCGAACGGTGAGCTCAACAGGGAGCTGGGCTTTGCTTTCCCGAGCTTCTCTCCTGTGTGTTTATGGGTATTTTCTTGGGCAAAACATCATACAGCCTTGAGCCGTGGAGCCGCCAGGGAGAATGGCGACTAGAGCCCACCATCTTTTACAAGGGAGCAAGTGCAGCCTCTCTGCCAGCTGCACACCTCCGCGATGGTAAACATTTGTTAAGGAACACAGGCCACAGCATTTCCTAGCAGATGTTTCAGGAGAACCACCCCACCACGGTGGTCCAGCTCTTCCTGCTGTAGCCTAGCAGGGGACACACATTGGGGGGGTGGGGTGCACATGCGCGTGCGCGCGCACACACACACACAAGGGGTCAGGAGCCCCGCCTCCACGTCAGTCACCTTGCAAAGCCTTGAACCCCTGGAGAGGGACCCGAGTGGACCCGGTCACAAACTGCAGGAGCCTGGCCCTCCTCTCCTCATCAAAGGTTTCCACGGCCTGCCAGAACCACCTGACGATGTTGCTGTCGGCCACGCAGTGCTTCAGCCGAGTGTTGGACTTCCAGTCGCTCACATCTATTTTATCCAGGCCACCTATGATGAGCTGTGAAGATGTTCAGAGGCAGGTTACTTCTCGAACGTCCAAACAAGGGTCCCTCCCGACACACCTCCCATGCCCAGGACGTGAAAGGAGGTGATTTACAGTGTCTGAACAGACTAGCTCCAGACTTGGGCAAGCAGAGAGTGCAGCAGGATGCCCGCAGCCCAATACCTCCAACTCACGGCCACCTTGCACCACTTTGCAACCCCTGGCCTGTGGCACATGTTCCTGTTCTAACAACCAAGTCCACATTTGTGGTTTTGTGCCACATCCACGAGGAGTTGGTACAAGAGAACCAACTGGCAAGACCAAAGGGGCCAAGTGTAAAAAAGGGCCACATCGGAGGGGGGGGGACCTCAGGGGCCGTGACAGGTGGAGCTCAAGATCTGGAGCAGAGGGACCACACCAGGAGCTGCGTACGTGTTTTTGCACTGGGGGAAGGAGGGCGCTCAGAGCTGCTTCCTGCCGCGGGTGACACCTCACCAGGGACAGAAAGACAGAAGGAATTCAGAGCCCTGAGCCATTTGGCATCGGAGGTGGATTAGAGATGAATGAACCACTATGTTCGAGCACATGAAGTGTGATTAGAGAAGACAGTAACACTTTGTTCTGAGTCTAATAATAGCAAGAGCCAAAACAGAAAGCTGACGTGGTGGGAGAATCTGGTGAGAGCAGATAATTTCTTCCCTCTGAGGTGGATACACAGGAGGGGGTTTAGGAACCTCCAGGGCTAGAGCTCCTAAAAAATATGATAAGACACAGAACGCCCCACACAACATCCAGAGAAGGATCTAGACTCACTGCTGCCAAGCAGACAGCCCCTCGGCCTGGACATAAACAGGCTCAGACACCCTCGACTCCCACTGGCTCTAGCTCTGTTCTTCTGGAACCCTGACAAACCCCAGCCTTGCTGGGGAGCAGGTGAGCCACACTGTCAGACAAGGCATCTGAGACCTCTACTGCTAACTTGGCTCGTCCCGCTGAGCACATACCTCTAGTTCCTTCTGGTCAAAAGGCTTCAGTAAGTGTTGAGGAATAAGTTCGTTAAACCCTTTCTGTAGAGCGAGGAACTGGGCTTCAATCCCCCTCATGAACCTCCAATTCACATACAACCTGGAAGACAAATTCACAAGTTAAAGCCAATAGCAAATAGTTCACGGGAAAGACTTTTTCCTCACAATAGGTTCTGACATCACCTGCTGAAGCTAATGCCTTGCCTACCAGGCCTCCCCTGGGGGGCACCAAACCCCCACCAGCTGGAAGTACCAGGTTAAAAATAAGTCAGCACAGGCCCTGACATATTCTGGTGCTTTGCTAAAAACAGCAGTAGGAATTAACCTGACCTGTCACAGCAAGTGGCATAACTGAAAAGTAGATTTGAAAATAAAACAAGAGACACCGTGAGAGCCACACGCCAGGCTGGCAGCCTAAGCACACCGACAAGCCCATATGCTTCCAGATTTCTAGTGTAAATGACTAGTCATTTATTTGCCATCAGAGGTGGGAAGGAAAACAGACCACAGTGAAGCAGACTTCCTGGAGACTGCTCTCAAGGAAACTAATAGGCTCCAAGTCTCTCCTGCGCCCACCACCTTCACACCCAGATTGGAAGGCCACCTGCAATCCCTTCCACCACTTGGGTTCTGGGCTCTTAGTCTCCCTTCACCAGGTCAGCCCTGGTGGGATCGGGGCTCCTCTGCACAGAGCCCCGCTGCTGAACCCGACTGCTCTATGACTGTGATTCTGGTCAAAAGTGCCGGTCGGGATGGGTAAGCCTCAAACAGCAAAGGAACTTTGGCAATCTAAATGTGAACCCAGGATGGTCCCAGGCATCTGGACGTCCCCATGGGCAGCCACCACGGTTCCCTGGAACATTACCGGACATATTCTTTCTTGTTCTCCTCTGTGACAGGAACATTTCGGCCATTGGGTTTTAGTTCATGCTGAAGAATCCTCCCGAAAGCATTGTGTTCCACACAGAAAGTGTGGTCTAGCACGGGGGTGATATCATTCTCTCTGTGGAAATTAGGACAGAAGACGGATGTCAGACCATGGCCACAATACAGCTGTGAACAGAACAGGAGCTGGAACAGTCCGGGGGATGGATGGACGGACCGATGGCGTTTACTGACTGCTACCCCCAGAGCTGAGTGGGGACAGGTGGGGAGCCTTGGGCAGACACAGGGCCTGGGACAGGCCAGGGACGCTTGGAGCGGGAGGTGCCGGGGGACCATGGTTCCATGATGCGCCCTTGACACTTGGCTTCCCTCATTCACAGGAAGGTGACAGTGGCTCTGTCATCCTGTGATTTTATGAGACACAGTGACCTGACTGCTTTGTAAACAGAGTCTATAAACAGAAGAGAGGGATGCATGAAGAGCCGAGTCAATGGGAAAGCAACCTGCAGGGAGATGCACTCAGATGATACTGTCCTCCCGCCCCTTTAAGGCAGCCCCTCACACAAAGTAGCACGTGAGAGTCTCAATGGGCTCCTCCGCCTGCCACACTTCTCGAAACAGAGGGAAATATCTCCCTACCCCTCACAGACTACCCATTTCCAGGAGGGCCACGTGAAGTGAGGCAGACAGAGTGCAAGACGAGACTCTCCCTCTGCCAGAGCCTGGATTTCCCACTGCTGTGGGATCAGTTCACGTGTGAGGACCTATGACATGCTGCTCACCATGCAACTGGGCCCACTGCTTCCAAGGGTATGTTAGGATAATTCTTTTAAATTTTTAAAATTATTTTATTTTTTAAAGATTTTATTTATTTATTAATGAGAGACACCGAGAGAGAGAGAGAGAGAGAGAGGCAGAGGGAGAAGCAGGCTCCATGCAGGGAGCCCGACATGGGACTCGATCCCAGGTCTCCAGGATCACGCCCTGGGCTGAAGGCAGATGCTAAACCACTGAGCCACCCGGGCTGCCCACGATAATTCTAAAACAAAGGTGAGGGGATCCCTGGGTGGCACAGCGGTTTGGCGCCTGCCTTTGGCCCAGGGCGCGATCCTGGAGACCCGGGATCGAATCCCATGTCGGGCTCTCGGTGCATGGAGCCTGCTTCTCCCTCTGCCTGTGTCTCTGCCTCTCTCTCTCTCTCTCTCTGTGTGTGTGTGTGTGTGACTATCATAAATAAATAAAAATTTAAAAAAATTAAAAAAAAATAAAAAATAAAACAAAGGTGACTGAATATAATTTCTCTTGATACTTTTCTTGTAGCAAATACTTTGACATAAGATACTTTGATGCTAATTTTGTTTTTGATACTTTCCCTCGACCTGCTAACCAGAGCCCCCCTAGAGAGTCAAAAGCAAACCACCCACCCACCTCTCAGGCTTGGGGACCAATTGTGATCAGACCTGAATAATGTGAGGAAACAGCAAAAGAAATGAGCCTATGAAGTGAAACTGGCCAAACATCATGAAAAAAGCCAGTCAACAGAGTATTTCTTGTTAAATCTTCTTTTATGTTTCTGGTTGTAAATCAGTGTTTCTTTATTTCTCTGCACCGACTTCACACCCACCCCTCAAAAGCATTCACATGTACACACGCATACAGAATGATAGTCTGGCACACAAGATGGGTGGCTGTGCACGAATTTTCCATGAACTGAACGGTGAGGCTGTACTTACAGAATCCACACTAAGCTCTTGTGTAATTCTGGGTCCACCGACTCCAAATCCGAGAGCTGGATGGGCTTCCCCAGGAGCTGCTTATAGAAGGGAACCGTGAAGCCCCCGTTTATGTAGTGCCCGTGGAACACAGCGAGACCCATGATCCGGCCCACAAAATGGAAATAAGACAGGTGGTCCTGTAGGGGGCACCAGAGAACATGAAGTCATTAGAAAAAGGCCGAGCCAGAGTGGAGAGACCCTGTGCTGCCTCCAAGCTTCTTGGGAAAACTGTCTCATTGCAGCCAGGCCCTGACTCCATCCCTCACAGGTTGTGCTCTCAGACATAGGAAAGAGAGCAGGTTAGGTGGTCAAAACTTGGAGCACGTCTTCTGCACGGATCATCTGAACATGTTACATGCCCTTAATCCAGACACCTGCTCAGGACTGCTGCGGCACTCTGTGTGAAAGGATAATGCAGGGCCTCTTACTCCAAAGTTGTTAAGGATTTCAACACAGCAACTGTAGGGAATGAAACCAAGCACAGGTCCTCCAAAGTGCAAGGTGCCCAGGAAGCTGGCCCCACGTCTCCCTGCTGCACCACAGAGAAAGCAAGCAGATGGCAAATCCCCTCCTTCCTCTACCATCCCTCCCTGAGTCCCTAGAGAAAGTGGAAGAGAAAAAAATCCAAAGAAGAAGAAACAGCAAAAAAGGAACAGAGAGGAAAATAAGTGTAAGAGGACCATTCTAAAACTAGAGCTGCTCTGGTTTTTCACAGGAAAACACACATCTCTGCTTTCCATCGGAATTATAATCAGAATTCATCAAAACCTCATTTCCATTTTGGTAAAGAACTCTGTCACACCTGAATGATTGTAGTGTAGAGCTGGTCCCAGGCTTTGCCTCAGGGGCCTTGGCCTCGGCAGCGGTGACCACGGGCCCCGCCCCACAGGACAGCCCCAAAACACCTGCTGCCCAACCCTGGGCTGGTCACGCAAACACTCCACACTTACAGCCTCCTCTCAAGCAAGCAGCTAAGACTATCAGCACTGGTGGCCCAAAAGGCCAGTTGGGGAAGTTCCCATTTTGATTGGGAGGAGGACCGACTACGTAGCCCACGTCTCAGAATGACACGGTCAACAAACACAGTCCTACCTCAGTTCCCCCAATTGGTGATTAAAGGGCTCTGAGCATTCTGAGCAGCTCATTTTCACTTCTGTCTTTGAAAACAAAATACCCAGTGATCCCAGGCATGGGACACACAGGAGAGAAATCCTCCATCTCAATCCAGTTCCCACTCTACCTTTCAGTATCTATTGTCAGAGACTTTGCATAAGTCTATAATGAATAAACTGAGACCAAACCTGAATATCTATTTACAAAAATTTTCCAATTCACTCCCTCTTTATAAGCGTGAATACTTACAGGATTGATTGAAGAATCCGGGTTGATTTGCAACATGTAAATGTTGTCCGTAGAATATTGGAAGAGTCCATAATACGGATTCAACATTTCATGGCATAATAAATAAAGCCACTCCCTAGGAACAATAACAATGAAAGCCATTTTATACGTGTGAAATGTCTAATCTTATGTCTTACCAAAAGACTCATTGCCTGTGCCCTGGAAGGCCACACTGGAGGGATGTCCTGCTCTGAGAGAAAGTGACTTGCACAGATTGATTGGGAAGTAATAACTCACTTCTGACTGAATGACAGATGGCTTTTATGGCCCAAACCCCGATGGTTCTGAAGCTGATGAACCAGATGGACCAGAATCGGGACCGCCTCCTGCAAGCAATGTTCTCGACACTTATCTTGTCAGCTTTCCTGCACCTCAGCTGGAGTTTTCTTTGCTACTGTGCAAAGATCCACATCTCAGGTGATGATGTTCATGATGTGGTAACGATGGACAAAAGTACAATAAGAACTAAGATCCTACTTTTATTTAAAAAGAGTGTGCATGCTCACACATGTACACACAACAGGATAAAACTATCCGTGGAGCAAAGAGAAAAAGGAGGATTTACACTGATACGTTGACAGTAGTTAACCTGAGAATTAGCAGTCTGGGGCACTTTCATTTTTCTTTTGGTTCTTTCTAGATATTTTTTGAATTTCCAACTTTAACATGTTTCTAACACGTAAGTGAGGAGAAGGTATTTCTGAGTCTGGGGAGACAGGGAATAAGAATGACTTTTGCCCTTCATAATCTTCTATCTTGTCAAATTCTATCTTTTTGCCATAAAAATTTATGACTTTTTTTTTTGTGTGTGTGAGAAGGAGAAAGTGCACATGCGAGCAAGGAAGGGGCAGAGGTAGAGAGAGAATCCTAAGTAGGCTCCACGCCTGGCATGGTGCCTGACTCGGGGCTCGATCTCATGACCCTGAGATCATGACCTGAATCGAAATCAAGAGTCACTCAACTGACTGAGCCACCCAGGTGCCACAACATTCATTACTTTTTGTAATTTAATAAAAAAGTTTAATACTTAATAAGATTAAGTCTAAGAGTTCTTTTTTTTTTTTTTTTAAAGATTTTATTTATTCTTGAGAGATAGAAGGAGAGAGAGAGCCAGAGACACAGGCAGAGACAGAGCCAGAGCCAGAGGCAGAGGGAGAAGCAGGCTCCATGCACCGGGAGCCCGACGTGGGATTCGATCCCGGGTCTCCAGGATCGCGCCCTGGGCCAAAGGCAGGCGCCAAACCGCTGCGCCACCCAGGGATCCCCAAGTCTAAGAGTTCTAAAATTTGGATGGAATATATAAGAAGAAATTATTTTCAGAATTCCTATATATTCCAATCATTTCATTGTTAAAAAAAAAAAAAAGCCCCAAATCAGGGACTCCTGGGTGGCTCAGAGGTTTGGCGCCTGCCTTCAGCCCAGGGCATGATCCTGGAGACCCAGGATCGAGTCCCACGTTGGGCTTCCTGCATGGAGCCCACTTCTCCCTCTGCCTCTGTCTCTGCCTCTCTCTGTGTGTCTCTCATGAATAAATAAATAAAATATTTCAAAAGAAAAAAAAGCCCCAAATCAGAAACAACACAAGCCTCTCAATAGAACCTGTATGATTCAGTGCTATGGTTAGCTGTGACAAGCCCAGGTATGGGGAGAACCTTACACAAGTACCTGTACCACTTCTACAAAGAGCCTCTTCTTTCTACTCAAGTTTTATTCTGGAATTTCTTACTCTGTCAAATAGAAAAGGCATGGAACTGAGAGAGATTATGAAAGGACAAGCACACATGCAAATAATCCAAGAAAACTGTGAGGATACTCACAAAAAGGATCAGACCACAACAAAATTATGTATCAAACTCAAAAGAATGGAAAGGAAGTGCCAGAAGCAAGGAGACCCTAAATGTCAAAAAAAAAAAAAAATCCTTTATTAGGAAAGGCAGAATTTCCCAACTATAAGACCTGGATTCATCCCTGCGTTTTAGAGTTTGAGTTTTAGAAGAATCATTTTCAGAAGCCAAGGACCTGCAACTGTCTAGACAGGAAGTGATTAAAATACAAGCAAACATTCTGACCGAGTCACGCACGAGGTAGGGAGGCATATTAGGTATGCTAAGGAAGTGGCAAGGGGAAAGCTGACCATACAGGCAAATGGTTTTTTAATGATACAGGAAATGGTTCAGAACCAAACACTGGGGAAGTGAGCGTAAACGGATTCTCATCGACCAGATGATGAGTACACACACCATGTGTGGGATGTATAGCTCTCTATAGCTCTCTGTAGGGGGTCTGCTTCCCTACAGTACACGGAGGAAGGACCCCAGGCCTGAAACAATACAAGACCCAACTGGAGGCAGGAAAAGGGCAGAACTCCCAGCTCTTTTTGCTAGAGCACCGTGTCAGCCAAAGCTGCTCCACAAAGACCTCTCTCCATGCGGAAGACTTAATAAAAACAGGACACGTAGAAGGAAGAGAACTCCTACCAAACTAAACCAAGCTATTCCTGGGAATATATATAATACCAGCCATGCAAAGGAATGATGGTAGGTTGGAACAGTTCAGGATACTGAATTTCTGAGACTATAAAGGAAATAGCATAGAAGAGGGAATGCAAGTAGTCTAATTTCAATTGTTGGGGCAAATAGGAATGTCTAGGGAGATTCTCTTTCTGCCCCCCTAATCCTCTTGCCCAGAGACAGAATTTGTGCTATTGAGGGCAAACAGAAGTTACATTTGCCAAAAGAAAGATGGTTTCTAGAATCAAGATCGGGAAGTTCAAGAAATAATCTAAGGATAGTCTTGAAAGGAAAAATGTTTCCCATGGAGAGTTGGTGTCGAGGTGAGCGCACTGTTGGGCAAACGCATGCCTTTCTGCATCTGTCATCCCAGGTGGATTTGGCGGGAGGGTGGGAGAAGGGCAGAGACAGTCAGTAGGAAGAAGGTGGAGGAATCATTCCATCCGGGCCCGAAGGCCAGATTGTAACTTCTTGCTTTTTAATTCTTTTCTCTGGCTGCTGAAGAAAATACCAGCTCTACCCAGAAACCAAATGAGACCACCTGACCACCTATAATGCTTTTCAGAACATAATTTTTTTTGAGGCAACTGCTGTAGGGCTGAGAGTTGGCTTGTGTTTTCTAAATCGTGGGCATGTGATGCTGTCCTACCCCCTGACTTCCCAAGACACATCCTTACAGGAGGAGCACGGGCCTCCTCTGTAGCAGCTACCAGAGATTTCATAATTATTTGTGTAATTCTTTCATTAATGTCTGTACCTAATCAGACCCGGGACTTTGGAGGGGCAGAAATCATGTTACTTTGCTCACTGTGGTATCCCTAGTACACGTAGAATCTCAACATTTAATGGTTAATGAGTAAACACAATTCTCATACAAATGACAGGGGTGTTAAGAAGATTCAGTCATGTGAAGACTCATAGATGATAGATAAGAACTTCTCAATTTATATTTTGTTACCATGGAATCAATAAATGAGTATGTTATGACAACATAAAAAGATTTTTTAAATGCTACAGCAGGGCAGCCCAGGTGGCTCAGTGGTTTAGCGCCACCCTCAGCCCAGGACGTGATCCTGGAGACCTGGGATGGAGTCCCATGTTGGGCTCCCTGCATGAAGCCTGCTTCTCCCTCTGCCTGTCTCTGCCTCTCTCTCTCTCTCTGTGTCTCTCGTGAATAAATAAATAAAATCTTTAAAAAGATAATTAAAATGCTAGAGCAGTGCAGCCACTGTGAACGGCAGTATGAAGGTTCCTCAAAAAATTAAAAATAGAAATACCATGTAATCCATGAACTCCACTACTGGGTATTTACCCAAAGAGAATGAAAACACTAATTCAAAAAGTTGTATGCACTCTATGCTTACTGCAGCATTATTTATAATAGCTAAGATCCGGAAGCCACCTCAGTGTTCACGGACAGGTGAACGATAAAGAACATGTGGTATACATACATGATGGAATGTTAATCATAAAAAAGGGTGAGATCTTGCCACTTGTGACAATATGCTAACTGAAGTCAGAGAAACAAAATACCATATGATTTCATTTATATGTGGAATCTAAAAAATACAACAAAACAAATGAAAGCAGAGACAGACCCATAAAGACAGAGAACTAACTGATGGCTGCCAGGGGTAAGGGGTGAAGGGCGGGGTAGGTGGGTGAAGGGGAGCAGGGGAGCAGGTGACCACGGCAATGAGGAAGTCCCAGGGAGAGAAGGTGCACAGCACAGGGTTATGGCCGGTGGTAGTGCCGTGGCACTCACTGTATGGTGACAGGTGGTGGCCATGCTTGTGGTGAGCAGAGTATAAGATGTAGACTTTTACAAAACATTATGTTGTACACCAAAACTAATGTTACATCATGTGTCAATACTTCAATAAGAGAAAAAAAAACCCTCAGAGATGGGGAAGTAAAAATAAATAAATAGACTGTCCAGAACCACCACTTTTGTTCACATTAAGAAAACACACTCAAGCACCGGAAGTTGAGATCTCCTAGAAGTAGGGGAAAAAATTTCCCAAGCAAAGATGGGAAATGAAAGAAAAAGAGGAGAGACCTGAAGGGTCAGCCCAGGGAATCCAGCTTCTGAGCAAGAGGCACTTCAAGAGCAAAGCAAGGACATGGAAGGGAGGACACTGTGAGTCAGAACACGCTGCTGCTTGGGCAGCCCCTTGTCAGGTGTTCTTCTGGGAAGTGGGGACTCAGCAAGGACAGGGCAGCTCCGGGGCACATGGGTCATGGCATGCAGGCCGGGGCCAGGGAAGGACCCTAAAGGGGACTGTGTGAGCAGACTCCAGAGAACAGAGGAACAGGCTACCCAAAAATCTCAGGATACTATAGGCCTGAGGCAGGCCACAGGGAGAGTGCAGCCACCACAGGCCAGGCCTGGGGCCACCTGTGAGGCGTCAGCTGGAGGCTCTGGAATAGGGAATGACCACCAGAATCTCTAGAAAGTTCACACTAGCTGCCTCAGGCAGTGGTCTATGCAGGACAGTGGGAAACAGGGAGGCAGGGGGAATGGCCACCGCATGGCAATCGGGAGCAAGGAATGGCAGAGCCTGAATGGGGACCCAGGGAGATGGAGGGGCCACAGGTGGTCGGGGCAGGGCTCTGCTGAGGACCATGGCTGGATGGGCTCTGGGAGGTGACAGGGAGGGAGTCAGAGCTGCCCAGGGACCAAGGTAGGAGAAACAAGAAACTAGTATGAGGGGGCCACCAGAGATTGGGTACTGTTAGGTTTAGGAAGCTTTAAAAATCCCTGAGAAGAGCCCAGGGCAAACAAGTGCACTGTTGAGGGGAACAAAAGGTAGGGCACAGGCGCAAAGATGTAACCCACGGCTCACTCGGGCAAGCCTAGGACTGAGATGAGGGCTGCCGATGCTCCGGGGTAAGGAGCACCGCACAGGGGACTGGCAGTGAGCCAGAAGGCAAACAAAGAGAGGGTAGTGTCCCAGAACCAAGTGGAAAAAGAGCTTCGAGAATAGGGAGTGACTGATGCTGTCAGGTGCTGCTGCCAGCACCTGAGTGGGAAGCACAGGAATGGTAAGGCAGGGCCTGGGCAGATGTAAGCGGAGGGAGACCTTGACACAAAAGGCTTCAGAGGGCAGAAGGGTTTGCTGGGGAGGGGTACAAGAGGAAGTGAGGGATGTAGAAGCAGGGCTAGGGTGGTGAACAACTCTTGCAAGGGGTTCTGCTATAAGGAGAACAGAGAAACAAAACAGGTCAGTGAATCAGGGAGGAGCATTCTTAAACATATTTTTGTTTTTCCCGGAATTTCCCATTGTTTTTCTTTTTACTTTGCTCCATTTGCCTTTCATGCCTCCTTAAAGCTTTGACAGAAAGGGATATGCTGTCCAGGGAAGGCTTGGGGGCATGTGTTTCTTTTAAGAAGGGAGTTGTAGCACACGTGTGTGTGGGCAAAACCAACCCAAGAGTAAAGGAGAGAGGAACTTTTTGAGGAAATGAGACAGATGTGAAAGAACAGTAGGAGCACAAGGTTCTGGCACGTACTGTACAAGGTGCAGGGTTGCCCTTCTGCAGGAACACACCTGGGCCACGTAGGGCCATTCAGGGAATACAGGGCCCCACACAGGGCCAGATGCTAGTAGCCTAGGTATCTGGTGGTAGTAAGGAAATACTCTTTACTTCTGTGTCCTCAGAGCAAGAGGAGCCAAAGTCAGCAGCTGGGAGTGAAGGTGGGTGGGAGCGAGGGAGAGGTCTGAGGAAGAGCGTAGTGGGGATGCAAGAGAAGCAGAGAGAAACATGGCAGGGAAGCATCTTCCTCCAGCCACCCTCTGCTGCTCAGGAGAGGCTCAGTGGCCCCAGGACGGACCTTTCGGAGCTGAGGTTCTACTGACCAAGCACAGCCAATGGAAAGAGAAGTGAAGGAGTGGCTGTGGTGGTGGATGGCACGTAAGGAGGAAGGATGGGACGGGGGTGTAAAAGACAAAAAAGGTAGTAGATCCTGGATGACAGGTAGTCCTGGGTGGAGCTAAATAACTTCTGGTGAAGGAAGGCCTAAAATCAGACTGTCATCAGACCACGGCTCAGGAACACCCGGTGCTGGAAGACAGGACAGCAGTGCCTTCAAAGCTCTGAAGCAAAGTTATTTTCTTCCTAGAAGTCTATAAAAAAATCAATCTATCAGTCAAAATGACAATTAACAGATATTTTCCGTAAAACCTTGGAAGATTTGCCTCCCACAGGTCTTTTCTAAGAAAGCTACTTAAGAATAGACTCTGGTAACATGAGAGAGAAAACCAAGGAAGAGAAAGCTGTGAGATCCAAAAAGCAAGGCTCTAGCCCAGAAAAGCAGCGAAGCCCCAAGACGACAACTGTGCAGAAGGCCTAGAGAGCCAGGCTGGATGGTCTCCACGACAGAGACACAGAAAGGAAGGGAGGTGTGGGGGATAGCAAAAGATGAAGCTTAATGGGGCCGTAAAGACAAAGCCTGCTTTTTTAGAAAAGAAGACAAACATGAATAAATCCTTGGAGAAATTAAAATTTGTTCAAAAGGCTAAAATAAATTATGAAATACCACCTAAGCCCTCAGTGAACAATATTTACGTAGTCATAACAGTACAAACAATGTACTGATTTTCAACTCTTAAAAAGAATAGGCCAACATGCACAGGATACAGAACAGTCTAGAAACCTTACACCTCTACACTGTGAAAGTATGATGGATGCCAGAACATAGGAGGTAAAGGGGGGAAGGACTTCTGAAGGGGAAGTCAGGAGTATTTATATCCCTTTTGCTTATGAAAATGAGGTCAAGAGATATCGTTTCCAGTTGACAAACCAAAAATAATGGTGAAAACACATCATGTAAAGTTACAAAGACAATGAAAGATCTACAAATTGTGACAGCACCAAACTAGGAATGGAAAGTATTAAATTAGATCTCACCACAAGCATTATCCCATCTATCTGTGTCTATGACCATATACATAGTCAATGCATAATGTGTGAACTTGGTCAATTTAGTGACACAATGTTACCTATTAGAAGAAAGAGTTAAAAGAGCAAAAAAGGCAGTTGTCTCAAAGGTGTAATGAGGTAGGATGGGAAATAGCAGCTTTTCATTTTTCTATTTTTAAGATCATGTGCAGGAATTCTTTTGACCAACATAGCATTTTGCAAAATTCCTTTAAAACAAGTGCCCCAAAAGTCCTCTCCTGAGAAGAGCAAGGCTGCCTCCCACCCAGACTAATTTCAGGAGCAGGTCCCTCGTGTTTCAGGTGTGGAGCTGCCAGATAGAGTGGAGGGGCGGGGGTGGGGGTTTGAAAAATTTAAACCTCTCCTTCCAAGAAGTAAAGTGTGGCTCTGCCACACCCTCATTGCCAGAAGCGCTGAAGGCCACGTGGGAGTCCTGATCACCCCAGGACAAGCGCCTCCCCGAAAACCTCCCATCCGGGCAGTGCAGAGCCCCATGGGCAGAAAGTGGGACTGACCCAGCCCCTCACCTTGCCACTCCGCCATAATCCAAACCTTCTTCTCCCCGGAACTTCACCATCAGCCGCTTCTTCAAATCCTTTGGCCGCATCTTCATGATCTGGCGGTAAGATTCCTGCTCGGCAAAATGACAGTGTCAGAGAGAGGAACAGGTGGCATTAAGTTACAGTTACAAAAAGGTGAAAGGTTGTCAAATGAAGCCTGAATTAGGATGCATAGTCATTTATTTTTTTTTAAATTAATTTATTTATTTATGATAGTCACAGAGAGAGAGAGAGAGGCAGAGACAAAGGCAGAGGGAGAAGCAGGCTCCATGCACCGGGAGCCTGACGTGGGACTCGATCCCGGGTCTCCAGGATCGCGCCCTGGGCCAAAGGCAGGCGCCAAACCGCTGCGCCACCCAGGGATCCCCTGCATATTCATTTAAATCCGAGTTCACTCTGGTTCCTTATCAGAGCATTGATTTGGTGTCTAGTGTCCCATGTAGCTTATGCAGTGGCTCCTGTCACCAGATCTCCCTGGGTCTCCCTCAGAAACAAGGCAGCTGGTGCCAAGCAACACCACACTGAAAGGACACTCACAGACTCATTCTCAGCATAATCACTAAAGGCTTCAGAGCACACATCCTCCCTAGAGCCCATGTTCTCCACACAAATTAATTTTAATGTGGCCATACTAAGAACAGCTTCTTTATTTTAACCATGAAGATGTCACTAGAGAATCTGAATAGTAAAAACATTCTAAGCCTGTTTTTATATCTGAGGTGAAGAACCACATGATTTCCACAGAGTCAAAAAAGCAAAAGAAGGGTTTTAGTAAGACATACAGTAGCTTACCCAAAACACAGAGAACAGGTGGCCAGCCCAGCCTGCCCCCAGATTCAGCATTTTGAGTGGAACTAGCTGAATGTTTGTAGACATTTTCAATGATAAGGCACTTGAGAATCTTTTCATGCTTTAAATTTAATGTAATTCAAGCTCTGGCATCCCAAGAGGGAAAGAGGATGCTGAGTGGAATGATCTGGCAGCAACATGTCAATAATTCAGCTCTTTTCTCTCCCCAGCAACCAGTTAAGACTGCTCAACAGCCATTTTGGCTGATTCCTCCATTCGCCCAACACTGGAACACAGGCTAACCCTGGGCATTTCCTCAGTACCCATCACCATGAAGGCCGTACTGGGCTCCCCAAGCCATAGTCCTTACCCCTGTGCCCCTCCTCCTGCTGCTGCAGCCCAGTAGGAATCTGCGTTCAGGCCCTATCCAGTCTCCTTTGATCACTTCTGCCAATGATGCCACAAAGGCAGGCCAGATGTGGCCCAGATGAAGGTAGAATCGTGGAGATTCTACCTTCCGATCATCTTCCTGGAGTAAAGGGCCCCGTCTACAAGAGGGTCCCGCCTGGTTGGTGGCCTTAATCTCTCCGAGGAGCTGTATGAAGGACAGAACCCTTCCCAGGACCCAGCTGATCTTCCTTATTTTCTGAAAACACAATGTAGTGGCCATTTGGTCCCTAAGCTGCTCTGAGGAGGCCATGCCAATGGATGAAGCTCTGTGCAAGGGCAATAGAAAGAATGACTGGTTCTGAAGAAACCAGGCAGATTTTGGGAATGCATATCTGCACAGAGCAGGTAAGAGGATTTCCAGGATTTTTTTTTTAATACTTTATTTATTCATGAGAGACACACAGAGAGAGAGGCAGAAACACAGGCAGAGGGAGAAGCAGGCTCCTCACAGGGAGCCCGATGTGGGACTCGATCCCCAAACTCTGGGGATCACAATGCCCTGAGCTGAAGGCAGACACTCAACCAATGAGCCACCCAGGTGTCCCAACAGGATTATGTAGTACTAGTTTCGGTATAAATCTTTTTATTTTCACTTTAGAGGCTCTTGAGCTTTTCAGCTTTTCAACTTCCACCACAAGAGGAAATACAATCTGTTTCTCTCTGTGACCACTGGTCCTGAAAAAGCCCTGGAATTCACTGAGTAATAAAATCAAGGCCTGAGGATCCCTGGGTGGCGCAGCGGTTTGGCGCCTGCCTTTGGCCCAGGGCGCGATCCTGGAGACCCAGGATCGAATCCCACGTCAGGCTCCCGGTGCATGGAGCCTGCTTCTCCCTCTGCCTGTGTCTCTGGCTCTGTCTCTGCCTGTGTCTCTGGCTCTGTCTCTCCTTCTATCTCTCAAGAATAAATAAATAAAATCTTAAATAAAAAAAAAAAAAAAAAATCAAGGCCTGAAACACCCAACAGAAAGGAGAATGCACTGTTTGTAAACAGGGATGAAGAATCTGTGCCTCACTGCTGGTCACACCAAATTCCATACCTCAAATATTTCTTCTCTGGATACTTCGATGCGGCAATGGCCGGCTTGGGGCTGCTGAAGTGAAAGCTCATGTCTGAGCACCTTCAGCTTCTGCACTAAATCTCGTTCATATCTCTGGGCAGGCAGCTCCTCATCTTCCACGGAGCCCTCGCTGGGCAAAGGCAGTGGCTGGCTGGGCTCCTTTAGTTGGCACTGGTGACTGGAAAGAACAGAAGCATCTAGGTCACTCCAAAGCAGCAGCCAAGGGAGCTGCAAGCAGCGCCCCCCACACTGAGTGACTGAACTGCGAGAAGAAATGTTCTCTCTGCTGATACAACCATACATGAAGATGTGTAAACACTGACAGTGGCCACCACTGGCCTACATAGAGAGGTCTAGATACGGCCTAAATAAAGAAGATACACCAATTCCAAGCAACTGCTCATCCCATACATTTTCAGTGCTAAAAAGAAAAGCATAAATTACAATCATTTACCACGCATCTGGTATGTATCTGTGAGACTGACCAACGTGTAGTTGGTGAGATGTGCCTTGGTGGCTAGGATTACATGGAGCTGACATGAGAAATTTTATAAGCAGATTATCATAAAGGGGCAAACAATGCCAGTGCAATATAATGGAAACCATTCCTCATTTTCACGACCCAGGCATTTCTAAGCTCACTCAGAAAATTCTGGTAGAATCAAGGAATAGGGCTAGTAGAGGGATGAAGTGGCATTTGTCTTGTTCAGGTTCTGCCACCAAGGTCAGCTGTCAATGAAAAGGGCTAACGTGGGCTCTTAGGTTCTAGAGAACACAACAAACCCAGAACACTGAACATGGGATCCCAGATAACTTCCAGTTCCAAGTTGTCCCAGAATGATGGGCATAGGACAAGGTTCCAGTGACGAGCATTATGTACTGTAGCAGCCCTTCCAGGTGGTGACGAGCAGGCACTAAGGAAAAGCCTAATTTCACTGCCCCTCGCTCTAAGGGCCATCAACTCCCTCAGAGAACTGCATGACGGAAGCTTTGAGAATGGAGCTGTACTGTCTAATACTGCCCTCTCAGTGAATTTTATTTAGGCTGCAAGCAATAAAAGGTGGCCAACAATACAGCTTCAGAACTACTCATGGCTTTTTTTTATTTTTTAAAAAATTTATTTACTTATTTGAGAGTGAGAGAAAGCATGAGCAGGGGGAGGGGGAGAGGGAGAAGCAGAACCCCTGCTGAGCAGGGAGCCTGATGCAGGACTCCATCCCAGAACCCTGGGATCATGACACGAGCCAAAGGCAGAGCCAACTGAGCCAACTGAGCCAACCAGGCACCCACAGAACTGCTCACAGTTTACTGAGAGTTTGAAATGCATATCTGCCCACCAAATATTTATATTTTACTTATTCTCCACTAACAAACCATGCAGTAGGTACATTAAGAGAAATATTAGTAGAAAACATGAAATTATAAATGTAAAAGATCAACAAAGATTTTGTAAAAAGTCTTACTTCATGATGTGATGTAATCTTGGGTCTGTAAACTGGGTTGTCCGGTTATTATGATCTACAAAATATATTCTCCCCGAAACTGTACTTCTGACTTCCCAACCTGGTGGCAGTGGTCCAAGTTCATCACAATTCACACTGTTAAGGTCTCTACCAAAATGGAAGATAACAGAGAGGTTTGTCCATCTGAGAGTGGAGGTATATGATCAAAACTTCAGTGAGAGGAACCTGGTCAATGCGGCTGTGTCCCAGTTCTGCTAAGAACAACAGTCATGGTGCTACTTATGTGCCAAAGTCCTACTGAGTCCAGGCCTCCGTGCTGCAAGTGGCAGCAACACACGAGAGATAAAAATGAGGCTTTCAGAGCCTACAACCATGAGGGAACCTGGTCCCCATCTTCCCCCAAGTCCCACCTAGGGAAGAGCATTTCTTACACGAAAGAGGGCCAAGTAGCTGGAAATAGCTGATTGCTGTCAGAAAACTATTTGAATTTACAAGCTAAATTAAATGCTCAAGGTCACAAAGGTATCTTCACTGAAAAGCTCCCAGAAGCACAAGTTTAAAGCTCCAGGGGACTTATGAAATGCCTTCGAAATCTCCCATTTCTGAGCAGATGCAGCGGAAAGCGGCATTCTCATGCTTTACTGGGCTTTGTTACACAAATGTTTCTGATTCTAACCTCTCGGTTACTGAGGTCAGTCCAGTCCAGTCACATGGGAGGAGATCATCACTGACCAAGTCACTTGTCTAATTAGCCCAACACCTGACATTTCCTACAGTGGGTACTAATGAGACACCTCATTCATTTGCAGGTAATATTTCTATTCTAATTATAGATACTGAATCTTAAACTTAATAGAGACTCGGGAAGTCAGTGACAGGAAGCTTGTTCTCAATCAAACAAATTATGAAGAGAAAGGAAAGGAGCATTACTAAAAATATTATTAGGTAGTAATGCTATTCGAAAACAAAACAAAAAATTTGGAAAGGAAAGCAAAACAAAGGAAAAGAAAAAAGACTTAACTCCATTATGGGGCAGGGGAGGGGAGGGGGTGTCTCTGACCTGGACTCAGGTGTATGGCCTTGTAGAAGGAATTCATATAGAAAAGCCTCATCTTCCCTAGCAATGGTCCCCAAGGGACTGAGGCCATAGGGACAGTCAAGTAGAAGAGAGAAAAGGTAATTGAGTCTATTTCCTTTGTAATGTTTTCTCATGGAAAATTTTCAGCACACAAAAAAGTAGAGCGAGACCATCAATGAATAACCAACATTGACAATTACCAGCTCATTGTCCATCTACCTTGAACCTGCCCCCTAAATCCCCCACCCAGATTATTTGAAAATCTCAGACATCCTATCATTTCAACCATTGATTATTTTTAGTGGAAAATGAGAGCAACACATCTTGAAGGACTCATTGGCTTTTCAAGCAAGAGCACATGTGATTTCATCTAGGGGTGAGGTTCTTTTTCAGTTATGTGAACTGCTTTCAAGGTAGAGGCCTGCTTTCTAAAGGACCCACTTGTGAGACAGCAGGTGCCCATTTACAAAGAGGAGCCTGAAGGGGGCAGCAGGGCTGGGACTCTAACCTAGAGAGCCTGGGTCGGAGACCCGGTGACTCATTCTCTCTGTGAAGCTGCTCTTCTTTCAGCTGGGGGTGGTGGTGGTGGTAGTGGTGTGTGTGTGTGTGTGCGCGTGTGTATGTGTGTGTTATCATCCAGTAGGGAGGTGGGGGGAGTCCCCTTGGACTGCTGGAGAGAGGGCTTTGGCTGTGCACATTTCAGAAGACCTACCTTGGTATCCTGGGGTCATGCCACGTGCTAACTCCAGTCTGCGTGTGCAAAAAGTAAACTTGCCCCTGCACTGTTGTTCTTTGCTCTGCACAAGACATCAGAGGATGCAGGTCAGTTAGATTCAATCCTGAGGAGAGCTTTCAACGAATCCTCAAAGCACAGAGTCTAAGCTTCCTTTCGGTATTCTTTAAAATCATGGAGAAGAGGACAGTGATTCGCCTCTGATGGACCTGCTAACTTCACTTGCACAAACCCTGTGCAAGTACTGGGGCAGCTCTCACTGCTCCCTGCTCACACCTGCAGACGTGATGCTCCCCTCCCTCCGCCGCACCCCATGAGTAGCTGGCCATGTCTCTGCCTGGAGACTGATCTCCCCTTGACCACGGTCACCTCCGTCTGCTCCCACTTCTACTATTATTATCTGCATATCTGAATCCTATTCCTCCTTCACTGTATTCTCCTCTCTGGGGCAGTCATATGATCCCTTCTCTCCCTCGTCCCAGCGCTGTCCTTCCCACATTCAAACCACAGAAGGCTACACCTACCCTCCTCCAGCCCACGCATCATCTAGGATTTTTTTGGGTATTCATTTGCCTAAAATTTTCACACAGTTGCTAAACTGGGAGAGTAGAGCATTTGCTGACAAATTCATGATTTATCACCGCCTTTTTTACTGGTCTCAGTTCTGACACAACCATCGTGTGGAATGGCTCTACACACATCAGCAGTTATGGCACATACCAGTTATTAAAAAAAGGGTTTAAAAAACAAACCAGCATAGCCAGCAGGCGAGATGGTGGGACAAGTTCTCTCACCATAGCCTTCAGGCAGTTCTGGTGACTGATGGCCGTGGGGTCGGTTCTGGGGCGTTTGTAGTGACCCCCGGACCTCAGGATTTCGGAGCCGCTGTGCCTGGAGTCTTTGATCTTGACTCGGAGATTCCACGAACCTACAGTCCCCTCCCCCTGCAGCAGCACCTGTACTGTCAGTGTAGGGGGCTGGCTCCTCCATGAAGCAGCTGAGTGGCCTCCCAGGCCCTGAATCTTCATACACGGTTCTGAAGAGGAGAGGAGGACAGCACACATGGGGGCAGTGGCCCAAGACAAGCACCGAAAAAAAACCCCAACTCGACACTCCCCCAAACCCATTTACTGCGCTTTTCTTCAATAGAGATAGATGCCCTCAGTGCCTAGCTGCGTGAAACTCATTCTATACTACTGAAACATAAAGACAGATTTTTTCACGAGGAAAAGCAGCCAAAGGGAGCCATATGTAAAGTGCCACCGAAGCCACATGCAGGATTCCAACCTCAGGGAGAGCTGAATGTTTGAAAACCCAACCTTGCACTACAAGGAGCTCCTGAAATGACATTTCATTTTTCTTGCTTTAAAATCAAATCCAAATACCCCATTTTCCTTGTTACTTTACTCTATAATAGAACTCCTGGCTATACAAAGTACTGCAATGACTTTAGTACTCTCCAACATAAATCTCTACCCCCTGAACAATTCCAAAGACAATTTACCTTAACAGGCCATTCCCTTCACAAGTATTCTTAAAAAAACATCTTTGAAACCTTGAATATTTCCAAATATATACAAATTGAGAGACCATCTCAACAATCATCCCCTACACCCCACCCCTGGAACTCATCACCCAGCTAGAACAATGGCCAGCTCGCAGCTACTCCTCCAATCTCTCCCCTCCAATGGATCATTCTGAAACAAATCCCCAAGTGTTTCCATTCCATCCTTAAATGTTTCAGGATATATCTCAAGAAGATAAGGACCTCTTCCATTATCATGACTAAAAAAAAGGACACTGATTTTCTTTTAATATCATCAAATACCAGTGTCCAAATTTCTTCAGGCAGTAGTCTCATTAATCAAGATCTAAACAAGGTCCCCACACTGCACTTAGTAGGTGTGTCTCTAAAGTCTCTTTTATTACTAATTTGTAGATTCTCTTTCTTTTTGTTTATTTCTCTTGCCATGTAGTTGTTGAAGACAGAGTTGCCTCCCACAATCTACAGAGCACCCCCTCTGGATGGTGCTTAGTGCCTTCCCTTGGGACTGGGCAGCCTATTTCCCCATCCTCTCCATCTCCAAGATGTGTGTTAATGTCAGATTACCTCTCTTTTTTGGTGTTTTAGCAACTATTAATGATTACTGTCCAGCTCCACTGAGGCACTGGAATTGCAAAACTGTGATAGTGACCAATGGGTTCTTAAGGCTGGTTTTTTTTTTTTTAATGTTTTAGGGCTTTGTCCCCCCTGTCATTATGAACTCAAGAATTTTTTTTTTTTGAACTCAAGAATTTTTAATGTATTTGATGCGTTTCCATTCAGTGTAGTTATAATTCTCATTGATGTCCAAACTTCCATCTTTGGCCCATGAAAATCTCCTTCAGTTGGATCCTGAGTCTTGTGGGCGCAACCCCAACCTATCTTTACAGCTCCCCTTATAAAGGAAACTGGACCCTGCCTTGATCCCAAAGTTCTTTCTTGTATCTCAGGCATTCAGCACAAAGGTGTGAAGGCTACTTTCATGGAACATGAGAGCCCAAGGCAGCCAAGACCTGAGTGGGTCACAAGGATACGTACCCTTCATTCTCTACCAGTCCTCTGCAGTCTACCACAGAGCCTCCAGTGCCTATCCTGTCTCGTGTCTGTAAACTGACTAAAACAGAAAAGAACATCTTGCATTAAAATCCAGTGGCATTTCATACAGTTGTAATACAATGAGCCATTCCAAATGTGTAACTTACATACATTATTAGACAAAGCGAGGCACATGTATATACAGAAACACATCTATTCCTAAGGCTCCCAAGTATGAAGCATTTACTCCAATAGCTGGATGCCACTGCATACCGCTTGGAACATTCCTGGTAAATGTGGAGAAGGAGGTGCTGTGTTTTCACATTCCCCACAAAGATAACAGATTCACAAAAGTCACTTCCTCTGAGTGACCTCATTTGTAAAGAAGATCTTGACTTATGTTTAACAAGGACACAGCACTTTCAGTATCTGTGAAGGTCTAGATGAATTTAAATATTAATTCTCTATCCCTACTACGAACAACAGAGACATTTATAGAGTTGCTTCACTTATTCATTTTTCCCCTGGCACATCACTCCATAGAGAAAAAGAAATCACAAACAAAAAAGTATTAAGTGAGAACTTTCTCATTATGACAATTATCAGGATGCATACCCACTGTTCATTTATTTGGAGTCAAGTCTCTTCAAGACAATACCTGAAAGTTCTGGTGTCCTAACTCACTTTGGTATGCTGCTGAAACTAGGTTTTCTCGGACTCCTTGCAATGCACACAGTCAACATTTGAATTACCCTAAAATGCTAGTAAGATGGGGTGGATAATAGAACAGGCCACTTGACAGATAAATCGCTTCCAATAGGATAACTCCAGTCAACACTTGTAACTTTAGCACATTGGATTTTCCTCCTCCTACATATTTCAATCCTGACTCTATAAAATCCTATTACACTGAAGTCTTCCGAAGTCATCCTTGCTTTGTACATACACGACAGGGCTTCCTGAAGAAACTATTTCTCAGCTCTTGCATGTGTGGCCACCATTCTTATGTACACTTGGAGGAGACAATGACAAATTAATTATCCATGAATACGGTATCTACAATTATATTTAAAATTATAACCCAAAATTCTTTTGAAGCCTGGTCATTTTAACTCAACTTGGAATGACGGGATGAAGGGAATTAGATAAAATAATAAAACCACACAAGATGAACGTTTTTAGTGCCAAAAAGATGGCCCCGGATGTGACTTGTCCTCTGAAATATGTCACCACTGTCAGTGCCTGTGTGTGCTTTCTTGGTGATGAAGCGTTGAATGTTAAAGTCTGTAAAAGCATCTCTTTATACAGATGAGAAAGTTCTTACCCACTATTTGGCCACGAACTGCATCAGTATCTGAGGGATTTAGTTTGCATAGATCCAAACGCTGGTCTGCAAACAAACAATTCAAAACTTAACCCAGGGAAATGTTAACTAGGGAGGAAGGCAGGAATTTGTGTATTCAGTATTCAAAAGAAAAAAAAAAAAAAGATGCCTCATAAGCCTTCTTCAGTTGTATTGAGAGGCAGAAAAGCATTTGGTTCTTACATCCAGTATCTTTTAATCTGCTGATGGCATTGGAGAGTAGGCGCACGCAGCCCAGAAAGCCAGCTCCCTGCTTCTTGTGGATCTTCTTGTGGTTCCACACGCTGATGGTTATAGAATCAGTTTTCCCAACATACCTGAAAACACACAAATTCCTTTTTAATTGTCTTTCTGCATTATGATAGCTCACTGAGATTTACTCTGATTGACTTGTTAGTACAAAGGAGTCCTTTTAAAATGGTGGTGGCTCTCTATTCCACATCTAACAGGCACTCAATAAATATACATCTCCTTACTTCAATGGTTAAGGAAAAGGACAACAGCCAGTTATATAAGAAGCAAATATACATAAACTAGACCATGATAATAATCTTGTAAGAGATTCACCCTATTTTCATAGTTCCAAAGGACAATGACATTATTCATAAATTCCCACCAACTAGGCTTAATGTAGAATACCAGTTTGCAACAAGGGCCTGCTTATAACCCACGGATCCACCCAAAGCACACTGAAGAGTACTAAGTCAGACTTTATACCCCTTCTATTCGCCATGCAAATCAACCAAGAAGGCAGCTTTTGAGACAAGGGAGGACAACCACTTTCCAAGCCACTTAGGATTCTTGAGTGTAACTGAAATGGGTCTTGGAATCCAGTTACAAAAAATCCCACTGAAAACTCAGTGCAATCTGTATCCTACAAAACCAAGAATCACTCCACGTTCCTTCAATCAAAGTTTCTTACCAGGGACATGAAAACGAAGGTGTCATGTGGCTTTCAAAGTACAATCCATCTTACGAACGAATGTAAGAAATTGTCTGATGGTTGCATAGGCTTATACACATTCAACCACCCCAAACTATATTTTCTCTTGTAGAAAATATATTTGTACTAAAAAGTGGGATTTTAAAAAGTAGAGATACATATAATACATATTTGCATAATAAATATGCATGATAATAATGCATTTTTTATTTTTTTTTAATAATGTATTTTTTAAAAGATTTTATTTGTAAGTAATCTCTACGATCAAAATAGGGCTTGAACTTACAACCCCAAGGTCAAGAGTCCCATGCTTCTACCAACTGAGCCACAATATGCATTTTTAAAATAAAATTCTAGGGGTGCCTGGTTGGCTCAGTTGGTTAAGCATCTGCCTTTGGCTCAGGTCATCATCCTAGGACCCTGGGATCAAGCCCCAAGTCAGTCTCCACACTCAGCATGGAGTCTGCCTCTTCCTCTCCCTCTGGCCCTCCTCCTCTGCTCCTGCTCTCCCTCACTTTCTCTCAAATAAATAAATAAATAAAATATTAAAAAAAAACTAAAAGTACAGTAAAAACTCTACAACCAGGTTTGGAGTCTCAGTGGAAAAGATAAAAAACAAAAAACAGTAGCATATAGAAGACCTGAACTATGGCCTTTTTTTCCTGTTAGGATGGCCAGGAGATTGAAAAGTCTGAACACCACAGTTATGAAAGCAAACCATAAAAATCCACGAAAATGTCAAATGTAAGAACTTCCAAGTACACAGATTCTAAAATAAGGCAGTATGTATTCATTTGGCTGTCCACTTTTGTTATCAGTAAGAAATCAGTAAATCATTTTTATCGTTATTATTAAACATTTATCTTAAAAGCTAGATACCTACTTTCCTGGGGTTCCCCAAAAGGCTTATAGAATATTCAACTCACAGGTCGTAGTGCTGGTTCCATTTTGGGTCCAACGTGTTTTTCACAGTGTCCGTTGAGTGGCACTGCCCAGATCCATCCACCACAATCTTTGCAAAGGGGTCGGGGAGTCCTACAGGAGAAGGGACAGCCACACCTGGATGAGACTACAGATCCCTCCATGTGACACAGAACACAATCTTCCAGGCTACAGAGAGCTTCCCAAACATCTAATCTGGTGAAGATCATCCTGGTGCATTTTATTCTCTAACTTAGGGTTAGTCTGATCAGAAAAATAAGTTATTGTTAGTTAGCTTTCTAAGAAAGGCAACCAAGTATGACATGACTCTCAGATTTTGAGAGGCTAGAAAAAGATTAAATACACTTATTTCATTTCTGATCACTGAGTGAGCTAATTAAATGGAAGAAAAGGGATCTATAATTAATTGTCTTTAACCCTTCTAAAAAAGAATACCTAGAAATCTTTACTGATATTTTGTCTGTTTTATCTATGGACACAAGTATTCACCAAGTCTTAATCAGGTAGGTTCCTAAATGGTGGCATCTGAATCACACACATCTATTCGATCAGAGAGGTGGCAAGACAGGGGCCTTTGGAGACACACCGGTTGGGAGTCACTACTCAGGAGCTTCCTAACTGCTTGAATAGAGCCTGTGAGCCTAAGTTGAAAGTGTAAAAAATGTCACTTAAGAACTGAGCAGCATTCTTGCAAGGAGGAAGAGTGGAGAACGTCATGCTGCCGGCACCTACCTTATAGTAGGTCAATTTCTTAAGGGGTGATTTCTTCCTTCAGAAAAAGATCCTCTATTTTTTATGCTTCCTGTCATTATGAGGCTTTCAAAATGTGCTTTAATTTCTAAAATTCAACTTAACAATTTGACTCAAACCCAGCTATTCTATAGAAAACTGTCTCTTGTGAATTTGAGCTGAGAACACTTCATCCAACCCAAAGCAATATATTAGTGGGTGGAAAGACAGAAAACAGGGTGTGGCCGGAACAGGGAGCAAGAAAGATCATTCTTCTTGTAAGAGTTATAAACTCCATGCCTGGCAGCTAAGGAGCCTTGCATTGTAGTCAACTCGGAAATGAAGTGTGTCAAACCAAGGAGCTATTCGCGAAAGGATCGGACTCTTAGGGGAACATTCTTGGTGGTTTTTAAAAAGTTTATTGCAAGAACATGTGAAGAGTATTAACATTGTAAAGGAGCAAAAGCAGGTGGGTACTTACTGAAGAAGTCTTTCTTTGCAAGGTTCTTGGCACATAATACTGAAAACAAACAGAAATCTAGGGTTAGCATTTAGGGAGAAGTTGTTCCCAACTAGTTGCTAGGGAGTGCCTTGTGTTGCCCGCCCCAACCAGCCCCCAATTACTGTGTCAAAGCCCTAACCCCAATGTGATGGCGTCTAGAGGTGGGACCTTTGGGGGTGCTCAGGTTTCAATGAGGCCATCAGGGTTGGGCCCTCTGGCAGGATTAGTGCCCTTATAAGAAGAGACCCCAGAGCTTGTTCTCACTCTGCTCTCCTTGAGAGGACACAGCAAGAAGGCAATCATCCCTATGCCAGAAAGAGGGCCTTCACCAAGACCCGAAACTGCCAGCGCCTTGATCTTAGGCTTTTCCAGCCTCTAAAACTGTGAGAAATAGATGTGATTTAAGCCAGGTAGTCTATGGTATTGTTTTATAGCAGCACAGACAACTGAGATATGAGTCTATATTTGCAATGGGAAAAAAATATTCTAGAAATTATCTTTGCCAATGATCACCTTTCAAGTTTAGTGCTATATTAAATTAAAAAACCTGACACGTAACTAGAAAGTATTTTCTCCTCCAATTGGGAATCAACTATAACAAGTTAAAGATTTAATTTAAGTTTTAATTTAAACTTTAAACCTTAAACACATATAGATTTATCAATATGCTCTTATAACTTCATAGGATCACATGAATGCCATTTTGGTGGTTTTTTTTTTAAAGATTTTATTATTCATGACAGACAGAAAGAGAGAGAGAAAGAGAGAGGCACAGGCACAGACAGAGGGAGAAGCAGACTCCATGCAGGGAGCCCGATGTGGGACTCGATCCCGGGACTCAGGATCATGTGCTGAGCCGAAGGCAGACGCTCAACAGCTGAACCACTCAGACGTCCCGAATACCATTTCAAATTAAGACCTACAATATTTACTTTATGGCTACTGCTAATAGAAACAAAAGGAACGGGATCCCTGGGTGGTACAGCGGTTTGGCGCCTGCCTTTGGCCCAGGGCGCGATCATGGAGACCCAGGATCAAATCCCACATCGGGCTCTGCATGGAGTCTGCTTCTCCCTCTGCCTGTGTCTCTGCCTCTCTCTCTCTCTCTCTGTGTGACTATCATAAATAAATAAAAAAAATTTTAAAAAGAAACAAAAGGAACTGTGTATTTTGCACATTCAAATAAATAATAATTTTGCAAATGCTAGAGAATGGAAAGCAAGCGGAGATTGATAGAAAATATGGGGCCACCATCAAGTATTGTGAAAAACAAATGAGAAAGTGCGTATTAAGAATTTAGCACAGGGGTGCCTGGGTGGCGCAGTCAGTTAAGCATCTGACTCTTGGTTTCAGCTCAGGCTGTGATCTCAGGTGGTGAGATCAAGCCCCAAGTTGGGCTCTGCAACTAGCGGAGATGTACTCTCTCTCCCCCTACCCTCTGCCTTTGCCCCTCCTGCTCATGCTCCCTTTCTCTCTAAAATAAATAAATAAATCTTAAAAAAAAAAAAAAAAAGAATTTTGCACAATGCTGGCATATAGAGAGAATACAATAAGTGCTATTGTTATTTTAATAATGAGATGGCATCAGCTACTGTGAAGAAATTTTGTCACCAGTTCTGTTACATGATGAAAGCTACTATAACAAGGGAAAATACACCAATGTCACTTTTATAGCGCTTCACAAATTTTGCCAGTTTTTAAGAATATAACCTTTTATTTTTAAACATATTTTATGAAGATATATTCATATATATTGTTCTGCAAATTTTCACTTGGTATATTTTTATGTAGCAGCATTATCAGATACAATTCATACACTACATAATTCATCCATATAATGCTTATAATTCAATGGTTTTTAGTATATTTGCAGGGTCATACAACCACCACAATCAATTTTAGAACATTTTCCTCATCCCCCCAGAAGAGATTCCACACCCATTAGCAGTTATTCCTCAACTACCCCCACCCCACTCCTAGGCAACCACTCATCTACTCTAGGTCTCTGTGGATTTGCCTTTTGAACAGTTCATATAAACAGAATCCTACCATACATGGCGTTTTGTGACTGGCTTCTTCCACCATACATGTTTTTAAAGTTCACCCATGTAGCAGCATGAATCAGGACTTCATTCCTTTTCATAACTGAGCGATACCCCTTTGTACGGATAGACTGCATTTTCTTTATCCATTTGTCAGTTGAGAGACATTTGGGTTGTTTCCAATTTTTGGCTATTGTGAATAAACTGTGGTATAGACCTAAATTTTATTTCTCCTGTTGGGAACTTATAAGCCGTCATGTCTAACATTTTGAGGAAGTGCCAGACTATTTTCCACAGCATCTGTACTATTTCATCGTCCCACCAGCAGCTCTGAGGGCTCCGATTTCTCCACACCCTAATACTTGTTATTGTCTGTCTCTATGGTTTTTCATCTCTGTGGTTTTAATTTGCATTGCTCTGATGACTAATGACTTTGAGCATCTTTTCATGTGCTTATTAGCTATTGGCAAATCTTCTTTGGAGAAATTTCTATTTAAATTGTTTTGCTATTTTTTAATTCGCTGATTTGCCCTTTTCTGTGAGAATTATTCTAAATATATAGATATCTATAGATAAGATATCCTTATCAGATATAGGATTTACAAATATTCTATTCTGTGGGTTTTCACTTTCTTGATGGTGTTCTTGAAGCAACAAAGTTTTTAATTTTGAGGAATCCAATGCATCTATTTTCTTTGGTTGCTTGTGCCTTTGGTGTCATGTTTAGGACGGCTTTGCCTAACCAATGGTGTTAGAGATTTACTCCTGTATTTCTTTCTAAGAGTTTTAGTACTTTTAGCTTCTTTACGCTTTTAACTTTTTTTTTTTTAAAGAGATTTTATTTATTTATTCATGAGAGACACAGAGAGAGGCAGAGACATAGGCAGAAGACGTAGGCTCCCTATGGGAAGCCTGATGCAGGACCCAATCCCAGGACCCCACGATCACAACCTGAGCCAAAGGCAGAGACACTCAACCACTGAGCCACCCAGACATCCTTACACTTTTAACTCTTAACTAGACAATTTAGGCTATGATCTATTTTGAGTTCATTTTGTGTGTAATGTAAAGAAGGGATCCAACTTCATTCCTTGGCAGGTGGATATCCAGTTTTACCAGCACAATTTGTTGAGAAGACTATTCCTTCCCCATTGACTGTCTGGACCCTTGCTGAAAATTAATTCCCTATAAATGTGAGAGCTTATTTGTGATCTTTCAAATCTAGTGCATTGATCTACATGTCTCTCTTCATGCCATTACCACACCATTTTGATTACTGTCTTAGTCTATTCAGGCTACTATAACAAAATACTATAGTTTAGGTAGCTTATAAACAATAAACATTTACTTCTCACAGTTCTGAAAGTCTAAGATCAGGAAGCCAGCATGATTTGGTGAGGGTGCTCTTCCAGGATGCAGACTTGTAAATCCTCAGCAGAAGGGGCTAGGGATCTCTCTGGAATCTATTAGAAGGCACTAATCCCATTCATTAAGGTTCCACTCTCATGACTTAAGTACTTCCAAAGGCCTCACCTACTAATACCATCACCTTTGTGAGGGGTGGGGGTGGGGGGGTGGGGGGGTAGCAAACAAACATTCAGACCACAGTAATTACCCTAGCTTCATAGTAAATTTTGAAATTAGGAAGCATGAGTCCTCTAACATTGTTCTGTTTCAAGATTGTTTTAGCTATTCTGGATCTGTCAAATTGTCACGAATTTTACAATCAGCTTATTAAACTGGGGGGGGGGGGGCAACAACCTGAAATTTGATAAGGACTTCACTGGGTCTGCAGGGAATGTGGGAAGTAGTGTCAGCTAAGAATCTTAAAACTTCTACTCCATTAACATGGGATGCCACCCGCCTTACCAGTTCATTTAAGTCTTCTTTAATGTTTTGTAATTTTCAGAATATAAGTTTTGTATTTATTTTATTAGACATATTCCTATTTTAATCATTTAAAAATATTTTTATTTAATTGAGAGCAAGAGAGAAAGAGTGAATGAGGGGAGAGGGAGAGGCAGAGAGAAAGGGAGAAGTAGACTCCCTGCTGAGCAGAGAGCCTAACTTGGGGCTGGATCCCAGGACCCTGAGATTATGACCTGAGCCAAAGATCGATGTTTAACCAACTAAGGCACCCAGACGCACTCCCACACACAAGTAATTTAATATTTTGGGTGCTGTTGCAAATGGAATTGTTTCCTTAATTACATTTTAAGATTGTTCATTTCTAGTGTGCAGAAATATAACTGATTTTGTATATGCAGTTTGTGTATTACAACTTTGTTGAATTCATTTATTAGCTCTATTACTTTTATTATTTTGAATTTTCTGTATAAAAATCATACCATCTGCAGATATAGTTTTACTTCTTCCTTTCCAATCTGGATGTCTTTTATTTCTCGTGCCTAACTGCCCATTACCTTCAATACAATACTAAATAGCAGAGGTGGGCATTTATCTTGGTCCTGATCTTAAAGGGAAAGCATTTAGACTTCTGACCACTGAATATGATGTTAGCTGTGGGGGTTTTTGTAGATGTCCTGTATTTGGCTTGGGAAGTTCCCTTCTATTTCTCGTTTGTTTTTATCATGAAGCACTGTTAGCTTTCATCAAATACTTTTGCTGTGTCTACTAGGATGATCATTTAGTGTTTGTCCCGTATCTATTGGTATAATATAGTACATTAATTGATTTTCAGATGGTAAACCAACCTTGGATTCTGAGATAAATTCCACTTGTATGGTGCATAATCCTTTATGTGCTGCTGTATTTGGTTCACTAGTAAGTTGTCAAAAATTTTTGGTCTATATTTATAATGGATATTGGTCTATAGATTTTTTATTTGTATCAGGATGATGATATTGACTTCATAAAATGGGTTGAAAAGTGTTCGTGTTTTTCTTTTTTAAGATTTTATTTATTCATGAGACAGATTGAGAGAGAGAGGCAGAGACACAGGCAGAGGGGGAAGCAGGCTCCATGCAGGGAGCCCAACGTGGGACTCGATCCTGGATCTCCAGGATCAGGCTCTGGGCTGAAGGCGGCGCTAAACTGCTGAGCCACCCAGGCTGCCCTTGTTCTTTTTTTTTTTTTTTTAAGTGAAGAAATGATATTCATTGTTCTTTAACATTTAGTAAAATTTGCCAGTAAGCCATCTAGGCCTGAATTTTTCCTTTGTGGAAAGTGTTTTCAATTACGTATTCAGATTTTTCTTTTCTTCTTGAATCAGCTTTGGTAGCTTGTGTCTTTCTAAAAATTTGTCAGTTTCACCTAGGTTATCAATTTCTTGGCATACAGATGTTTACAGTATCCCCGATAATCCGTTTTATTTCTATATAGTCAATTGTAGTATTTTCTCTTCAGTAAAATCTTTATCCCCTTCTTTCCCAATGGACAGGGACATACACATTACAAACACACACACACTCTCTTTCTCTTTAGTCTTTTTTTGTGAATAAATCATAATTTATTACAGCTCCTGCTGCTGTTTTGCTTCTGTAATTACAAAAGTAATACTTACCAAAACATGAAAACTTGGAAATGCATAAGTAGAAAATGCATGACCCTGATATCTCATTAACTCTTTGCTCAGAATTCTCCTGGCTACTTTCACATGCTTATTATTCCCACTGAACTTTAGAATCATCTTGAGCAAGTTAAAAAAATTACTTCATAAATAAATTCGAGGGAATTTATCTCTTTACAGTACTGAGCATTCACATTCTTGAACATAGTATATTGATTCATTTACTAAATTCTTCTTTAATGCTCTTAAGTGAAGTGTTATAGTGTGTGTGTGTGTGTGTGTGTGTGTGTGTGTGTGTGTGTTATAGTATTTCAAAGAAGTTTTCCACATTTCTAATTGGGTTTATGCTTAAGCGATTTTTGGTAGTACCTTGGGTGGGAGTGTTCCTTTCACTGTATTTTCTGTTATCTGGATGTAAGAAAGCTATTAATTTTCTTATGTTAATTTAAAATCACCCATCTTTTGCAACTCCTCAATGGATCTGTGATGTTCTTTCCTTCCACTTCTCTTTTCTTTCCCAAATGTGAAAGTCTCAAAAAGGCTCTCACATCAAACTCAAATGTCCAAAACTGAAGTCAAAATCTTCCCACTGCCTAAAAACCTGGTCCTCTCCCAGGATCCATTACTCCAGATATCATCAGCTAAACCCGTCAGTTGCTTAAGTCAGAAATCTATGTGTCATGCTTTTACTTAGTGAGCTCTTTCAAATGTCTTGACTCTTCACCATCTTCACCCTTGTTCAAATCCCCAACATCAGCCATTACCTGGTGACCTTTCCAAAATTTAAATCTCCCGTATCTTTCCACACTGGCTTCTCATTGCAAAACTCCAGCCCTGTCATACTCTGACCGCAACCTACTACCTCACCTCTTCAGCCTCAAACATTATCCACCAGCTCCAGCCCTTAGTTTTTCTCAGGTGCTGGTGGTTGGGCTGCTTTCAACTGGAAGAATTCTGCTCACATCTCAAAAAGATGAAACTTTGTTCATATTTACAAGACTAGTAATGTTTTGATTTAAAGCTCATTCCAGTGGAATTTGATTACATCATAAAGTGGAGAGGGTCTCGATAGTGTCAGCAAAGATAATCTTGCCTCCATTTTGTGATCATTTAGGGCCATACTGAATCTAGTCTGGTTAATGGAATTATGATTCCTCCTACAAGAATAATTTTGTTATCTTGTCCACTCTAGGGGATAAAATGATCAAATGTAATTTATTACTACAGTGTAACATCCCACTTTATTTAGAGCTACCACTCATTTTTAGACACCAGTTCTGAGTGAGCTTTGGAGGACACCACAATGAACAGAAAATGAGCTTCTTTCCCTCAGCATAGAGACCACCACCTGGTTGCTTTGACCCCAACTCTCAGGTGCCCCTCTGCTTTGGACACAGCATGTGTCTTACCATCCCAGAATTTCCTAATCATATCCCAGAATATCCTTATGTTGGGAATAAGTAAAGAGTAAATTACATAATGTTCACTTTGCATCTAAAAATACATGGAAAGGAAGTGCTAACTTGAGGTATGTTCTGTTAGCAGACAACCTCTTTACCAGGTCCTCAAAAAAGGCAATTTCACCATAACACTACTTGTGGTTTCACCCACCCTCAGGACAGGCTGCAACGGCACAAATTTAGTACTTTATTATAATAACCAACTGAAGGAAAGCTCTAATTTGTGTCATTATGTCCACTATTTTTCTCTTCTCCAAGGCTAGAGCCTCTAGCTATCATTTTGATTCCTCCCTCCTCCTATATTTACATGTGTCACCGGGTCCTAGCTTTTCCTTCTTCTGAGTATCTCTTGAATTTGCCCTTTCCCCTAATTTTGTACCCAGTCTCTCACTGGTGGCTTCACTGGCTCACAGTTTAATGGAAGAGGAATGGCACCCTCCCTCCTCCAGCTTCTCCAGGCCACATGACGTTCGGCCACCAGATCCATCTTCTGAGATCAGACAAGATCGGGCGCGTTCAGGGTGGTGTGGCCATAGATCAGAGCCATCTTTTGAAACGCTGTTTTCATGCTCTGAGGCCCCCAAAAAAGCTCCAATGGGTCTGTATTGTATCTTCCTGCCAATCTAAACAACTTCCTGGGTTCTAAAGTGTCCCATTTGCTGGTATTCCTTGCATTTCTCGCCATTCTTCAGAGCACAGCTTGGTTCATCATGCCCTCTTCCCACCCTAGCCAGTACCACCTGGAAGCAACCATTCTTGCTTCTCAACCAACCCAACAATCCTCTCTTTTTGCTCTGTTTCATCTTCACCGTTCAGGCTGAGGCTCCTTTCTCAGCGAAGCCTCATTCAGGCCAGTGTTTCTGGAATGTCACTCTGTGGTAATGTTTCTACCAGTGCCACAATGAAGCCAGTAAGGCCAATATGGTGAGAAGTTTGTAAAAACGGAACAAAATCATTTTAAGCGCCTGTCCTTTGTTCTGGTGTTATGTCTTCTCTGTATTTTTTCAGGTTACAATATCCTCTCGTCTTTAATGAAGTGAGGTAAAACAGGGATAGTCTCACCAATGACTAGGTAAAATAAAAAGCTGGCAATTTGCTGTTGAAAACTACATTTACTGCTCCAACCACCAGCCACCCATTCCCTCTTGCTGCTCCTATTTATGCTAAGAACCAAATGGCTGAGCAGTCCATTACTTTTCACACAGGTAGGCTTTTGTCCACCCAGGTAAATGATGTTCTCCTCAGACAGGGTTTTGTGTGGAACAGGCCCCTCAACAGCCACGTAACACAGACCGTGATGAATAAGAAAGAAAGACCCGACAGAGTAATAGGCTACAAACACAGAAGGTATTTGAATTACATATAACATCTAAGTAAAATGTTCATCTATTAGAACTTATAATTTGCCACAGAGGAGAGCTGCCCACAACATGCACTAAAGTATACGGTTAGCTGTCTACCTCACCGAGCTCTTCACTCTGAAACACGCGTTTTTTTAATCAACTTAGGGGAAAATCCTTCAAGCTACAAAAAAAAAAAAAAAAAAAAAAAAAAGGGGGAGAAAAACGGAATCCCTGCTAAAGGCAAAGCAGACGGTTTCCTAGTCAATGTGTCACCAGCATGTCACTCTGCAGGCCCTGAACCAGAGTCACTCACCTGTCAACTCTCATACAAGCATAAGAAATCCTCAAATTTGCATTAAGAGGGGGGAAAAAAAATCACATTTCAGTTACATCAACAGACAGACTCAAAATGCCCAAACCTTTAAATCCATATAGAACTGAACTCTGTGCCACTGTTTGCTTCATGGAATAAACAACTTTTCCCAATCCTTCTCCATAAGCTTACACACACACACACACACACACACACACACACACACACACAATGTTTCCACTATTCACACACCATCAGGTGATATAATGATTTCTTCTTTGCAGGGAAAATTGACCAAGCGACTCAAATACATTTTAGCAGCCACCAACCATCCCAACCGGCTTAGGAGCCGGGGGGACTCTCATAAAGTACAATCCTTAGACGGATTTCTAAGCACCTCCTTTCTTAAAATACGAGTGTTGCAGCTTCATCTTCTATAAATGTATTAAATTAAGAGATAAATGACAAAATTGTGTGAATTATTTGAACTCTAAGTGTTAACAGAGCTCGCTCATACCCCCAAACCCTGCAGGGTAAGGTGGGGCTGCCGTGACAAAAATTGTGCCCTCCTCCCCACCTCACCCCCCCACCCCACCCCAACCTGCCAAATACACACACACACACATACACGCACGCACACACACGCACACACACACACACACCAGCCGCAGCAGAGCTTGGCTCAGGGACTAGAGATCTGCCTTCTCCTCTGCCTGCCACTACGGGTCCCCACCAGCAGCAATACCAACACCCGCTTTATGACTTGAGAGGCTCAGAAGCTCTTTTAAGTATGTTACTCCCTACCTGATCCTTAGAGGATGAGGCAAGCAGACATACAGGGCAGGTGTCATTGTTTTCCACTTTACTGGTGAAAATGATTAAGATTCAGAAAGATTTAGTAGCCATCCCCACCTTCCACTCCATCCCATATTATGCTATCACAGCAGCATCCCAGCTGTCACCAGTTTTTTTCTTTTCTTTTTTTTTAATTGGAGTTCAATTTGCCAACATATAGCATAACACCCCATGCTCATCCCATCAAGTGCCCCCCTCAGTGCCCGTCACCCAGTCACCCCCACCCCCTGCCCACCTCCCTTTCCACCACCCCTTGTTCGCTTCCCAGAATTAGGAGTCTCTCATGTTCTGTCTCCCCCTCTGATATTTCCCACTCATTTTCTCTCCTTTCCCCTTTATTCCCTTTCACCAGTTTAAAATTAAATCCTCTACTTGTATGCTGCTTCCTATCTGTTTCTCCCTTACAGAAATGTACTGGAACAAGGAACTATGTCTTTTATATTCACCCCTGTATCCAGAGCTTGGTATAGTGCCTAGCACATAGAGGTTACCTTTAACATGTATACTGAATAAATTATTTACTTATTTATTAAATCCATTATTCTTCTTCCTTTTTTTTTTTTTTTTTTTTTTTTGAGAGACAGAGAATGTAAGCAGGGAGGGATAGAGGGAGGGAGACAGAGAATCTTAAGTGGGTGCCACATGAAGCCCGATGAAAGACTCAATCTCAGGACCCTTAGATCATGACCTGAGGCAAAATCAAGAGTCACACACTTAACCAACTGAGCCACTCAGGTGCCCCTTGTAAAAACCTTTCTTTCTTTTTTCTTTTTTCCCTTAACTATTCACTAGAACATAAACACCAAGAAGGCAGAGACTATCCTCCTGAAACATTACATTCCTGCCATAGAGCACAGGGCCTAGCATAAGTTAAATGCTCAGTAAATGTTTGTTGAAATAAATGAGTAGATGCTTGAACAAAAAGGATAAATGAAGGAGATAATTTCGCCAGAGCCTCTGCTGTGGTGTGCCTGCCTGCCACCTTCACACTCATCTGGGAGCCCCGGGCCTGGTGGCTTTATGTACACAATTGCCACCCAACAGATCCTGTTCTTTGGAACAAGTTTATGCTATTTCTTAAGCATAAGAGCATAAGGGCCATTGGACTGACCCCTGTAGTTTCAAGCCAGAGGTAATATTCCAATGAGGGAAAAATAAAGTAGATGTCAAAACACCAGTGATAGAAGTCCAAGGGGCATTTGGAACTTTTCATTTGAACAAAACCCTCATTAACAAACAAAGTCATTTTTACATCTTAAGGGGTAGTTTTCAGAGATTGATTAGGCCACTGCATTCCAAGATCTATATAACATATTTAATTTTTAATATAAATCTTTTTTTAATTAATTTATTTATTTATGATAGTCACAGAGAGAGAGAGAGAGAGAGAGAGAGAGAGGCAGAGACACAGGCAGAGGGAGAAGCAGGCTCCCTGCACCGGGAGCCCTACGTGGGATTCGATCCCGGGTCTCCAGGATCACGCCCTGGGCCAAAGGCAGGCACCAAACCGCTGCGCCACCCAGGGATCCCCTAATTTTTTAATTTTGATCTTAAAGTGTTGTTTTTCTTGACACCCTAGATTTGCCCCTACAGAATGGACAGGAGGAAGACTCCTTCCTGCGGGAAAAAATGGACAAAGCCAGCCTGACGGGAAGCAATTTCCAAAGCTACTGTTGGCTTCTGTTTGAGTTCTTCCCAAGCATCACAGGCTAGACACTGCATCTCATTTAAAGTCTCTTTCACTTCCAGATCATGTATTTGTCTTAAATCAACCAAATGGAATGTTTTTAAACCATGAGAGTGGACCAGAAGCATCAAGGATCAGGGTGACTTTACATGTGGAAGCATATATCCTTGCCTTAGAACACAGGAAAATCCAGGTTGTTATTAGAGAAAGTTTTATCTAAATATTTAAGGTTATATTCCACAAGTAATCAGTTCCTAGATAAGGTAATTACCAGTGTTGTCTCTCTAAACATGTTTGTTTTTCCTTTCAAATGTCCTCATTCAAATGTCATACGCAACGACACTTCTTCAAGTGACACTAACTTCAACACTTGAGTCCCCAGAGTGTGGTATCTCAGATCCTGAAACGCACATGGTGATTTGGCAACCAGGAGCTAAGGGGGCATTTTGCAACGTGAGCTTCCAAAACCATTCTGGCAAGCAGACTACCTCCCAGGCAACCATCTGGCCAAAAACCTCCAATGAAACCTATCCATGGAATCTAAGGGGAGTCTGGAAGATTTGGAAACTTTGTCATTGCTTTGTGAAACTTCATTTATTTTTTTTTTTAAGATTTTATTTATTTACTCATGAGAGACACAGAGAGGCAGAGACACAGCCAGAGGGAGAAGCAGGCTCCCTGCAGGGAGTCCGATGCGGGACTCGATCTCAATCCCAGGACCCTAGGATCACAACCAGAGGCAAAGGCAGATGCTTAACCACTGAGCCACCCAGGTGCCCCGCTCTGTGAAACTTTAAAAATACAACCTAAGTAAGTGCCTTTAGTGTAAAGACAGCAGCTAAAATTTATTGAATACTGACCAGGTAAGTATATTAAGTCTCTGACACACATAATTGCATTTATTCAACACCACAATTCCATGAGGTAGTTACATTATATTCATTTTCCTGATGAGAAAACGAAGGCTTTCAAAGATCACATAACTTGACTGCCACCTACCTCCCCAAGACGGGCTCTGAGCAGTGAATCCATTTATTCACTTAACAAATGTTTGGTGATCACACAGGACAGGTGGAGCTAACCCTGTTCTACCTCTGAAGATTCCACGAAGCACAAAAAAACCTTGGTGCTTGCCCTCAGGTTACTTTCTCAGGGTTTGACCTTTAAGAAAAGTAAATTAACTTTTTAAATTTTTTGTAACAATTGCTTAAGACCAACTTCTCCAGCATGGACTATCTTCCTAAGGTTATATAATATAAAATAAAACTCGAGGTTGTCAGGAAGGAAATGGATTTTAACCCCAAAAGGCCTGTCATTAAGTAAATTATATCTGATCGTCATCCTAGAAGGAAAGAAAAAACTCTATTAACAGGAGATAATCCAAGGTTAATAGGGAAGAGAACCCAAATATCCAAACATCCTCACCTACTTGACTCCTTAAAAAAATCCCTTAATACAAAATGAAGCTGTGATCTTCTGATGAAGCCATTGTAAAGGTGATAACCACTGAGAGTGAAGGAAATTGAAGGATTTAGGGAGAAGAAAGCCAGAAATAAGCAAATTGGTCTACAACCTGATCATCAGACCAGACATAAAACAAACAGGTAAGGGGGAAAAAGTAATAATTAACAAATAATAGCAGGAGAAAGTTCTCTGAGCATTTCCTCTCCTTCAGTTACTAAGCTGACAAATGAGGCTTTATTAATTTGCTGCATTGAAAGGTTAACAGAAAACTTTAGAATGAGAACAAAGTTTAACAAGGTAACACACTGCAAATATCTCCATGCATGTTATGAAAAACCCATAATCTTCTAGAACAAAGTCCCTTATAATTTCTTCCCTATTTATCATTTTATAGCACCAAGTTCAATAGAACTGAAGTATTTAAAGGTATTATTTTCTATGATTTTATCATAAAATCTGTTATAATTACTTAGCTAATCATTACTTGGATCATGGGATAAGTCAAGGCAAAATCATTACACTCAATTTAGTCAAGAAAAATAAAAGCTCAGGAGATTGAGCAACTTGCTCAAAGTGACCCAGCAAAAGTTAGTGATGGACACAAGAGCTTGAGCCAACTCTGAATTAAAACCACAGAATTCACTCAATTAAGCTCCTTCATTAAGACCACTGAATGGTAAGAAGGAAACAATCCATTACAACATTACAATTTCAATTCAATGTGGCCAACACTAGATTCATAAGATCATTTAAAATAGAAAAAAAAAAATCTGGGGCACTTGGTGGCTCAGTTGGTTAAATGTCTGACTCTTGATTTTGGATCTGGTCATGATCTCAGGCTTGTGAAATCGAGCCCTGTATTGGGTTCCACACTGAGCCTGGAACCTGCTTAAGATTCTCTCTCGGGCGGCCCTGGTGGCGCAGCGGTTTAGCGCCGCCTGCAGCCCAGGGCGTGATCCTGGGGGCCCTGGATCGAGTCCCGAGTCAGGCTCTCTGCATGGAGCCTGCTTCTCCCTCTGCCTGTGTCTCTGCCTCTCTCTTTCTCTCTCTCTCTGTGTCTCTATGAATGGATGAAAAAAAAATATTCTCTTTCTCCTCTGCCCTTACCCTTAGCCTGCTCTCACTCGCTCCAATAAATAATCAATTAATCAATCAATCATGACCCAGCAATTCCACCTTTAGGTATGTAATCAACAGAAATGCACACATATACATATGTTCACACATAGAATGGTTATAGCAGCAGTCAGCAATAGCCAAAGGCCAAGAACCAATGATTAGATAGCCATCAACAGTATAACAAAGAAGCTGTAATATTCATAAAATATTCATAAAATTCATAAAATTATACAGCAGTGAGAAACAAATAACAACTATACATAAAATTAGGAAGGAATCTCATAAACATGGTATCGAATGAAAGATACAACATATATTATACAACGCCATTTATACAAAGCACAAAATCAGACAGAACTAGTATACACTGTTGAAGTCAAGTATGATTAACCTTTAGCGGGGACAAAGTTGGGACTAGAAGGGATCCTTGTCTGGAATACAAGGCTCTGTGTCTCCTGATTTGGGTGTTGATGACAACTGTGTGCTTGGTTTGTGAGAATTCAGTGAGTTATACACTTAAATATTTATAAATCAATCATGAAAATCATCAGAACAGAATAGAAAGTCCAACTATAGACCCATAGGTATAAGATCAAGTTGATCTGCATCAAAGGTGCTGAGATATTCAATGAGGGAGATAAAAGGGATAGTCTTTTCCAGGCTGGAAAAGGGATGTCCAGTTATCCAATTGGAATAAATAGGATATACTTAGAATAAAAATAAACAACCTTTAACTCTTTCTTCACATCATACACAAAAATGGGCCTGAAATGTTTAAGTCTCTGCTCCATTAGGTACCACTAAGAAATTAAAAACGCATTTTTCAGGGAAAAATCTTCACAATACATATATCTGATAAATGATTTATATGAAGAATATATAAAGAACTTACAATGCAATAATTGAAAGGAAAAACAGCCCAACTTAAAAACTGGCAAAGAAAAGTGGGATACTTCCTGAAGATATCAGATGGTTGGGAAGCACAACGAAATATGGTAAACAGCACTAATCATCAGTGAAACGCACATGAAAACAACAATAAAGTGTCACTACACAGCCACAAGAATAGCTAAAATTAAAAAGACTGACAATACTACGGTGTTGGAGAGGGTGTAGAAGAATGTAGCTGGTGAAAGTATAAATCAGAACAGCCACATCGGAGAACTGTTTAGTGGACATGTACCTTATGACCGAGCAATTCTACTCCTACATTCCTGTTCTTATGAAAACATAATAGCCACAAAGATATGTGTGCATGAAAGCTGACAATAGCTTTACTCATAATAGCTAAAAACGACAGCCCAACATGCATCAACAAGTGAATGGACAAAGGGTGGTATACTCATAAAACAGAATGAATTACTGATACAAGCAAAACATGGATAAATCTTAGAAGCATTGAGAAACACTTAAGAGTATATGCTCTATGACTACATATACGTGAAACTTAAGAATAGGCAAAGTTAATCAACATAAAAAGCAAATCACTGGGTGAGTGGGTCCAGGAGCTAGGTAGGCAAACTAGCTGTCTTTTAAAAGGTCATCAGGAACTTTCTGGAATGGTGGAAAGGTTATGGATCTTAACTTGCATAGTGGTTATGTGAATGCCGTGCATTTGTTACAACTCACTGAACTATCCACTTAAAACGAGAGCATTTTATTTTAGGTAATCTATATTTCAATAAAGGCTATTTCAAAGTTTAAAAAAAGTCATAGTGCTGTATAAGAATTTACAATGATGCGAGAAGATAATCAGTATAATTAACTGAGAATAAGCAGGGCTGCTGGGTGGCTCAGTCGGTGAAGCATCTGCCTCTGGCTCAGGTCATGATCCCAGGGTCCTGGGATGGAGCCCTACAATGGGGTCCTTGCTCAGTGGAGGGCTTCCTTCTCCCTCTCTCTTTGCCACTCCCCTTGCTTGTGCGGGTGCGCTCTCTCTCTCAAATAAATAAATAAAACCTTAAAGAAAATAATAATTGGGGAAAAGTTACATTTCTAATATCATCCATTAAAAGAAAAAAAACTGCTCCATGGAGAAATGTATGCTTCTAGGACCGGGATACATAACATAAAAGGTAGAGTACTTTGTAGTGACAGAGGGAAGAAAATGCTAAAAAAATTAAAATAAAAAATAATTTTAAAAAAGTAAAAAAAAAAAATTCCACCACACTTTCACACTTTCAGCTTGACTAAAACGAACATGTTATTAGGTTTCTAGACTGAAAGAGGGAGTACATGCTGCTGTCTGCCCCTTTCTCCAAAAGCAAGAGGAAACCAAAAATAGTTAAGACAGACATACACATAGCTCTGCTCACAAAGTAAAGGAACCTCTAAAAGATGTAGCACAGGGATCCCTGGGTGGCGCAGCGGTTTGGCGCCTGCCTTTGGCCCAGGGCGCAATCCTGGAGACCCAGGATCGAATCCCACATCGGGCTCCCGGTGCATGGAGCCTGCTTCTCCCTCTGCCTATGTCTTTACCTCTCTCTCTCTCCCTCTCTCTCTGACTATAATAAATAAATTAATTAATTATTTAAAAAAAGATGTAGCACAAACAGGAAAAAGAGGGAAACCTTAGAGGTAAACAGATGACACGGTCACAGGCAGGTAACTGTGACTGCAGAAGTGGCACCAATATGGTGGCATCTCGGGTGAGGCCACAGGAGTGGAAGATGCGGTCCCGCGACCCGCTGCGGTAGGTGTGGCCAGACTTCTCCAGGCTCCTCAGCAGAAGGCACACTGTCCAATGGGAGCCAGCGACCCAGGGCCAGGCTCCGCCTCCAGCTGCAAGAGTTGACCACAGAGCATGGCTTTGGGACACAGGATGGTGTGTCAGCAGGATCGGGTGACTCGAGCTCAGAGCTCATTCACTGCAGAGAGTAACAGCCTCTCCTGCAGCACATCGCTCCCTCATCCCTCCATCCCTCTCGCACCTTGACTGAGAAGCTCGAACCCCAGCTACAAAAGCATACAACTGAAAATCACTAAACGTTTGCAGGAAGTCACATCACAAAAGAGAAAATAAACTCAATAAAACTGTTTTCTGCCTAAAACAGAGAACACCACATTCTTTTCAAACACACATAGAATTTGGAAAAGCAGACTTCGTTCTAAGCTGCAAAGGAAACTTCAACTTCCCAAGTTGATAAACAGTCCACATTCATTCACTAAATGTAATAAAACATCCATACCAAATATAGAGCCTAAACAAATCCACACATCTGGAAAATTTAAAACCTATTTTTAAATAGCCCTTGTGGTCAAAGTGGAAATGAGAAGCTATTTACAATCCAAAGAAGACAAAAAAAATACTATATATTAAAATGCACAGGCTTACCTTCATTTGTTAAAAATCCAGAAAGATGGAAAATATATGAACTAAGCTTCCAGCTCAAAAAAGATGAATAATCCAAAGCCAGAGAAAAGAAGGAATAAAGATAACAGCACACATTAATGAAAAAGAAAGCAGGAACATTGCCCCAAAATCCCAGAAGCCAGTTCTTTTAAATAATTAGGGTTTTTTTTAAATGAACAAATCTTTAAGCTCAAGAAAAAAGAAAGGCAGCAAATGTAACCGACCCAAAGACAAAAGGAGGAGATAAAACCAGAAGAATAAATCTTATGAATCACAACAGTATACCACAGGAGTAACTTTAAACCAATGGCTAAGATGAAAACTTTCCTAGGAACACAGAAATTGCCAAAATTGGGCCCCAAAGCAGTATAACCCTGGCCATTAACCATAGTTAGTTGAAATGGTAATTGAAAATCTACCCACAGGGGCACCTGGGTGGCTCAGTGGATCAGAGTCTGCCTTTGACTCAGGTTTTGATTCCAGGATCCAGGGATCAAGTCCCACATCAGGCTCCCTGCAGGGAGCCTGTTTCTCCCTCTGACTAGGTCTCTGCCTCTCTCTCTCTCTGTGTGTGTGTGTGTGTGTGTGTGTGTGTGTCTCTCATGAATAAATGCAAATCTTTAAAAAAAAATGTACCCACAAAAACAAGGCATCAAGCCCAGGAAGTCTTATGATAGAATTCTATCAAGATTTCAAGGTATGGATAATTCCCACCTTATAATAACAAGAGAAGCCGCTCCAACTGAGTTCATGAGCCAGACATCAAAGTCAGAAACAACCAGCAAAGAAAACAACAGACTTCGGTAGACATCCCTAATGCTCCCGGCATCCAGTCCTACTCTCCCTCATGAGCAACCAACGGGAGACTAAAACCTCAGCTCCCCCGAGTTGGCTGGGACCATGTGACTGTAGTACATCTGGCAGAGGTGCTGTGTGTCACTTCTGGGCCAAAGATCAGAAGAGCTGGTAAGACATCTCCATGCCTCCATGAGATGGTGGACCAGCAGAACCCCCATCCGCCTCAACAGCAGAATGACCATGTGGAAAACAGCCCAACTAACACGTACAAAAGTTAAATGAAGGTAACCTAGGGGGCAGGGTGACAGAGGGTGATACAGGGAGAACACCAAGCTGGGATCTGGTAGATTAGGGGGCCTTCACCCTGACACTTGTGTTCTTCCATAAGAAGGATGTATTTCTTTATAATACTGCTTTTTAAAAATAAATCTCGTCAAAAAAAATAAATAAATAAAAAAAATAATAAAAATAAATCTCATAGGTCCCAGAAAAAAAAAAAGGAGGAAAAGGAAAAGACAACAGACACAGAAAAGGGAAGAAGGAAAATATGAAAGAGGCAAGAAATTCATTTAATATCTGGAGAATAGGGGCACCTGGTTGAGTGGCTGCCTTCACGTGATCCCGGAGTCCTGGGATCAAGTCCCACATCGGGATCCCCTCAGGCAGCCTGTTTCTCCCTCTGCCTATGTCTCTCTCTCTCTCTCTGTGTTTCTCATGAATAAATAAAAAAATCTTTTCTAAAATCTGGAGAATAACGTCACAGTCTTTGTAGAATCTTGGGTTGGGAGAACTTTTGAGACTACTCTTTTAACAGAGAGGAGACCATCTAAAACTATTATTGATGCTGTTTTCCCTGTTTATCTTCTTTTTAAACCAGGGGGAAGATAAACATGATAAAGATTAATTTTCCAAAAAAATTTCCAAGTTTAAGAAAAAAATTAAAAAGCTTCTAGGTTCGATTTTGTAGGAAACAATGTCCCAGCAATGTCCCACGTATAGAGGGGTATATTTAATAATTATTAACTGTAAAACTAACAACAATAATTTCTGATATTTACTGAGCTTATTCTGTGCCAAACACCCATCATAGCACTTCCAGATTATACTTTACCTAGTGTTCACAGAGATAAGAAAACCACGGTTAGGTGAGATTCAGTTATTTGCCCAAGACCATACAGCCTGTAGGAGGAAAATCTTGAGTCTGTCTGACCAGGCTTTACACGGCACCATACTCTGATACAGCGTGTTTGAAAAGCTGTAATTATGGTGACAAATTGACATACAACACAAGGAAGCCAGAATACTCTTGAGAAACCTGTATTTTTAAAAAGGCAAACAAACATGACTTAAAATAAAAAGGGAACTCTTGCTTCTAACTAGAGAATGGAAAAAAAAACCTGTAAAGTAATGGTATCTCACTGAGTATACATTTTAAAATACACCACTCTGTTTAGAATTCACAAACCATCAAACTCATACTTTTAAAGTGGGAATCCAATTCAATGGGTTTTAGTATGTTTAGTTGTATAATCATGACCATTTGATTTCACAACATTTTAATCACCCCCCAAAAAAAGCCCTGCACCCATGAACCACCCCCATTCCCCTTTTTCACAGTCCCCAGCAACCACTGATCTGCTGTCTCTATGGATTTGCCTATTTTGGACATGTTGTAGAAATGGAATCATACATATGTGACTTTTTAAAGTAAGCTCCACACCCAAGATGGGGCTTGAACTCACAACCCCAAGATCAAGAGTCACTTGCTCTACCGACTGAACCACTGAGGTGCTCATATGTGATGTTTTCTGACTGGTTTCTTTCATTCAACATAATGTTTAACATTTCATTCTGAAATGCTCATTCATGTTGCAACAAGCATCAGCACTTCACTCCTTTCTGTGGTCAGATAATATTCAGCCATATGGATATACCATCTTCTGCTTATCTAGTCATCAGATAACAAACATTTTAGCTATTATCACATTTCTTTTTTTTTTAATTTTTTTTTAAATTTTTATTTATTTATGATAGTCACAGAGAGAGAGAGAGAGAGAGAGGCAGAGACATAGGCAGAGGGAGAAGCAGGCTCCATGCACCGGGAGCCTGATGTGGGATTCGATCCCGGGTCTCCAGGATCGCGCCCTGGGCCAAAGGCAAGCGCCAAACCACTGCGCCACCCAGGGATCCCTTATCACATTTCAGAAGTTGTTTGGGCTACCATGAACAATGCTGCTAATGTACATTTGTATAACAAGATCTTATGGAGACCTGTGTTCAATTTTCTTATGTATATACCTAGGGAGAGCACTGCAGAGTCCTCTACAATCAACATTTTGAGGAACTGCCAAATTGCTTTCCAAAGTCGGCCATACAATTTCACGTGCCCACCAGCAGTGCATAAAGGTTCTAATGTCTCCACCTCCTTACCACCTCTTATTCTGTCCCAGCACCACTTGTTGAAAAGACCATTCTTTCGTCCCACCTCATAGTCTTGCTATCACTATCAAGAATCAGTTCACGATGGGACGCCTGGGTGGCTCAGCGGTTGAGCATCTGCCTTCAGCTCAGGGAGTGACTCTGAAGTCCTGGGATCAGGTCCCACATTGGCTTCCTGCATGGAGCCTACTTCTCCCTCTGCCAATGTCTCTGCCTTTCTCTGTCTCTCATGAGTAAATAATTAAAATCTTTAAAAGAAAAAGAATCAGTTCACGATAAATGTGCAGATTTCCCAACTCTGGGTCCCATTCCATTGATCTATGTATGCTGTTCTTATCCTGGGTAACAATGGGTCTTGATTACCTTAATTCAGTAGTACATACTGAAGTTGGGAAGTATTTCCAACCCTGTTCTAGTTTTTCAAGGCTGTTTTGGTTATTCTGGATCCCTTGCATTTCCATATGAATTCTACAATCAGCTTGTCAAATTCTACAAATAAAGTCTCTTGGGATTTGCCGAGGCGGGTCCTGTTCGGCATCTGTCGAGGAATCTGGGAAGCACTGCCATCTTAAGTTTTCTGGTTTATAAACATAGGATGTCTTTCCATTTATTTAGGTTTTCTTCAGTTCCTTTCAACAATGTCTTGTAGTTTTCAGCCTACAAGTCTTGCACTTCTGTTGTTGAATTTCTTGCTAAATTTTTTATGCTACTTTAAAGGGAATGGTTTTTACATTGCTTTCCTGGTAGATGAGTGGTTGCATAGGAAAGGTGGGGATGACAGCTAAGGGGTAACAGGGTTTCTTTTCGGGGTGATGAGAATGTTCTACAATGGACCACTATGATGGTTGCACAACTCTGTGAATATACTAAAAACCACTGAACTATATATTTAAATGGGTGGATTTTATAGTATGTGAATTCTATCTCAAAAAAATAAAATAAAAGAAATAAGAGAGAGGGATGCCTGGGTGGCTCAGCGGTTAAGTGCGTCTTCCTCTGGCTCAGGGCATGATCCTGCATGGAGCCTGCTTCTCCCTCTGCCTATGTCTCTCCCTCTCTCTTTCTGTGTCTCTCATGAATAAATAAATAAAAATCTTAAAAAAAAATTTTTTTTTGCTTTAAAAGAGAGAACAAACCCTATCAGGTAGATGAACAAACTCTCAGCATTTTGTACTTTTCCATTTATATCAAAAGGAAAGATACTCCACTTCCCTAGGCCAATGTCAAAGACATTGTTAACACACTGGTGGTTCACTTGGAAACATTAACACTTATTAAACTGGCCTCAAACAAAGCTTGGCATGACTGCCATTATACTAAACTAGGGGAAAAGGGAAAGAAAACTTCTGCTGTTTACTCTTCTTAATGTTGATCAGGTACATTTTAGAGTGACAACTAAGTACCCTGCCCATTAAGCAAACCACCTAATGACTGCTGTGATGCTTTCAAAATTGTTGGAATAGCCTCTCAATTGAAATCCCTGCTTCTTCTGTTGATTCGAATCCAATTATTCTTAAGACATTACCAGAATCCTTTCTGATAGTACCTCAAGGGTCTCCACTGCTACAAACTGCTTTCTTTGGAGTTCAAAACACAGAACAGTTTCTCTTGGGGCACCTGGGTGGCTCAGTGGTTGAGTGTCTGTCTGAGGCTCAGGTCGTAGTCCCAGGGTCCTGGGATGGAGTCCCGCATTGGACTCCCCGCAGGGAGCTAGCTTCTCCCTGCCTGTGTCTCTGCCTCTCTCTCTCTCTCTCTCTCTCTCTCTGTGTGTGTGTGTGTGTCTCTCATGAATAAATAAAATGTTTACAAACAAAACAAACCAAAACACAGAGTCGTTTCTCTTGATCTACTTTGCCAACTTTCTCACCCAACTATGGATCATTTAATTGTTTCTAGACAACACAGTAATTTTTTACCTTTGGATCTTTGTTCATGTCACATGCTGTCCTTATGACATCTCACCAATGTTTCTCGTGCCAGAATACGGGCTCAACCATAGTGCGTGCATACAGTTGGCTCTCAATCACTACTTGTTTAAGAACACTACTTCCTATTTTATGCTAGACTCTGTCCCAAGCACTTCACCTGTGCTATCTTCTATAATCCTTCCACAAATCCTGTGAAGAAACGAAGGGTCTTGAGGCTTGCCCAAGGCTATGCACACTGAACCGCCATCCTGATAGAAATTCTATTCATTCTTGGGATACAGCTGAAATCCTATCCCTTCCCTGTTAAACCAATGGAGATTTCTCCTTTCTCTGAACTTCTAAAGTACTTCCTGCCTTTGACACAAAAATCTACACTACCTTTAACTGTATTTTAGAAGTAGACTTTATTCTTTAGAGCAGTTTTAAGTTCACAGCAAAATCAAGTGGAAAGTACAGAGAGTTCCCATATCCTCCCTGCCCCCACACAACATACCCCCCCCCCACTATCAACATCCCCCACCAGAGTGCTGTATTGGTCACCACTAATAAATCTACACTGACACATCACTATCACCCAAAGTCCACATTTACATCAGGGCTCAGTGTTGTACATTCTGTGGGTTTTGACAAGTGTATAATGACATGTATCCACCATGATAGCAGCACACAGAATAGTTCCACTGTCTGAAAATTCCTGTGTGTTGCCTATTCATTCCTCCCTCCCTGCTAACTCCTGGCAACCACTGATCTTTTTCCTACAGTTTTGCCTTTTTTAGAATGTCATCTAGTTGGAATCATACTACATACAGGATGTAGCTTTTTCAGATCAACTTTTTTTCATTTAGTAACAGGCATACACGATTCCTCCAGGTCTTTTCGTGATTTGATAGCTCATTTCTTTTTTAGTAGTGAATAATATTGCATTGTCTGGATGTATCAGAGTTGCTTCCAAGTTTTAGCAATTAGAAACAGAGCTGCTATAGACACGTATGCAAGTTTTTGTGTGGACGTAAGTTTTCAGCATCTTTGGTTAAATATCAAGGAGCAGGATAACTGGATCATATGGTAAGAGTGTTTAGTATTATAAGAAACAATCTTCCAAAGTGGATATGCCATTTTTTTTACACTCCCACCAGCAATGAATAAAAGTTCCTATTGCTCTACATCTTTGCTTGCACTTGATGTTATCAGTGTTTTGGATTGTGGCCATTTTAATAGGGGTGTAGAGGTATTTCACTCCTGTTTCAGTTTGTATCTCCCTGGTGACATATGGTATGGAGCATCTTTTCTTATGCCTGTTTGTCATCTGTGTATCTTTGGTGAGATGTTTGTTCCGGTCTTTTGCCCATTT